>NC_091286.1:588689653-588992683 GCF_032444005.1 Ranitomeya imitator | reverse complement strand
TTTTTTCCCCCAAAAATTATTTTTTAGCCCGCAGTTTTGTATTTTCCCAAGGGTAACAGGAGAAATTGGACCCCAAAAGTTGTTGTACAATTTGTCCTGAGTACGCTGATACGACATATGTGGGGGGAACCACCGTTTGGGTGCATGGGAGGGCTCGGAAGGGAAGGAGCGCCATTTGGAATGCAGACTTAGATGGAATGGTCTGCAGGCGTCACATTGGGTTTGCAGAGTCCCTAATGTACTTAAACATAAGAGACCCCCACAAGTAACCTCATATTGGAAACTAGACCCCCCAAGGAACTTATCTAGATGTGTTGTGAGAACTTTAAACCCCCAAGTGTTTCAGTACAGTTTCTAATGCAGAGCAGTGAAAATAAAAAATCTTTTTTTCCCACAAAAATTCTTTTTTAGCCCCCAGTTTTGTATTTTCCCAAAGGTAACAGGAGAAATTGGACCCCAAAAGTTGTTGTCCAATTTGTCCTGAGTACGCTGATACCCCATATGTTGGGGTAAACCCCTGTTTGGGCACACGGGAGAGCTCGGAAGGGAAAGGGCACTGTTTTACTTTTTCAACGCAAAATTGGCTGGAATTGAGATTGGACGCCATGTCGCATTTGGAGAGCCCCTGATGTGCCAAAACAGTGGAAACCCCCCAATTAAGACTGAAACCCTAATCCAAACACACCTCTAACCCTAATCCCAACCCTATTCCCAACCGTAAATGCAATCCAAACCCTAATCCTAACCCTAGACACAACCCTAACCCTAGCCCTAACCCTAGCCCCAACCCTAACCCTAGCCCTAACCCTAGCCCTAACCCTAACCCTAGCCCTAACCTTAACCCTAGGCCTAACCCTAACCCCAGCCCTAACCCTTGCCCCAACCCTAGCCCTAACCCTAGCCCTAGCCCTAACCCTAATGGGAAAATGGAAATAAATACATTTTTTTAATTTTTCCCTAACTAAGAGGGTGATGAAGGGGGGTTTGATTTACTTTTATAGCGGGTTATTTAGCAGATTTTTATGATTGGCAGCCGTCACACTCTGAAAGACGCTTTTTATTGCAAAAAATATTTTTTGCGTTACCACATTTTGAGAGCTATAATTTTTCCATATTTGAGTCCACAGAGTCATGTGAGGTCTTGTTTTTTGCAGGACGAGTTGCCGTTTTTATTGGTAACATTTTCGGGCACGTGACATTTTTTGATCGCTTTTTATTCCGATTTTTGTGAGGCAAAATGATCAAAAACAAGCTATACATGAATTTCTTTTGGGGGAGGCATTTATACCGTTCCGCATTTGGTAAAATTGATAAAGCAGTTTTATTCTTCAGGTCAGTACGATTACAGCAATATCTCATTTATACTATTTTTTATGTTTTGGCGCTTTTATACAATATAAATTCTTTTATAGAAAAAATAATTATTTTGGCATCGCTTTATTCTGAGAACTATAACTTTTTTACTTTTTTGCTGATGATGCCGTGTGGCAGCTTCTTTTTTGCGGGACAAGATGACGTTTCCAGTGGTACCATGGTTATTTATATATGCCTTTTGGATTGCGTGTTATTCCACTTTTTGTACGGCGGTATGATAATAAAGCGTTGTTTTTTGCCTTGTTTTTTTTTTTTTTCTAACGGTGTTTACTGAAGAAGTTAACTAGTGGGACAGTTTTATAGGTTGGGTGATTACGGACGCGGCAATACTAAATATGTGTACTTTTATTGTTTGTTTTTTTTATTTAGATAAAGAAATGTATTTATGGGAATAATATTTTTTTTCTTTATTTAGAAATTATTATTATTTTTTTTTTTTACACATGTGGAATTTTTTTTTACTTTTTTACTTTGTCCCAGAGGGGGACATCACAGATCGCTGATCTGACAGTTTGCATAGCACTCTGTCAGATCAGCGATCTGACTTACAGCACTGCAGGCTTACCAAGCACCTGCTCTGAGCAGGTACATGGTAAGCCACCTCCCTCCCTGCAGGACCCGGATGCCGCGGCCATTTTGGATCCGGGCCTGCAGCGAGGAAGGAGGTGGGAGACCCTCACAGCAACGCGATCACATCGTGTTGCTGCGGGGGTCTCAGGGAACCCCGCAGGGAGCTCCTTCCCTGCGCGATGCTTCTCTATACCGCCGGCACACCACGATCATGTTTGATCGCGGTGTGCCGGGGGTTCATGTGCCGGGGCAGTCTGTGACCACTCCTGGCACATAGTGCCGGATGTCAGCTGCGATAGGCAGCTGACACCTGGCCATGATCGGCCACACTCCCCCATGAGCGCGGCCGATCGCGTATGATGTACTATCCCATCGGTGGTCATACGGGCCCACCCCACCTCGATGGGATAGTACGTCATATGTCAGAAAGGGGTTAAGCTTAAGATTAATAGGGGTGCCCAAACTTTTTCATATAACTGTATACAGGGTGGACCATTTATATGGATACATCTAAATACAATCAGAATGGTTGGTGATATCAGCTTCCTGTTTGTGTTGCATTGACAATCTAACACAATGGGCATAGCTTTGAACACATTTTATAAGTGCTCATAAACTTGTAAATAACTCATGAAAGAATAAAGTTACATTAAAACCAAGCAAATCATTTTTTATCTTGTGAAATTCTCACTAAGCTTGATGTGTCACATGACCCTCTTCACATTGGAAAAAATAAAGTTGGATCCAAAATGGCCAACTTAAAAATGGCCACCATGCTCACCACCCATCTTGAAAAGTTTTCCCCTTCCCATATACTAATGTGCCGCAAACAGGAAGTTGATATCATCAACCATTCCCATTTTATTCAGGTGCATCCATATAAATGGCCCAACCTGTATTGATCGCCCACAGGATATTACATCTTGGGCACATTTAGTTGCTATATAAGCCTCCTAAAGCTTTTTCCAAGTTTATTGGTATCATACTGCTCACCCATAGGATATTGTATCTTCTTTTTGCACAGTTTGTTGCTATATAAGCATCAAAAACTTATTAAAAGTGTATTGGTATTATATTGCTCTCCCACAAGAGTGGCAAGCAAGAGTGCCAACCTCTCTTATGTCTGGGCTCACCTACCTGTAGGCACGATGTCCGCAAACTAAGAATACTCCTGGGAGAACACAAATGTGACCATCATTGGTAAAAAATCAAAAGTCCCAACTAGGGTTGAGCGAAACGGATCGGACAATTTCAAAAGTCGCCGACTTTTGTCAAAGTCGGGTTTCATGAAACCCGACCCGATCCTAGTGTGGGATTGGCCATGCGGTCGGCGATCTTCGCACCAAAGTCGGGTTTCGGATGACGCATTCAGGGCCATTTTTATAGATATATGTCATTGAGACACACATATATATATACAGTGGGGCAAAAAAGTATTTAGTCAGTCAGCAATAGTGCAAGTTCCACCACTTAAAAAGATGAGAGGCGTCTGTAATTTACATCATAGGTAGACCTCAACTATGGGAGACAAACTGAGAAAAAAAAATCCAGAAAATCACATTGTCTGTTTTTTTATCATTTTATTTGCATATTATGGTGGAAAATAAGTATTTGGTCAGAAACAAACAATCAAGATTTCTGGCTCTCACAGACCTGTAACTTCTTCTTTAAGAGTCTCCTCTTTCCTCCACTCATTACCTGTAGTAATGGCACCTGTTTAAACTTGTTATCAGTATAAAAAGACACCTGTGCACACCCTCAAACAGTCTGACTCCAAACTCCACTATGGTGAAGACCAAAGAGCTGTCAAAGGACACCAGAAACAAAATTGTAGCCCTGCACCAGGCTGGGAAGACTGAATCTGCAATAGCCAACCAGCTTGGAGTGAAGAAATCAACAGTGGGAGCAATAATTAGAAAATGGAAGACATACAAGACCACTGATAATCTCCCTCGATCTGGGGCTCCACGCAAAATCCCACCCCGTGGGGTCAGAATGATCACAAGAACGGTGAGCAAAAATCCCAGAACCACGCGGGGGGACCTAGTGAATGAACTGCAGAGAGCTGGGACCAATGTAACAAGGCCTACCATAAGTAACACACTACGCCACCATGGACTCAGATCCTGCAGTGCCAGACGTGTCCCACTGCTTAAGCCAGTACATGTCCGGGCCGGTCTGAAGTTTGCTAGAGAGCATTTGGATGATCCAGAGGAGTTTTGGGAGAATGTCCTATGGTCTGATGAAACCAAACTGGAACTGTTTGGTAGAAACACAACTTGTCGTGTTTGGAGGAAAAGGAATACTGAGTTGCATCCATCAAACACCATACCTACTGTAAAGCATGGTGGTGGAAACATCATGCTTTGGGGTTGTTTCTCTGCAAAGGGGCCAGGACGACTGATCCGGGTACATGAAAGAATGAATGGGGCCATGTATCGTGAGATTTTGAGTGCAAACCTCCTTCCATCAGCAAGGGCATTGAAGATGAAACGTGGCTGGGTCTTTCAACATGACAATGATCCAAAGCACACCGCCAGGGCAACGAAGGAGTGGCTTCGTAAGAAGCATTTCAAGGTCCTGGAGTGGCCTAGCCAGTCTCCAGATCTCAACCCTATAGAAAACCTTTGGAGGGAGTTGAAAGTCCGTGTTGCCAAGCGAAAAGCCAAAAACATCACTGCTCTAGAGGAGATCTGCATGGAGGAATGGGCCAACATACCAACAACAGTGTGTGGCAACCTTGTGAAGACTTACAGAAAACGTTTGACCTCTGTCATTGCCAACAAAGGATATATTACAAAGTATTGAGATGAAATTTTGTTTCTGACCAAATACTTATTTTCCACCATAATATGCAAATAAAATGATAAAAAAACAGACAATGTGATTTTCTTGATTTTTTTTTCTCAGTTTGTCTCCCATAGTTGAGGTCTACGTATGATGTAAATTACAGACGCCTCTCATCTTTTTAAGTGGTGGAACTTGCACTATTGCTGACTGACTAAATACTTTTTTGCCCCACTGTATATATTTCCCATTGACTTGCATTGGGTTTCGTGTTTCGGTCGATCCCGACCCCGACTTTTTGCGATAATCGGCCGATTTCACTCGACTCGACTTTTGAGAAAGTTGGGTTTCGCAAAACCTGACTCGACCTTAAAAAAGTAAAAGTCGCTCAACCCTCGTCCCAACATAGCTTTGTGGACGCATCTTGGCACACTGTCTCATTAACCTGGGTTCTATCATGAGAACTGGTTATTGACTTCACTACAGGTATTGGCTCCAATGTTTTGAAGACTGAACCATAATCCATCATTGGGAATGGGATCTGAATGAGGGATCTCAGTCCTCCTCTTGGTAACCACATTTCCAACTTCCTTCCTTTCCATATGAACTATACCACACAATCCTTTTTTATGAATAACTAGCTTATCAATTCCCTCACTTATGAACTGTTGCTTCCACAATGTCTCCCCTGCATGTTTTCTTCTCTTTACATACTCTTATAGTTATGTCCCTATTTCCACATGACCTCATCATGCTGCTGCTCTTAACCTCTGCCCCCGCAGTGTTAGCGCTCATACTTTAAATTGTATTTATGGAAACAAATGAACATGAAAGCAAAGGGTATATTGTTGAGCATTCCGATACCGCAAGTATCGGGTATTGGCCGATACTTGCGGTATCGGAATTCCGATACCGAGATCCGATACTTTTGTGGTATCGGGTATCAGTATCGGATCCATAGTGAGGTGTAAAATAAAGAATTAAAATAAAAAATATTGACATATTCACCTCTCCGGCAGCCCCTGGACATCACCGCGGGTAACCGGCAGGCTTCTTTGTTTAAAATGAGCGCGTTTAGGACCTGAGAATGACGTCGCGGCTTCTGATTGGTCGCGTGCCGCCCATGTGACTGCCACGCGACCAATCAGAAGCCGCGGCGTCATTCTCAGGCACTAAACTCCTCATTCTAGGAGTTGTTGTAGAGATGTGTCTGCTGCTAGAACTCTGTGTGGCATTGACCTGGTCTCTAATCTGAGCTGCTGTTAACCTGCGATTTCTGAGGCTGGTGACGCAGATAAACTTATCCTCAGAAGCAGAGGTGACTCTTAGTCTTCCTTTCCAGCGCTTGATGGTTTTTGCAACTGCATTTGGGGACACTTTCAAAGTTTTCCCAATTTTTCTTACTGACTGACCTTCATTTCTTAAAGTAATGATGGCTACTTGTTTTTCTTTACTTAGCTGCTTTTTTCTTGCCATAATACAAATTCTAACAGTCTATTCAGTAGGACTATCAGCTGTGTATCCACCAGACTTCTGCTCAACACAACTGATGGTCCCAACCCCATTTATAAGGTAAGAAATCCCACTTATTAAACCTGTTCAAGAAAAGCACATCCAGCCCATGAATGGCAGCGCTTCCCAGGACTCACATTCAAAGATGATATTTCATATTTTTTTATTTCATAACTTAAAATAGAAGAGATACTACCAATATTTAGAAAGCACAGTTCTTATGATTTTATTGCCCCTATTGAATGTTGTCACAAAATTCAATTTCCAGCGATCATCACTTTTTTCCTTACCAGTAGTCAAAGTGTCCCCCTTCCTGGTTTTTCCTTTTAAACATTCTTCCTGTGTTTTTATTTTGTTGTCCCTATGTGCACCATTTATCAAATTTTTCGGGTATCTTTTTTCTTTAAATTTTCTTTTTAGAATTTTAGACTGAGCTACATAATCAGATTCTCTCGTACAATTCTTTCTGATGCGATAAAATTGGCTGTGGGGTATATTAACCTTCCACTTCTTGTAATGTGCACTATTGAAATCTAAAAAGCCATTTGAATCCACTTTTTTGAAGTGGGATTTCGTGATGATTTTTTTACCACTATGGCTGATCTCTAAATCAAGAAATACCATTTTTTCTTTATTAATTTGTGATGTAAAGGTAATCCCCCAGGTGTTATTATTGAGCTCCTTTATGAATTGTGCCGCTTCCTCCTCTGTCCCCTTCCATATGATAATCAGATCATCTATGAAGCACTTATAAAGCCTTATTTTGTCATAGAAAACAGGCTTAGAAAGTGACGATGAGGACTCGAATCACCCCATGAATAAGTTTGCGAAACTTGGCGCGACCCGAGTCCCCATCGCGGTGCCGAGCAACTGTAAGTACAGTACGCCTTCAAAAATGAACACATTGTGTTCAAGAATGAATTTCAGACCCTTTAACAGAAAATCTCTTTGTTCGGGGAGCATCTCTGTCTTTGCTAAATAAAAACCCACTGCATTTACCCCCATTTCGTGATCTATGTTGGAATATAATGAATTGACATCCAATGAGATAAAGGAATAATTATCTTCCCATTCAATATCCCTCAGCTCCTCGATTAATTGTGTGGAATCTCTCAAATATGAAGGAAGAGACTTTACTAGATCTTGTAGAAACAGGTCAATATAATGAGAAAGATGACAAGTTAAAGACCCTATTCCTGATATAATTGGTCTACCAGGTGGTTTTTCACAGTTCTTATGCACTTTTGGTAGATGATAAAATAACGCCATGGTTGGCGCAGGATTTGATAAAAACCTTTTTTCTGTTTTATTGAGAATGTTCCTCTCATAGGCTTCCTTAATCATATGGTGATAGTCCCGAACAAAGGATTGTGTAGGATCTTCTTTTAGAATTTTGTAATATCTCATATCAGACAATATGTTCAAAGCTTCCTCAATATAGTCAGATCTGTTTTGCACAACTACTCCCCCTCCTTTATCAGCTTGCCTTATTACTATATCTGTATTTTGTCTCAAATCCTCCAATGCCATTTTCTCTCTTTTTTAGAGATATTGTTCTCCTTTTTTATCTTGTTTTTTCCAGTTCCATGCTTTTGGATTTTATGTTTATTATTATTATTTTCCCATTTCCTAAATTCTTCAGATACTAATGAAAAAAAGGTATCTATATTTGGTCCTCGGTGTTGATGAGGATTAAATAGAGATTTTGGGTGTACCTCCTTATGGATATATTCCCTTTCTTTGTTTGTCTCTATTGGGATCAGTATTTTTGGGGGATCCCCAATGTCCCCATTTTTTTCGTTCAACAAGAAATGCCTTTTAAGAGTGAGTTTACGAGTGTATGCATTTAAATCGAGAAAAAGATCGAATGCATTCATATCTTGAGCAGGGCAGAAATTTAGTCCCCTACTTAAAATTTCCATTTCTGAGGAGGATAAAATATGGGACGACAAATTAAATATTTTAACCAGAGGCGGATTTAGTTGTTTATAAGTTTCAGGGTTCCTTGTTTTTTTACATATTCTCAGATATCTATTAGATCCCTTTCCTCTTTTTCCTCTTGCTCTACTTTTCTTTTTTTGGATCTTGATATTACAGTTGGTGCGAAGTAATTTGTAATATGATTCTTTTGTATTGGACTGAAAATTTGAGCTGTTTGTGAAGAACTGATTAGTGGTGGTAAAATTATTTCTGAAACACTTGGACGTGTGGGACCTATCTCTAAAAAAGAGATGTTGGATACTACTGAAGATGGTGATGGAGTGGGCGCTTGTAATACTGTGGTGAATGTAGATGGGGATTCTGTATGATCATGGATAGTTAGTTCATTTATATCAAATTCAACATTGGAAATTTCCAACCTGTGGGAAGCAGTAGGAATTTCCAATGGGGGAAGTCCAGGATTAGGGAGAGGTAATGTTGGAGCATTTTTCATTATAATGATCCTGGGCTCTAATGGAATGGTTTTTTTCAATGGGTGGAGGTTTTTTCTTTTTTGCATTTTTATTCAATATGGTGTGAATGTTCTCTGGGGTAGATGTATTTAGAGGTAATTTAATTTGAGATATAGTTGTTTCAATATCATGTATATTTTTTATATTTGAATTGATTATAGTCCTTGTTTGTTTTAAACCTAATTCCTGTGGGACCAGGACTTCTGTTCTTAAATTAGTAGGTTTTTTCTTTGTTGGTCCATTGATACCTATCAGGTTTTTATTCCTGATTGGTTCCTTTGACATTGGTTTAGTTTTAACAGTATCCCTACGAAATTTTTTTATTTTTACATCTACTAGATCATTTTCAAATACTTTGAGTTTCCTGGTAATGTCATCATTCACCAAATTAAAAAAATGTAAACTTTTAAACTTTTCAAGTTCAAGTAATTTCTTTTCACAAATCATTGTGGCTTTACTGGCTAGCTCAGAACGCTTTTCCACTAACAAACTCATAAGACTATAAGAACAATCATTTAAAATATTATTCCAATTATTGGTAAAATTACTGTCATCTGAAAAAGTACTATTAAAATGTATCTTCAAACCATTTGGAACAATTTTTTGATGAATACAAATACCTAGAAATTCTGCATCAATCTGATGTCTTATTTCCATCTTCATATGTTTTTCAAAGTCCAAAAAAAGACCAGTGATGGTCCTTTTTGTCTCAATATTAAATTAAATTAAATTATTAAATAATTATTAAATTATTAAACCTGACAGGGAACAACTGTGAAGTGAAAACGATCTACGGTGACTACCTCTAGAAGCTCATCAAGGGAAAGCCAAGAGTGTGCAAAGCAGTCATCAAAGCAAAAGGTGGCTACTTTAACCCCTTTCTGCCATTAGACGTACTATTGCGTCCATGTGGGGTGGGCTTTACTTCCCAAGGACGCAATAGTACGTCATATGCGATCGGCAGCGCTCACGGGGGGAGCGCCGCCGATCGCGGCCGGGTGTCAGCTGTTTATCGCAGCTGACATCCGGCACTATGTGCCAGGAGTGGTCACGGACCGCCCCCGGCACATTAACCCCCGGCACACCGCGATCAAAGATGATCGCGATGTGCCGGCGGTACAGGGAAGCACCGCGCAGGGAGGGGGCTCCCTGCGGGCTTCCCTGAGCCCCCCGCAGCAACGCGATGTGATCGCGTTGCTGCGAGGGTCTCACCTCCCTCCCTGCTCCCTCCAGCCCCGGATCCAAGATGGCCGCGGATCCGGGTCCTGCAGGGAGGGAGGTGGCTTCACAGAGCCTGCTCAGAGCAGGCACTGTGAAGCAGCCTGCACTCCTATCAGATCAGTGATCTGACAGAGTGCTGTGCAAACTGTCAGATCACTGATCTGTGATGTCCCCCCCTGGGACAAAGTAAAAAAGTAAAAAAAAAAAATTTCAAATGTGTAAAAAAAAATAAAAAAAAATATTCCAAAATAATGAAAAAAAAAATAAAAATATTATTCCCATAAATACATTTCTTTATCTAAATAATAATAAAAAAAAAAATAAAAGTACACATATTTAGTATCGCCGCGTCCGTAACGGCCCGACCTATAAAACTGGCCCACTAGTTAACCCCTTCAGTAAACACCGTAAGAAAAAAAAAAAAAAAACGAGGCAAAAAACAACGCTTTATTATCATACCGCCGAACAAAAAGTGGAATAACACGCGATCAAAAAGACAGATATAACTAACCATGGTACCGCTGAAAATGTCATCTTGTCCCGCAAAAAACGAGCCGCCATACAGCATCATCAGCAAAAAAATAAAAAAGTTATAGTCCTGAGAATAAAGCGATGCAAAAATAATTATTTTTTCTATAAAATAGTTTTTATCGTATAAAAGCGCCAAAACATAAAAAAATGATATAAATGAGGTATCGCTGTAATCGTACTGACCCGAAGAATAAAACTGCTTCACCAATTTTACCAAACGCGGAACGGTATAAACGCCTCCCCCAAAAGAAATTCATGAATAGCTGGTTTTTGGTCATTCTGCCTCACAAAAATCGGAATAAAAAGCGATCAAAAAATGTCACGTGCCCGAAAATGTTACCAATAAAAACATCAACTCGTCCCGCAAAAAACAAGACCTCACATGACTCTGTGGACCAAAATATAGAAAAATTATAGCTCTCAAAATGTGGTAACGCAAAAAATATTTTTTGCAATAAAAAGCGTCTTTCAGTGTGTGACGGCTGCCAATCATAAAAATCCGCTATAAAAGTAAATCAAACCCCCCTTCATCACCCCCTTAGTTAGGGAAAAATTAAAAAAATGTATTTATTTCCATTTTCCCATTAGGGCTAGGGTTAGAGTTAGGGCTAGGGTTAGGGCTAGGGTTAGGGCTAGGGTTAGGGCTAGGGCTAGGGTTAGGGCTAGGGTTAGGGCTAGGGTTAGGGCTAGGGTTAGGGTTAGGGTTAGGGCTAGGGTTAGGGCTAGGGTTAGGGCTAGGGCTAGGGCTAGGGTTAGGGTTAGGGCTAGGGTTAGGGCTAGGGTTAGGATTAGGGTTAGGGCTAGGGCTACAGTTTGGGTTGGGGCTAAAGTTACAGTTAGGGTTTAGATTACATTTACGGTTGGGAATAGGGTTGGGATTAGGGTTAGGGGTGTGTCAGGGTTAGAGGTGTGGTTAGGGTTACTGTTGGGATTAGGGTTAGGGATGTGTTTGGATTAGGGTTTCAGTTATAATTGGGGGGTTTCCACTGTTTAGGCACATCAGGGGCTCTCCAAACGCGACATGGCGTCCGATCTCAATTCCAGCCAATTCTGCGTTGAAAAAGTAAAACAGTGCTTCTTCCCTTCCGAGCTCTCCCGTGTGCCCAAACAGGGGTTTACCCCAACATATGGGGTATCAGCGTACTCAGGACAAATAGGACAACAACTTTTGGGGTCCAATTTCTCCTGCTACCCTTGGGAAAATACAAAACTCGGGGCTAAAACATATTTTTTGTGGGAAAAAAAAGGATTTTTTATTTTCACGGCTCTGCGTTATCAACTGTAGTGAAACACTTGGGGGTTCAAAGTTCTCACAACACATCTAGATTAGTTCCCTGGGGGGTCTAGTTTCCAATATGGGGTCACTTGTGGGGGGTTTCTACTGTTTAGGTACATTAGGGGTTCTGCAAACGCAATGTGACGTCTGCAGACCATTCCATCTAAGTCTGCATTCCAAATGGCGCTCCTTCCCTTCCGAGCTCTGCCATGCGCTCAAACGTTGGTTTCCCCCAACATACGGGGTATCAGCGTACTCAGGACAAATTGGACAACAACTTTTGGGGTCGAATTTCTCCTCTTACCCTCGGGAAAATACAAAACTGGGGGCTAAAAAATAATTTTGGGGGGAAAGATTTTTTTTTTTAATTTTCACGGCTCTGCGTTACAAACTGTAGTGAAACACTTGGGGGTTCAAAGCTATCACAACACATCTAGATGAGTTCCGTAGGGGGTCTAGTTTCCAAAATGGTGTCACTTGTGGGAGGTTTCTACTGTTTAGGTACATTAGGGGCTCTGCAAATGCAATGTGACACCTGCAGACCATTCCATCTAAGTCCTCATTCCAAATGGAGCTCCTTCCCTTCCGAGCCCTCCCATGCGCCCAAACAGTGGTTCCCCCCCACATATGGGGTATCAGCGCACTCAGGACAAATTGGACAACAAATTGTGGGGTCGAATTTCTCCTGTTACCCTCGGGAAAATACAAAACTGGGGGCTAAAAAATAATTTTTGTGGGAAACAATTTTTGTTTTATTTTTACGGCTCTCCATTATAAACTTCTGTGAAGCCCTTGGTGGGTCAAAGCGCTCAGCACACATCTAGATAAGTTCCTAAGGGGGTCTACTTTCCAAAATGGTGTCACTTGTGGGGGGTTTCTACTGTTTAGGTACATTAGGGGCTCTGCAAACGCAATGTGACACCTGCAGACCATTCCATCTAAGTCTGCATTCAAATGGCACTCCTTCCCTTCTGAGCCCTCCCATGTGCCCAAACAGTGGTTCCCCCCCCATATGGTGTATCATCGCACTCAGGACAAATTGGGCAACAAATTTTGGGGTCCAATTTCTCCTGTTACCCTCAGGAAAATACAAAACTGGGGGCTAAAAAAATAATTTTTGTGGGAAAAAAATTTTGTTTTATTTTTACGGCTCTGCATTATAAACTTCTGTGAAGCACTTGGTGGGTCAAAGTGCTCACCACACCTCTAGATAAGTTCCTTAGGGGGTCTACTTTCCAAAATGGTGTCATTTGTGGGGGGTTTCAATGTTTAGGCACATCAGTGGCTCTTCAAACGCAACATGGCGTCCCATCTCAATTCCTGTCAATTTTGCTTTGAAAAGTCAAACGGCGCTCCTTCCCTTCCGAGCTCTCCCATCCACCCAAACAGTGGTTTACCCCCACATATGGGGTATCAGCGTACTCAGGACAAATTGTACAACAACTTTTGGGGTCCAATTTCTTCTCTTACCCTTGAGAAAATAAAAAATTGGGGGCAAAAAGATAATTTTTGTGAAAAAATATGATTTTTTATTTTTACGGTTCTACATTATAAACTTCTGTGAAGCACTTGGTGGGTCAAAGTGCTCACCACACCTCTAGATAAGTTCCTTAGGGGGTCTACTTTCCAAAATGGTGTCACTTGTGGGGGGTTTCAATGTTTAGGCACATCAGTGGCTCTTCAAACGCAACATGACGTCCCATCTCAATTCCTGTCAATTTTGCATTGAAAAGTCAAACGGCGCTCCTTCCCTTCCGAGCTCTCCCATCCGCCCAAACAGTGGTTTACCCCCACATATGGGCTATCAGCGTACTCAGGACAAATTGTACAACAACTTTTGGGGTCCAATTTCTTCTCTTACCCTTGGGAAAATAAAAAATTGGGGGCGAAAAGATAATTTTTGTGAAAAAATATGATTTTTTATTTTTACGGTTCTACATTATAAACTTCTGTGAAGCACTTGTTGGGTCAAAGTGCTCACCACACCTCTAGATAAGTTCCTTAGGGGGTCTACTTTCCAAAATGGTGTCACTTGTGGGGGGTTTCAATGTTTAGCCACATCAGGGGCTCTCCAAACGAAACATGGCGTCCCATCTCAATTCCAGTCAATTTTGCATTGAAAAGTCAAATGGCACTCCTTCGCTTCCGAGCTCTGCCATGCGCCCAAACAGTGGTTTACCCCCACATGTGGGGTATTGGCATACTCAGGACAAATTGTACAACAATGTTTGGGGTCCATTTTCTCCTGTTACCCTTGGTAAAATAAAACAAATTGGAGCTGAATTAAATTTTTTGTGAAAAAAAGTTAAATGTTCATTTTTATTTAAACATTCAAAAAATTCCTGTGAAGCACCAGAAGGGTTAATAAACTTCTTGAATATGGTTTTGAGCACCTTGAGGGGTGTAGTTTTTAGAATGGTGTCACACTTGGGTATTTTCTATCATATAGACCCCTCAAAATGACTTCAAATGAGATGTGGTCCCTAAAATAAAATGGTGTTGTAGAAATGAGAAATTGCTGGTCAACTTTTAACCCTTATAACTCCCTAACAAAAAAACATTTTGGTTCCAAAATTGTGCTGATGTAAAGTAGACATGTGGGAAATGTTACTTATTAAGTATTTTGTGTGACATATCTCTGTGATTTAATTGCATAAAAATTCAAAGTTGGAAAATTGCGAAATTTTCATAATTTTCGCCAAATTTCCATTTTTTTCACACATAAACGCAGTTACTATCAAATAATTTTTACCATTGTCATGAAGTACAATATGTCACGAGAAAACAATGTCAGAATCACCAGGATCCATTGAAGCGTTCCAGAGTTATAACCTCATAAAGGGACAGTGGTCAGAATTGTAAAAATTGGCCCGGTCATTAACGTGCAAACCACCCTTGGGGGTAAAGGGGTTAAAGAACCTAGAATATAAGACATATTTTCAGTTGTTTCACACTTTTTTTGTTAAGTATATAATTCCACATGTGTTAATTCATAGTTTTGATGCCTTCAGTGTGAATTTAAAATTTTCATAGTCATGAAAATACAGAAAAATCTTGAAATGAGAAGGTGTGTCCAAACTTTTGGTCTGTACTGTATATTGAAAGACAAAATTCAGGAAAAAACAATCCAAATCTAATTTGTCTAAAAAAGAAAAAAAAGCATTGAAAGAACTTTCGGATAATAAGGACATGGTGATATGAAGAGCATATAGGGAGGGTGCAGTAGTAATTCTGAATGCAGGACTATATGAAAAATTAAATATGGATATGTTGTTAGACAGTCAAATGTATCAAAGCTTGACCTTTGAGCCTACTACTAAGTTCCTAAAGGCTTTGAAAAATATATTACAGGAGGGTGATGAAATGGAAGTATTGACAGATAAATTGTCAGAAGATTTATTAGAACATTTTCCAGTTACCCCTATTTTTCACTCCCTCCCTAAAATTCATAAGGGTCAATTTCCTCCCCCTCAACATCCCATTGTAGCAGGGATAGGTAGTTTAGGAGAAAAACTTAGTTCATGGTTAGATATGTATCTTCAGCCCTTGGTAAAAAATATTCCTAATTACTTAAGAGACACCAAGCAAGTAATTTCATCCCTGGATGGTTCCCGTTGGCCAGAACATTGTATATGTCATCATGAAATGTCATTGGCCTATATCCCTGTGTTCCACATACCTTGGCGATTAATTCTTTGGCTCTTTTTTTAAATTATATAGGAATTATATTGTGTCCATAAAATAATTTATCTTAAGAGCTACAGAATTTTTGTTATCACACAATTATTTTTCGTTTAATGATATTTTTTACATTCCGAAACAAGGAGCCCCAATGGGCGTGGGCTTTTCACCGTCTGTAGCGAATATTTACATGGCAATTCAGGAGGAGGCATTTATTTTCTCGGCTGCGTCTGACCTCCACTCCCATATCAGGTGGTATGGTCTTTATTTTGACGACCTCATCCAGATATAGGAGGGGACAGAGGAGGCAGCCATAGAAATTGTAACATGGGTGAACCATAATGATGTAAATTTGAGTTTTACATTTAGCATACAACCTACAAAAATGGATTTCCTTAATATTTCTTTGAATTTTTCACGAGAGGGACTTATAGTTACCCCATTTAGGAAAAGTGGAACCACGAATTCCACACCTTATGTTACATCTTGTCCCTCAAACCAAACAATAAAAAATATCCCACTGGACGAATCTATCCTCACTAGGAGAAATACTTCTCAGGATGTCACCTTCAATGAGGAAGCTCTTAAAGTGAACAATAGACTTAGAGAACGAGGATGATGGACAGGGCAAGAACTGTAGTAACCCATAGCAACAGAGACAATATGTTGAAAGAGAAAAATAAAACTACAAAAGAAAATGACTCTGTTCACCATCTGGTTTTATTTGTTACAGAATAGAGCCCACAGTTCTCAGAAATTAAGGATATTATTCAAAAATACTTCCCCATTTTATATCAAAATGACAAATTAAAGAAAATACTTAATAATCCTGTCAGATATTCCACCAGAAGGGCCCCTACTCTGGGAAATCTCCTATCCCCTAGTCTATATTTAAACAGATAGAAAGATAGATATGGATAAAACGTGGCTGCACACGGTGGGGTCATATAAGTGCGGACATAGAGTATGTACCTGCTGCAATCATATGGAAAATACTAAGAAATGTTATTCTACAGTTACAAATAAACTCTTATCTTGTCGTTACAGGGTCCCCTCTAAACTCCATGAAATTTTCATGTTGCTCTTTCACCTTTGTTGTGATGCTAAATAGATGCTGGCACACTAATTCCCATATTCTGGGAATGTCTCAACTTGCCAACTAGTGGAGATAAGTTAGATGAATCAAATGTAAACTTATTAACTACATCTGCATTTTCTGTCAGTCTTGTATCTTCCTTACCTAAGTGATATCTCAATCTATACCTATGATTTTGTGATCAATGATATGTTTAATGGAGTTATTTTTATTAGTCCCCCCAATTCCAGTGCTAAAGACCCAATAACAGATCATACTTTCAGGATATCTCCATCACCTGTGCAATACTAAGGAAATCCTGAAATATAATTTGTTGGTAGAGACTTGAGATAGGGATCCCTGCCCTACCGAACTTCAACCTGTTATTGCATGATGGCTTGTACAGTGCACTACAATACTGTAGTATTGCTCTGTATTCTAATAGTACCTATTTGCTATGAAGTTCAGCTACAGGAAAAGTAAGTACACCAACTAAGAGGATTTGTCTGTTTCTTTAACAACCTAGATATTTTTTGTTGAGGCACTCATATGGCTAAAATATGGTGGGTCCAAAAGATGATGATGAAGACTTCTATCCCATTTTTAAAACACAAACCTTATCTCAGCTTTATTATAGCTCAATATGTGACTAATGTGACTGCTGCAAGGTCTGGGTTCCATAGGTTGGATTAGGCATCTCACTCTATTTTACACACTTTGATTTTATTTGGTTAGGTTGTATTTGACATCTCTTCTGACTGCCTATTGCAATACTCAATATCAAATCCTGTGGCTCCTGAAGCAAGGGGATGTGGAAAGATCATTGTAGACCAAGATCACCTATGTATATAAAAATGAGTGTATATGTGTGTGTTTCGACGATGATGTCAAAATGGTTGCTATGGCGACGATGATATCATAAAGGTTGTAAAGGTGATGGTTATGTCATAATAGGTTGCCATGGCGACGATTATGTCATAATAGGTTGCCATGGCGACGATTATGTCAGAATGGTTGCCATGGCAAAGATGATGTCATAATGGGTGTATGGGCATGGAACTATGGGATGGAGGATGTGTGATGGGTTTATGGGCATGGGACTATGGGATGGAGGATGTGTGATGGGTATATGAGCACGGAACTATGGGATGGAGGATATGTATGATGGGAATACGGGCACAGGACTATGGGGTGGAGGATGTATGATGGGCATGGGACTATGGGGTGGAGGATATGTATGATGGGTATATGGGCACGGGACTATGGGATGGAGGTTATGTATGATGGATATATGTGTTAGGTGTTGAGATCCCGCCTCTGCACAGGGGGAATCTCAAACCATCTCCGCTGCGGTCTCCCATTCTTCTCCAGCCGCAGTGGAGTCTGCTCAGCGGAGACGTCGGTCCCAGCATCTAGCACAGGCTGATAATGGATAACTGGTTACTGCTGCCTTTCCAGCTTCTGCCATTGTAGCCAGTACTGGGCAGCGGCAAGCAGACGTGCTTGGGACTAAGTCCTGCTCTTCCCTTTCTGAGCATGCCCAGGGCAAGATCTCTCGTTGGAGATCAAGGGTCACATGCTTAGATACTGCAGCAAATCCCATTGGTCCTTTAGGAAGGTCCTGAAGGTGTTCTTCTTCTGTGGCTGACTCCCATTGGTCCTTCTGGGAAGGTCCTGTTCTTGCTGAAGCTATCAAAGGTTTGCATGGCCGCATGACCATGCGCTAGTGTACATTTGGAATCGTGTGTGTGTTGATGAGTGCAAGTCGTTCTTTAAAATCCCCTCCCTTGTGTATGACTGTTCACAAAAGGTGGATGCTTGCTGCCTAGCGCCCAACTAAGCTGTCAACATAAAGACACACGATACAGCGTCTACTGCTGTAACCGCCAGTGCGGCGCCGTGCGCTTATAGAGCGCTTTCCTATCCCAAGTCTGGGTGGTTAGTGGCATCCGCAAAAGCAGCACAGCATGCACTCTTGTGCTTTAACTTATATTTTCTGTTACTTTGACACCCCATTTGTGGTTTTGAGCGCAAGTGGTCTGAACGTATTCTAATCCTGTGTCTTGGGATAGAGTCCTGAGAATCCTTGCTTGCACTCTTGGTGCGGTACCGCGGCCCTGTGATGCAACAGGGTTTGCTTCCTTCACACAGGGTGAAGTTAACCCATGTGTGTATCCACATTGTACCACCATATAGTCCGTCATTACTCAGCAGCAGGTTCCAACTCTGCATGGTGGACCCCGGGCTGCGAACGCACCTTATACCATCTCTCTTATAATTTGGTGTGTTCCGCTAGTCCTAACAATATGGGCACAGGACTATGGGATGGAGGTTATGTAATGGGTATATGTGCATGGGACTATGAGAAGGAGGATATGTATGATGGGTATATGGGCATGGGACTATGGGATGGAGGATAATCATCATAATTTGTTATAACTAAGCACAGTTAGTTACTTTGCCCGGGCAACGCTGAGCTCTTCAGCTAGTACTTGATATATACGGGAGCACATTTTAACTTTTGTATATATATTTGAAGACAATGTGCTATTATGTAGTCTATCCCTTACTTATTTAATCATCTTTAAATATTGTTTTATATCAAATGTGGTTAATAAAATTATATCTTCTTTTTTAAACAGTTTTCTGTTTTCATGTGTAGTCAATAAAGCTGTGTCATGGCAGGAAGCAGTCTTGATAAAGGTCTGGACCAGATGGAGAAGAAAAGGGAAAGAGAATGCCTCCAAATAAAGATATCACGTGTGAATTTCAAGATATAAATGTTTATTATGTCTTGACTCTCAATGATATTTCAGTACTATGTTCACTTGTAAGGTACACCACTTTATGGCAACCAGTAGAGCACCTGGGTGGACCTAGAACCTGATCACTACATGGTCACTAAATGATGGCATTATTGGCACTATTGATGCTTGTATAGTAGTGAAGTGCACTTGTACTTATCTAAAACATGCAATACCTATCCTTGTCTGTCATCAGTTTCTCTTATGTTCCAAGTTTGTAGAGTAGCTATTTTTCCATGGCCTGATATTGTTTGTGGGCTGGGGAGGTTTGGGTGCTATGGCAGCTTTTTAGTCCCAGCTTGGTCCTGTTCTTGGGAATCATTGTTGAGAATTTCATACTATATTTATTTATATTAATAGAACTATTAGTTCTCAACGTATGGTAATAATGAAAGAGTAAAAAAATCAGAATAATAATGTTATTGATAGTGTTGAGCGATACCTTCCGATGTCGGAAAGTATCGGTATCGGATTGGATCGGCCGATATTCAAAAAATATCGGATATCGCCGATACCGATACCCGATCCCAATGCAAGTCAATGGGACCAAAATATCGGAATTAAAATAAACCCTTTCTTTCCTTGTAGGTTCATTCTACATGAAGGAAAACAACTAAGAATAATGCAGGATGTGTTTGGGGAGGTGGCGGAGACATTAAAGGCATAGAGGTTTAGCCCAATCAAATAGAATAGCATGATTTTTTTTTTTTTAAAGACGTTCGGAGTGACAAAGATATTGACTATGTAAAAAATTTTTTATTTTGTCAGATATTGATATTTCACTATTCCACGCCCTTCCCCTTATTTTTTTTTACTTTTCCTACACTTTCATCTTCGTCATCATCAGCATCTTTGACATCAACTTCTTCTTCACCTTATTCATTTTCTTCTTCATCCTTTACCTATTTTTTTTTATTACATTCTTCATATTCATTTTATTCAACTATTATTATTCTTCCTATTCTACATATTCATTTTAGTCAACTGTTATTATTCTTCCTATTCTACTTCTTCATCATATTCTCATTTGTGACAGGCATTCCCGTAGTTGTTATCTATAAAAGTTTGAAGATTACACCTTCCGTTCTGCCTGTCACAAAAGTTACATTTGTCCGCGTTCAGTTTGGCCTGCAGCATCAGGCTTTATCCAGGGGCACCACGAGGAGGAACGGACTCACCCCCATACACTGCTTAGTCTTCTTCTGCATATAATTTAAATAATATCTTTTGCTCTGATATTAAGTGTTATGCTTAATGTTCTTCTGCTCTTTGTTCTGCAGCCTCTTGTTCTTCTGCTTCTCGGTCTTCCAGGGTCGTCGTCTCCAGGGCCGTCGTCTCTGCCGTCGTCGTCTCCGCCGTCGTCGTCTCCGCCGTCATCGTCGTCGTCATCGGGGTGGTCTTCAGGGTCGTCATCTCCAGGGTCGTCGTCATCTCACTGGTTGTCGTCTCTGGTGTCGTCGTCATCTTAGGGGTGGTCTTCCGGGTCTTCAACTTGGAAATGTAGCAGAAGGTACAAGAAGGCTGAGAAAATGCCGAGAACCAGCTGATGGAACTGGAACTCGGATGGCTACCCGAAGGTTCAAGAGCCTATGGAACTACCGAGGACCAGCTGACGTTACTGGAACCCGGTTACTAAGCAGGAGGTACCCGTGCTAAAAAGCACTACCAAGGACCGCCTGACGTTGGCGGAACTCGGATACCCAGAAGGAGGCACCTAAGCCAAAAGCTCTGCCCGGAACCAGCTGACGGTACTGGAACCAGGATGGGGAGCAGAAGGTACAAGAGCAAAAGACACTGCCGAGAACCAGCTGACGGTACTGGAACCCGGATGGGTAGCCGAAGGTCCAAGAGCCAATGAAACTACCGAGGATCAGCTGATGTTACTGGAACCCGGTTACTAAGCAGGAGGTACCCGTGCCTGAAAGCACTACCAAGGACCACCTGACGTTGGTGGAACTTGGATACCCAGAAGGAGGCACCTAAGCCAAAGGCTCTGCCCAGAACCAGCTGACGGTACTGGAACCAGGATGGGGAGCAGAAGGTACAAGAGCAAAAGACACTGCCGAGAACCAGCTGACGGTGCTGGAACCAGGTGGTGGACCCGAAGGCCCACAGGAGAGGAGTGAACAGCTAGGCCGCGAGGCAGCCGCAGTTACCGAACCCCAACAGTCCTACAGGGGGAGCTGGGCCTACTAGCACTACAGAACCAGCCTTGACTACCAATTCACGCAGCCCACATAGGAAGCTCCTAAACTGGAGGCACCCTGGAGTTGGCTAACCCGACCGCAACACGACGGGGCAAGCATAGGCGTCTCAGTGAGCTTGACACAACCCGGAAACAGCTGACGGTGCTGAAACCAGGCTTGGCACGAGGGAGTACCTGTAACAAAAACACTGCCGAGAACCAGCTGGCGTTGCTGGAACCCGGATGCGTTGCCCCAGTGTGCAAGAGCCAATGGCACGACCGAGGACCAGCTGACGGTGCTGGAACCCGGTTACTAAGCTGTAGGTGCCCGCGCTTAAAAGCACTACCAAGGACCGCCTGGCGTTGGCGGAACTCGGATACCCAGGAGGAGGCACCTAAGCCAAAGGCTCGGCCCGGAACCAGCTGACGGTGCTGGAACCAGGTGGTGGACCCGAAGGCCCACAGGAGAGGAGAGAACAGCTAGGCCACGAGGCAGCCGCAGTTACCGAACCCCAACAGTCCTACAGGGGGAGCTGGGCCTACTGGCACTACAGAACCAGCCTTGACTACCAATTCACGCAGCCCACATAATAAGCTCCTAAACTGAAGGCACCCTGGAGTTGGCTAACCCGACCGCAACACGACGGGGCAAGCATAGGCGTCTCAGTGAGCTTGACACTACCCGGAAACAGCTGACGGTGCTGGAACCAGGCTTGGCACGAAGGAGTACCTGTGACAAAAACACTGCCGAGAACCAGCTGGCGATGCTGGAACCAGGATGCGTTGCCTATTAAAGATTGTCTTCCTACAGCCCCAACTAGCGGTGTTGGAGCAAAGGGTAAGCAGGGGGAGCAGAGTGTAGGCCGAAGCCTGCACTGGAGTCAGCTTTGTGTCTGCGTTGCGTTTGCAGGACACTTTGCCGGATACACATTGGGGGAACAGCTGGCGTTGCTGAACCCCACTGACACAATGGCGGGTGTTTTTCTCTGTGCAGCTAGCACTTCCGGGCAAAAACTAGCGGTGTTAGAGCCCAGGGGCAGCAGGAGGAGGAGAGGAGCAGAGTGTAGGCCGAAGCCTAGTTGAACCAATTTCAAAGGTAACCTTTAACCCCCCCTCAGGTGTTACAAAGTACAAGAGCCACACCTTGTGCAGCATTAATGCTGCACAAGTGAAAGGTTGCTCTATTAATTTGTCTTCTTGCACAAGCTGAATGAAAGACGTACACAATTTAGCCCATTCTACAGTCTAACTGTAGTGGAGGCGTGACTTGTCTTTTTAAGGAGATGCAGCACAGGTGTCCCAAATAACGCCTTGGTGCTTGGCGCAGCTTCCTGAGCGTTGTTATTTGCTGTACAGGAGTCTGCGCTCTTGTGTTATCACTTGGCATTGCCCTGTTAGCGCTGCCCGTCTTATGACCTCATTTCATGTTGTCCGGTGCGGTTAACGATGGCCATAAATCCCAGACGCACAGTGCCTTTTCATAAAGTCACACTGCGGTGCTGGGCTTCGTGGCCTTGATCAGTAAATATTTTCGCCGCTCACACATGTCCTTACACCTGCTTCAGACTGGGCGGCCTCTGCTGATCCCTTTTCGCATGCCGCGGCCATGATGCCGCACAGTCTGAAGAAGGCGGAAGGAGATGAGTGACGACAGGCGAACATATGCACTGCTCGTGCCCATAAACCACACCCTCGCTGTCAAAATAAATAGGACACCGAGGGGCGTTGTTTCTAGCAGGGCGGACGCACAGGCGTAGCCAGCTAACCAATGATGTCAAAAGACGGGAAGCGCTACCAAGGGGGGTGCTGCGTATCATTAGAAAGGAAAGTCACACCTCAGGGACAGTGGAATGGTCTCAATGAGACACATTTTTTACATGTTGAGTTCCACGTGGGCAAGGAGAAAAAGTCAGCCACCTTGTACAAATGCAGCAGTACTGCTGAACAAGGTGGCTGTTATACATAGAAACACCTGGGGGTGGGGGGCAGGCTCCCTTCAATTTCAGTTCATGTGCCTGCGTGGCTTATGCAGGTCACGTTGCCGGCTACACAGCAGGGGAACAGCTGGCGTTGCTGAACCCCACTGACACATTGGCTGGTGTTTTTCTCTGTGCAGCTAGCACTTCCGGGCCCAAAACTAGCGGTGTTAGAGCCCAGGGTCAGCAGGAGGAGGAGAGGAGCAGAGTGTAGGCCGAAGCCTGCACTGGTGGCAGCTTTTGGTCAGTTGTGCCAGCGTCGCTTGTGCTGGACACGATGCCGGCTACACAGCAGGGGAACAACTGGTGTTCCTGAACCCCACAAACACATTGGCTGGTGTTTTTCTCTGTGCAGCTAGCACTTCCAGGCTACAACTGGCGGTGTGATAGCCCAGGGGCAGCAGGAGGAGGAGAGGAGCAGAGTGTAGGCTCAAGCCTAGTAGAACCAATTTCAAAGGTTACCTTTAACCCCCCCTCAGGTGTGGCAAGGTACAAGAGCCACACCTTGTGCAGCATTAATGCTGCCCAAGTAAAATGTTGCTCTATTATTTTAGCTCCTTGCACACGCAGAATATAACACGTACACTATTTAGCCCATTATACTGTCAAACAGTAGTGTAGGCGTGACTTGTCTTTTTAAGAAGACGCAGCACAGGTGTCAAAATTTTCACCTAGGTGCTGGGCGCAGATTCCTGAGCGTTGTTATTTGCAGGACAGGAGTCTGCGCTCTTGTGTTATCCCTTGGCAATACCCTGTTAGCGCTACCCGTCTTATGACCTCATTTCATGTTGGCTGGTGCGGTTAACGATGGCCATGAATCCCAGACCCACAGTGCCTTTTCATAAAGTCACACTGCGGTGCTGGGATTCGTGGCCTTGATCAGTAAATATTTTCGCCGCTCACACACGTCCTTACACCTGCTTCAGACTGGGCGGCCTCTGCTGATCCCTTTTCGCATGCCGCGGCCATGAGGCCGCACAGTCTGAAGAAGGCGGAAGGAGATGAGTGACGACAGGCGAACATATGCACTGCTCGTGCCCATAAACCACACCCTCGCTGACAAAATAAATAAGACACCGAGGGGCGTTGTTTCTAGCAGGGCGGACGCACAGGCGCAGCCAGCTAACCAATGATGTCAAAAGACGGGAAGCGCTACCAAGGGGGGTGCTGCGTATCATTAGAAAGGAAAGTCACACCTCAGGGACAGTGTAATGGTCTCAATGAGACACATTTTTTACGTGTTGAGTTCCACGTGGGCAAGGAGAAAAAGTCAGCCACCTTGTACAAATGCAGCAGTACTGCAGAACAAGGTGGCTGTTATACATAGAAACACCTGGGGGTGGGGGGCAGGCTCCCTTCAATTTCAGTTCATGTGCCTGCGTGGCGTTTGCAGGTCACGTTGCCGGCTACACAGCAGGGGAACAGCTGGCGGTGCTGAACCCCACTAACACATTGGCTGGTGTTTTTCTCTGTGCAGCAAGAACTTCCAGGCTACAACTGGCGGTTTTGTAGCCCAGGGGCAGCAGGAGGAGGAGAGGAGCAGAGTGTAGGCCGAAGCCTAGTAGAACCAATTTCAAAGGTAACCTTTAACACCCCTCAGGTGTTGCAAGGTACAAGAGCCACACCTTGTGCAGCATTAATGCTGCACAAGTAAAAGGTTGCTCTATTAATTTTGCGCCTTGCACACGCTTAATAAAACACGTACACTATTTAGCCCATTATACTGTCAAACAGTAGTGGAGGCGTGACTTGTTTTTTTAAGGAGACGCAGCACAGGTGTCAAAATGTACACCTAAGTGGTAGGAACAGATTCCTGAGCGTTGTTATTTGCTGTACAGGAGTCTGCGCTCTTGTTATCCCTTGGCCATGCGCTGTGAGCGATGCCTGTCTTCTCACCTCATTTCATGTTGGCCGGTGCGGTTAGCAATGGCCATGAAACCCAGACCCGCAGTGTCTTTTCTTTAAGTGACACTACGGGGCTGGGATTCGTGACCTTGCGCAGTAAATTTTATCGCCTGTCACTCATGTCCTTACACCTGCATCAGACTGGGCGGCCTCATCTGATCCCTTCTCGCATGCCGCGGCCATGAGGCCGCACAGTCTGAAGAAGGCGCAAGGAGATGAGTAAAGACAGGCGAAGATATCCACTGCTCGTGCCCATCAATCACACCCTCGCAGTCAAAATAAGTAAGACAACGAGGAGCGTTGTTTTTAGGCAGGGTGGACGCCCAGGCGCAGCCAACCAACCAATGATGTCAGAAGACGGGCAGTGCTACCAAGGGGGGTGCTGCGTGTCATTAAAAAGGAAAGTCACACCTCCGGGACATTGTAATGGTCTGTAATGAGACACAATTTTTGCGTATTTAATTCAACGTGGGCAAGGAGAAAAAAGTCAGCCACCTTGTACAAATGCAGCAGTACTGCTGTACAAGGTGGCTGTTATACATTGAAACACCTTGGGGTGGGTGGCAGGGTCCCTTTAATTTCAGTTCATGTGCCTGCGTGGCGTTTGCAGGTCACGTTGCTGGCTACGCAGCAGGGGAACATCTGGCGTTGCTGAACCCCACTGACACATTGGCGGGTGTTTTTCTCTGTGCAGCTAGCACTTCCAGGCAAAAACTGGTGGTGTTAGAGCCCAGGGTCAGCAGGACGAGGAGAGGAGCAGAGTGTAGGCAGAATCCTGCACTGGTGGCAGCTTTTGTTCTGTTGTGCCAGCGTGGCTTGTGCTGGACACGTTGCCGACTACACAGCAGGGGAACAGCTGGCGGTGCAGAACCCCACTGACACATTGGCGGGTGTTTTTCTCTGTGCAGCTAGCACTTCCAGGCAAAAACTGGCGGTGTTAGAGCCCAGGGTCAGCAGGAGAAGGAGAGGAGCAGAGTGTAGGCAGAAGCCTGCACTGGTGGCAACTTTTGGTCTGTTGTGCCAGCGTGGCTTGTGCTGGACACGATGCCGGCTACACAGCAGGGGAACAGCTGGCGGTGCTGAACCCAACTAACACATTGGCTGGTGTTTTTCTCTGTGCAGCTAGCACTTCCGGGCAAAAACTGGCGGTGTTAGAGCCCAGGGTCAGCAGGAGGAGGAGAGGAGCAGAGTGTAGGCCGAAGCCTATTTGAACCAATTTCAAAGGTTACCTTTAACCCCCCTCAGGTGTTACAAAGTACAAGAGCCACACCTTGTGCAGCATTAATGCTGCACAAGTGAAAGGTTGCTCTATTAATTTGTCTACTTGCACAAGCTGAATGAAAGACGTACACAATTTAGCCCATTCTACAGTCAAACTGTAGTGGAGGCGTGACTTGTCTTTTTAAGGAGACGCAGCACAGGTGTCCCAAATAACGCCTTGGTGCTTGGCGCAGCTTCCTGAGCGTTGTTATTTGCTGTACAGGAGTCTGAGCTCTTGTGTTATCCCTTGGCATTGCCCTGTTAGCGCTGCCCGTCTTATGACCTCATTTCATGTTGGCCGGTGCGGTTAGCGATGGACATGAATCCCAGACACACAGTGTGTTTTCAAAAAATCACACTGCGGGGATGGGATTCATGGCCTTGTGCAGTAAATATGCTCGCCGCTCACACATGTCCTTACACCTGCTTCAGACTGGGCGGCCTCAGCTGATCCCTTATCGCATGCCTTGGCCATGAGGCCCCCCAGTCTGAAGAAGGCGGAAGGAGATGAGTGAAGACAGGCGAACATATGCACTGCACATGCCCATCAATCACACCCTCGCTGTCAAAATCTGTAAGACACCGAGGGGCGTTGTGTCGAGCAGGGCGGACGCACAGGCGCAGCCAGTCAACCAATGATGTCAGAAGACGTGAAGCCCTACCAAGGGGGGTGCTGCGTATCATTAGAAAGGAAAGTCACACCTCAGGGACAGTGGAATGGTCTCAATGAGACACATTTTGTACGTGTTGAGTTCCACGTGGGCAAGGAAAAAAAGACAGCCACCTTGTACAAATGCAGCAGTACTGCTGTACAAGGTGGCTGTTATACATAGAAACACCTTGGGGGTGGGTGGCAGGCTCCCTTCAATTTCAGTTCATGTGCCTGCATGGTGCTTGCAGGACACGTTGCCAGCTACACAGCAGGGGAACAGCTGGCGGTGCTGAACCCCACTGACACATTGACTGGTGTTTTTCTCTATGCAGCTAGCACGTCCGGGCAAAAACTGGCGGTTTTAGAGCCCAGGGTCAGCAGGAGGAGAAGAGGAGCAGAGTGTAGGCCGAAGCCTGCACTGGTGGCAGCTTTTGGTCTGTTGTGCCAGCGTGGCTTGTGCTGGACACGATGCCGGCTACACAGCAGGGGAACAGCTGGCGGTGCTGAACCCAACTAACACATTGGCTGGTGTTTTTCTCTGTGCAGCTAGCAGTTCCGGGCAAAAACTGGCGGTGTTAGAGCCCAGGGTCAGCAGGAGGAGGAGAGGAGCAGAGTGTAGGCCGAAGCCTGCACTGGTGGCAGCTTTTGGACTGTTGTGCCAGCGTGGCTTGTGCTGGACACGATGCCGGCTACACAGCAGGGGAACAGCTGGCGGTGCTGAACCCCACTGACACATTGACTGGTGTTTTTCTCTGTGCAGCTAGCACGTCCGGGCAAAAACTGGCGGTGTTAGAACCCAGGGTCAGCAGGAGGAGGAGAGGAGCAGAGTGTAGGCCGAAGCCTGCACTGGTGGCAGCTTTTGGTCTGTTGTGCCAGCGTGGCTTGTGCTGGACACGATGCCGGCTACACAGCAGGGGAACAGCGGTGCTGAACCCCACTTACGCAATGGTGAGTGTTTTTCTCTGTGCAGCCAGCATTTCCGGGCCCCAACTGGCGTAGTTAGAGCCCAGGGTCTGCAGGAGGATCAGAGTTTAGGCCGAAGCCTTATTGAACCAATTTCAAAGGTAACCTTTAACCCACCCTCAGGTGTTACAATGTTGAAGAGCCACACCTTGTGCAGCAGTAAAGCTCCACAAGTTAAAGGTTGCTCTTTAAGTTTTGCTCATTGCACACGCAGAATGAAAGACGTACACAATTTAGCCCATTGAACAGTAGAACTGTATTGGAGGCGTGACTTGTCTTTTTAACGAGACGCAGCACAGGTGCACATACATAACGCCTTGGTGCTGGGCGCAGCCTCCTGAGAGTTGTTATTTGCTGTACAGGAGTCTGCGCTATTGTTATCCCTTGGCCATGCGCTGTGAGCGCTGCCTGTCTTCTCACCTCATTTCATGTTGGCCGGTGCGGTTAGCAATGGCCATGAAACCCAGACCCGCAGTGTGTTTTCAAAAATTCACACTGCGTGGCTGGGATTCGTGGCCTTGTGCAGTAAATATTTTTGCCGCTCACACATGTCCTTACACCTGCTTCAGACTGTGCGGCCTCAGCTGACCCCTTATCGCCTACCACGGCCATGAGGCCGCACAGTCTGAAGAAGGCGGAAGGAGATGAGTAAAGACAGGCGAACCTATGCACTGCACATGCCCATCAATCACACCCTCCCAGCGAAAATATATAAGACAACGAGGGGGGTTGTGTCAGGCAGGGTGGACGCACAGGCACAGGCAGCCAACCAATGATGTCAGAAGACGGGCAGCGCTACCAAGGGTGGTGCTGCGTACCATTAGAAAGGAAAGTCACACCTCAGGGACAGTGTAATGGTCTCCAATGAGACACATTTTGTACGTGTTGAGTTCCACGTGGGCAAGGATAAAAAGTCAGCCACCTTGTACAAATGCAGCATTACTGCTGTACAAGGTGGCTGTTATACATAGAAACACCTTGGGGTGGGTGGCAGGGTCCCTTTAATTTCAGTTCATGTGCCTGCGTGGCGTTTGCAGGTCACGTTGCCGGCTACACAGCAGGGGAACAGCTGGCGGTGCTGAACCCCACTAAGACATTGGCGGGTGTTTTTCTCTGTGCAGCTAGCAGTTCAGGGCAAAAACTGGCGGTGTTAGAGCCCAGGGTCAGCAGGAGGAGGAGAGGAGCAGAGTGTAGGCCGAAGCCTGTACTGGTGGCAGCTTTTGGTCTGTTGTGCCAGCGTGGCTTGTGCTGGACACGTTGCCGACTACACAGCAGGGGAACAGCTGGCGGTGCTGAACCCCACTGACACATCAGCTAGTGTTTTTTCTGTGTAGACAACACTTCCAGGTGGCAACTGACAGTGTTAAAACCCAGGGAATCAATGAGGAGCAGAGTGTAGGCCGAAGCCTGCAGTGCAGCAAGTTGAAAGGGAACCTTTAACCCCCCCCCCCCAGGCATTTGTTGCTGAAAGAGCCATCTTGTACAGCAGTAATACTGCACATGGAAAATGGTGGCTCCGAAAATTATGCTCCTTGCAAACGCTGAAGTACACACTCATATAATGTGTCCCCTCACACCGTCAAACCGTCACAGAAGTGGGACTTTCCTTTGTAATGTGACACAGCATAGCCGTCATTCCAACCCCCTTGGTGCCGTGCGCCACCTCCTCAACGTTGTTTGCTTCTGTCACGGAGCCCGCGCTGTAATTTTATCCCTTGGCCATGCACAGTTAGCGGTGCCCTTCTTCTGACATCATTTAGGTGTCAGGCTGGCAGTGCCTGTGCGTCAAAGCTGCCCGAGATACAACCTCGCAGTGTCATCTAATGTAATCCCACTGCGGGCCAGGGATCCATGGGCATGCGCAGTGCATATCATCGCCTCTCACTCACCTCCTTCCTGCTTCTTCAGACTGTGCGGCGTCACGGCCGTGGCATGCTATTAGGGATCAGCTGATGCCGCCTAGTCTGAAGAAGCGTGAAGAAGGGGAGTGAGAGGCAAGTATATGCACTGCGCATGGCCATGAATACCAGGCCCACTGTGGGATCACATTAGACGACACTACGAGGTGGCATTTTGGGCAGCGTGGACGCACAGGCGCAGCCAGGACGACAACAAATGATGTCAGAGGACGGGCAGCGCAAACTGTGCATGGCCAAGGGATAACATAACAGCGCAGGGTCCATGACGGAATCAAACAACGCTAAGGAGGCAGCGCACGGTGCCAAGGGGGTAGGAATGACGGCTGTGCTGCGTCACATTACAAAGGAAAGTCCCACCTCCGGGACGGTTGGACGGTGTGAGGGGGCACATTACATGAGTGTGTAGTTCAGTGTTTCCAAGACACATAATTTCAAGAGCGACCTTTTCTTTGTGCAGTATTAGTGCTGCACAAGGTGGCTCTTTCAGTAACAAACGCCTAGGGGGGGGGGGGGGGGGACAGGTCCCCTTACATTGTAGTTGTGCCAGCGTGGCGGTCGCATGACACGTTGCCGGATACACAGCTGGGGATCAGCTGACATTACTGAACCCCAATAACAGAGGAGCGACTGTTGACTGTGCACACAGCACTTCCAGGCACCAACTGGCGGTGTTAGAGCCCAGGGACAGCAGGAGGAGCAGATTGGAGGTATTGCCGCACACACAGCTGGGGATCAGCTGACGTTACTGAACCCCAATAACAGAGGAGCGACTGTTGACTGTGCACACAGCACTTCCAGGCACCAACTGGCGGTGTTAGAGCCCAGGGACGACAGCAGGAGGAGCAGAGGAACAGAGTGTAGGCCGAAGCCTGATTGGAGCAAGTTGAAAGGGAACCTTTAACCCCCCCCCCCCAAGACGTTTGTAGCTGAAAGAGCCATCTTGTGCAGCACTAAGGATGCAAAAGGAAAAGGTTGCTCTTTTAATTATGCTCCTTGCAAACACAGAAGTTAACACAAAAAATGTGTCACGTAATACCGTAAAACCGTCCCGGAGGTGGGAATTTCCTTCGTAATGGGACGCAGCACAGCTGTCATTCCTATCCCCTTGATGCCTTGCGCTGCCTCCTCAGCGTTGTTTTAAGCTGTCACGGAGCCTGCGCTGTTCTGTTATCCCTTGGCCATGCCCAATTAGCGCTGCCTGTCTTCTGACATAATTTGGTGTCAGGCTGTCAGTGCCTGTGCGTCCACGCTGCTCCAGATCTCACCTCGCAGTGTCGTCTAATGTAATCCCACTGCGGGCCTTGGATCCATGGGCATGCACAGTGCATATCCTCGACTCTCACTCCCCTCCTTCCCTCTTCTTCAGACTGTGCGGCGTCACGGCCGTGGCATGCTATTAGGGATCAGCTGACGACACACAGTCTAAAGAAGGCGGAGGGAGATGGGCGAGAGCCCGAGGTGAAGATATGCACTGCGCATGCCCATGGATCCCAGGCTCGCAGTGTGATTCAATAAGAAGACACTGCGAGGTGGGTTCTCGTGCAGCGCGGGCGCACAGGCGCAGCCATCCTGACACCAAATTATGTCAGAAGACAGACAGCGCAAACTGGCCATGGCCAAGGAATAACAGAACTGCGCAGGCTCCGTGACAGCTTAATACAACGCTGAGGAGGCAGCGCATGGCACCAAGGGGGTAGGAATGACGCCTGTGCTGCGTCACATTACGAAGGAAAGTCCCAGCTCCGGGACGGTATAACGGTATCAGTGAACATATTTTATAAGTGTTAAGTTCTGCGTGTGCAAGGAGCTAAACTAAAAGAGCTACCTTTTCCTTGTGCAACATTACTGCTGCACATGATGGATCTTTCAGTAACAAACGCCGAGGGGGGGGGGGGACAGGTTCCCTTATATTTAGGTTGTTGTGCCAGCGTGGCGGTCGCAGGACACATTGCCGGCTACACAGCTGGGGATCAGCTGACGTTACTGAAACCCAATAACACTGGGTCGTATGTTTTGACTGTGCAGCCTGCACTTCTGAGCCGCAACTGGCGGTGTTGGAGCCCAGGAATAGCAGTTCAGGTGGTAGAAAGATGAACACATCAGGAGACCTGGATGACACCCAATTACTTAATCAGGCAGAGGAGTGGCAAATTCCTGCGAGATCCAGGCCTGGTTCATTTTCAGGAAAGTAAGCCGGTCAACGTTATTGGAGGATAGTCGCATGCGACGGTCTGTTAGTACACCACCTGCGGCACTAAAGACACGTTCCGATAAGACACTAGCCGCGGGGCAAGCCAGCACCTCCAATGCATACTGGCTTAGCTCTGGCCATGTATCCAGCTTAGAGACCCAAAACTTGAACGGGGAAGAGCCGTCTGGGAGTACACTAAGAGGGCAAGCCATGTAGTCTGTCACCATCTGACGGAACCGTTGCCTCCTGCTGACTGGAGCCGCCGGTGATGGTGTAGACATTTGGGGCGGGCACACAAAAGTTTTCCACAGTTGTGCCATACTGGGCTTGCCTTGGGCAGAGGCACTGCTTCTGCTCCCTCTTTGTGCAGAGCCTCCTCCTCCACTGCCTCGACGCACTGAGCTGCTTTGTAAAGCACTAGCAGCACTCCTCTCAGTTGGACTGGAGAAGGTAATGGAATTCACCAGTGTGTCGTGGTACTCCCGCATTTTACGCTCCCGTGTCAACGCCGGGATGAGGTTTTGGACATTGTCACGGTAGCGAGGATCGAGGAGGGCGTACACCCAATAATCAGGCACGTTGAGAATGTGGTCGATGCGGCGGTCGTTTCTCAGGCACTGCAACATGAAATCAATCATGTGCTGCAGACTGCCAACTGGCCCAGAAACGCTGTCCCCTGCTTGAGACATGATCTCTGCCCACTCATCATCAACCCACCCTCGCTGTACACACTGACCACTGGACAATGGTGTAACTGCCTCCTCTGGACGTAGCTCTTCCTCGTCCATTGACTCCTCCTCATCCTCCTCACAAAGGGTCCCCTGCCGACCCCTTTTTGAGGAACCACGTGGCGCTGACTGCCCAGAAGCTGATGGAAAAGGTGACTCCTCATCCTCCACCTATTCCACATCATCCCTTATCCCTTGCAGGGTTTCTTGAAGCAAGCAGATAAGGGGGACAGTCATGCTGACTAGTGCATCATCTGCACTTGCCATCCGCGTGGAATAATCGAAAGGACGCAAAACCTGGCAGACGTCCTTCATAGTGGCCCACTCTGTGGTTGTGAAGTCTGAGCGGCGCTGACTGCGACTTTTTTGCGCCTGATGCAGCTGGTACTCCATTACTGCTTGCTGCTGCTCACACAACCGCTCCAACATATGTAACGTGGAATTCCACCTGGTAGGTAGGTCACATATGATGCGATGTTCAGGAAGGCGAAACCGACGCTGCAGAGCAGCAATGCGGGATCTTGCCAAGCTGGAACGCCGCAAGTGAGCACACTCTAGGCGGGCCTTGTGCAGAAGTGCATCAAGATCCGGATGGCCTAAAGCTGCCACCAGATTTCGGCCATTGTCACACACTACCATGCCTGGCTGGAGATTCGCTGGCACAAACCACACATCGCTCTCCTGCTTTAGGGCATTCCAGAGCTCCTGCACTGTGTGGCTTCGATTCCCCAAAGAAACTAGTTTCGAGAGGGCCTGCTGACGTTTGGCCACGGCTGTGCTCATGTCGGTCATAGGTAAACGTTCACGGGTCCATGTGGAGGTGGACTGTGACGGATCCTGCAGCGATGAATCTGAGGAACTGGTGTAAGAGGAGGAGTCAATGCGTACAGACTGGATTCCTGCAATCCTTGGAGTGGGCAGGACACGTCCTGCGCCACTCGCACGGTATGTACCCGGCTCAACAACATTAACCCAATGGGCAGTGACGGAAAGGTATCGCCCCTGTCCATGTTGACTGGTCCACGCATCGGTGGTGAGGTGGACCTTGCTACTGACAGCGTTCAGTAGCGCGTGTTTTATTTGTCCCTCCACATGCTTGTGCAGGGCAGGGACAGCTTGCCTGCTGAAGTAAAAGCGGCTGGGCACCTTGTACTGTGGGACTGCCAATGCCATCAAGTCACGGAAGCTGTCACTCTCCACCAGCCTGAATGAGAGCATTTCCAGCAACAGACGTTTGGCAATGCCTGCATTCAGAGCCTGTGCTCGGGGGTGGTTTGCCTAGAATGCACGCCTTTTCTCCCATGCCTGTACTACCGATGGCTGTAGACTAGGCTGGGAGTGTGAGGATGACTGGGAATGTGGTGCTGTGGGTGGAATTACACTAGGTCTCTGGACAACAGTGCCAGAGGTTCTTCCATGGCGATCCAAGGAGGAAGCCGAACCAGCTGTGCGTGAGCTGGAGGAAGAAGCAACACGAGCTGAAGAGGTGGTAGCTGCCGCTGTTGGTTGGCCTACATCTTCAGTGTGTTTTTGGAACTCCACCGCGTGCCTGGTCCGCACATGTGTCCACATATTTGTGGTATTGAGGTTGCTGACACTTTTACCTCTTTTTACTTTCTGATGACACAGCTTGCATTTGACAAAACAAATGTCATCTGCAACTGTGTCAAAAAAGGACCAGGCACTGCAAGTCTTGGGAGTGCCCATTTTGGCTTTTGAAAGAGACAGGCTCCTAACTGGTGCAAAAGTGGAGGCTACAGGCTCCGCAGTCTTCCCCCTCCCTCTCCCTCTTTGGCCCGTTAGGGGAATCTCTTCCTCTGAGCTGCTCCCACCACCTTCCTGTTCCTCACGCCACGATGGGTCAAGGACCTCATCATCTCCACTACCCTCTGCCACCAACTGCTCCTCCTGGGTAGTCTCGGCAGCACAGTACGCACCAGAAAGCGGCACCTGAGTTTCATCATCAGATGCGTACTGCACTTTGGTCACCGCAGGCACTGACCCACCCGCCTCTTCAGAGTCAGAGAGACAAAGCTGTTGGGCATCACTGCACACTGCCTCTTCTTCCATTTCTCCAATACTGCTTGGCTGGCCCCCTGTTTCCAAGCCAAGAGATTCAGAGAACAGAAGTAGAGACGGCTCCTGTCCTGGGCTCTCTGACTGCCTGGCCAATTTGGCAGGTGGTGAAGAGACAGATGGCTGCTCTCCAGTGGTCTGTGCCTGAGAGGTTGTGGCACTCATTGAAGTCGATGCGTTAGCTGCTATCCATCCGACAACGGCTTCAATTTGATCTTCACGCAGCAGCGGTGCACGGCGCTCTCCGACAAAGCTGCGCATGAAGGACTGTTCCCTGCTGAAACTGGTTGATGATGAGTCAACGGTGCCCGCAGCAGGCACAGAATCACCACATCCTCTATCTGCTCCTCTCCCTGCTCCACGCCCACGCCCACGACCCTCACTCCCTGCCCTCTTCATCTTGGTTGACAGATAAAGATAAGCAGAAAAGTAATAAGGCCTTAGTGTGCTTATTCCTGAAATGCTCCTCCTAACAGGTGTAAGAAACACTAACGTTGTAAAGTGTGGACTAGACTTTATTATTGATAAAATGTGGCCTACACAAGTGTTAAGTGGTGTTTGCTGAACTTTACTGTTTTTTTTTGTGCAGATCGGGCTACAGATCGAGTTTAACTCTCACGGAGACAGCCGTAAACGGCGCTGCAAGGCCCAAAAACCCTCCTCTAGGTTATCCTATCTAGTGTTTTTCCACTATTTTGCTGGAGACGGGTGGAAAGACACTAATAGGAAATTGTTTACAAAATTTTCAACAGGCTGCACTAGTTGAAAAAAAAAGGATAAGTTATTTAACGGTATGAGGCAGTGACAAACCCTGAGCTGAATACAACGGGCTGTTGCTGCACACAGACTACAGGGCGAGCTGCGCTCACACGGAGACCGTGCAGACAGCCGTAAATGGCGCTGCAAGGCCCAAAAACCCTCCTCTAGGTTATCCTATCTAGTGTTTTTCCACTATTTTGCTGGAGACGGGTGGAAAGACACTAATAGGAAATTGTTTACAAAATTTTCAACAGGCTGCACTAGTTGAAAAAAAAAGGATAAGTTATTTAACGGTATGAGGCAGTGACAAACCCTGAGCTGAATACAACGGGCTGTTGCTGCACACAGACTACAGGGCGAGCTGCGCTCACACGGAGACCGTGCAGACAGCCGTAAATGGCGCTGCAAGGCCCAAAAACCCTCCTCTAGGTTATCCTATCTAGTGTTTTTCCACTATTTTGCTGGAGACGAGTGGAAAGACACTAATAGGAATTTTTTAAATAATTTTTAAACAGGCTGCACTAGTTGAAAAAAAGGACAAGTTATTTAACGGTATGAGGCAGTGACAAACCCTGAGCTGAATACAACGGGCTGTTGCTGCACACAGACTACAGGGCGAGCTGCGCTCACACGGAGACCGTGCAGACAGCCGTAAATGGCGCTGCAAGGGCCAAAAACCCTCCTCTAGGTTATCCTATCTAGTGTTTTTCCACTATTTTGCTGGAGACGGGTGGAAAGACACTAATAGGAAATTTAAAAAAAAATTTTTTACAGGCTGCACTATTTGAAAAAAGGACAAGTTATTTTACAGTATGAGGCAGTGACAAACCCTGAGCTGAATACAACGGGCTGTTGCTGCACACAGACTACAGGGTGAGCTGCGCTCACACGGAGACCGTGCAGACAGCCATAAACGGCGCTGCAAGGCCCAAAAAAAACCCTCTAGGTTATCCTATGTACTGTTTTTCCACTATTTGGCTGGAGACGACAACGATCCGGATCGCTGCAGCGTCGCTGTTTGGTCGCTGGAGAGCTGTCACACAGACCGCTCTCCAGCGACCAACGATCCCGAGGTCCCCGGTAACCAGGGTAAACATCGGGTAACTAAGCGCAGGGCCGCACTTAGTAACCCGATGTTTACCCTGGTTACCATCGTTAAAGTAAAAAAAAACAAACGCTACATACTTACCTACCGCTGTCTGTCCTCGGCGCTCTGCTTCTCTGGTCTGGCTGTGAGCACAGCGGCCGGAAAGCAGAGCGGTGACGTCACCGCTCTGCTTTCCGGCTGACCGGCGCTCACAGCCAGACCAGAGAAGCAGAGCGCCGAGGACAGACAGCGATAGGTAAGTATGTAGCGTTTGTTTTTTTACTTTTAGGATGGTAACCAGGGTAAACATCGCCGATTCAGTGATGTCAGCGGGACCTCAACGATCAAAAAATGGCCCAGGCCATTCCGACACGACCAGCGATCTCACAGCAGGGGCCTGATCGCTGGTACGTGTCACACATAGCGAGATCGCTGCTGAGATCGCTGTTGCGTCACAAAACTTGTGACTCAGCAGCGATCTCGCTAGCGATCTCGCTATGTGTGACGGGGCCTTTATAGGAGATTTTAGAAAAAATGTGCAGCAGGCTGCACTATGAGCAAAAAAGGACAATGGATAGAACTGTGTGAGGCTGTGTGAACCCCCCCTGAGCTGAATACAACCTGGTATATGGCTGCACACAGACTACAGAGTGAGCTGCACACACACACACAGAGACCTTGCAGAACGCTGTTAAAACAGCGCTGCAAGGCAAGAGCATGGTGAACTGAACAGTGAACACAGCGTTTGCTAAATTAGCCTTGGAAAAGCAAAATAAAGCAATTAGCTATCTCAACTGGCCCTCAGTTAGAACACAGCGTCCTGTCCCTAACTGAAATCACAGCAGAGTGAGCGCAAAATGGCGGCAGCGTTTTTTTATAGTGCAGAGTGACATCATTTCAGCAGCCAATCACAGCCTTGCCAGTACTTACATGCCCACCATGCTAAACAGGATGTGCCCACACTTCCATTCATTCCTCATTGGCTGCTGCGTTCACTTTGAATTCTGGGAACTTCCGATTCCGGTATCCGATACGCGGGAAGTATCGGAATTCGGTATCGGAATTCCGATACCGCAAGTATCGGCCGATACCCGATACTTGCGGTATCGGAATGCTCAACACTAGTTATTGATGAACTCAAAAGCTAAAATATTGAGTGATTGGGCTTTTGTTTAAGGGCTTGGACAGGCATGATTAGCTGACAGTCATTAAGGTTGGCTTGGTGCTCTATGCAGTCTTCACCACAAGAGGTTAATTCTCAATGTGCTGCTCGTATATTTTAATGCCAGAATACACAGCTAAAAGTAAACTTATTATCTGGAAGATCTGCTCCCGCCTCCAGGCGGGAGAGAGGTCTAAAACCTGCAATAACATGTATTTGTGTTGGAAAAAGTTATTTAAGAGAAGTTTCACATAATTTTACCGCACTGTACATATTTCCTTCACTAAAATGCTACTTGAATAGTTTAGCTATTTTGTCTTCTGTTCAAGAAACCCTTCGAGAATATATAGAGAATCCAGAAGGAAATCTCCAGGCTTAGTGAAAATCCAGTGTTCGTATTATTATGTGTGCCGCAACTGGGGCTCGAAAATAGGAGGAATCCATGGAAATTACTGATATCACAAAAATGAGACTGCAGAGCTATTTTCCTTCTCCACAACATAGAGAATTTAACTGGCAATACATGAGGTAGATAGAGTAGATAGATAGCTAGATCGATCGATCGATCGATCGATAGAAAATCAGAAAAAAGAGGCAGCACTCCAGTATTTTCAAAAATACAGAAGGGACTTTACTAGCCCTGGTGGCGTGGCAACGTTTCAGCTACAATGATGAACCTTTCTCAAGTTATGAAAGTCCCTTTTGTATTTTTGAAGATACTGGAGTGCTGCCTCTTTTTTCTGAATTTATATCCTTTAGCACCGAAGGGACTCCTTGCTGAGAGGCCCTGCACCCATAGTTCTTTTATATGTGTGCTGTTCCAATTTTTTGCTCTAGATAGATAGATAAATAGATAAGAGAATTGATTCACAGGACTCTGGTCCATCAGCCAGGTCAGTAATCTGTGTACTCTAGACAGTAGATTTGAAAATGTCCTTACCTCCTAGCATTCATGGCTATTTTTTTGATTATCCAGTCCGAGCTGTTTTGGGAAGTTTCCCAGGTGTGGAGATTGGTCTAAATGTTCGATTTTAGCCCCTGAAAATGAAAAGTATATACACTAGCACAATGGTTGACTATCGAGGGGAGACCAATGCAAACGTAACCACTTCCTAACCAATGAGGTATATTTACGTCATCAACCGTGTCCCTGACTATTTTGCAAAATTTGGTTCCGATTATGATCGTCAGCGAATATTGTTTTTGGGAGTAGAAATTATCGAATATGTTTGGAACCAATCATCAAACATAAATTCGGCACGAATAGGGTACCAATATGGCACGAATATAACAAATTCAGATTCGGCAACCGATTCCTAAAATATTCACTCAACTCTAATTGCCAGGTCAATTTTACCATATAGTGAACATGGTAAATAAAAAAAAATAAAAAAAAATTGCGGAATTGCACTTTTTAAAATTTCACCGCACTTTAAATTTTTATTTCCATTTTCCTGGACACTATATGGAAAAATCAGCGGTGTCATGCAAAAGTATAACTTAGCTCGTAAAAAACAACCCATCATACTACCATATTGATGGGAAAAAAAAGTTATGGCTCTTGCAAAAAGGGAAGGAAATAAGAAAACGGAACAATCTCCTAGGGATAAGGGGGTTAAAGCCATATTTTTGCTATTAAATTCATTGAAAGTATATTAGGTAAATCATTTCTTGGCTTCTAAAAACTGGTACAAATACAGAACGGGTGTTCTATATTTAAAATTTAGGGGACTATGTGCTATTCTTAAACAGCGGTTCTATCATCTATCTGTATATGTGTTATCTATCTATCTATCTATCTATCTAATGTGGGGGAAATAAGTATTTGAACCCTTGCTGATTTTGTAAGTTTGCCCACTGACAAAGAAATGAACAGTCTATAATTTTAAGGGTAGGTTAATTTGGGTAGCGCCCAAATTTTGCACATACACACTACTAACATTAGTAGTGTGGAATATGCAAAAAAATGGGAATATGACATGGTTTACTGTATGTAAACCATGTCTCATATCATGTCGGGTTTAGGAAGGAGAAATGAAAAGCCGGCAGTTGAATTACCGGTAGTGTTGAGCATTCCGATACCGCAAGTATTGGGTATCGGCCTATATTTGCGGTATCGGAATTCCGATCCCGAGTTCCGATATTTTTGCGATATCGGGAATCGGGATTGGGATGAATATTTATGTGTAAAATAAAGAATAAAAATAAAAAATATGAATATACTTACCCTCGGACGCGCCCTGATAGTAACCGCTGCAACCGGCAGTCTCCGTTCCTAAGAATGAGCGAGTGAAGGACCTGCGATGACGTCGCGGCTTGTGATTGGTTGCGTGAGCGGTCACATGAGCGGTCACGCAACCAATCACAAGCCGCGACGTCATCGAAGGTCCTTCACCCGCTCATTCTTAGGAACAGATGCTGCCGGTTACACCGCTAAGGTCCAGGGTCCGCCAGAGGGGTGATTATATCCATATATTTTATTTTTATTCTTTATTTTTTACATGAATATGGATCCCAGGGCCTGAAGGAGAGTTTCCTCTCCTTCAGACCGTGGGAACCATTCCAGGATACATTCTGATATTTGTGTCCCATTGACTTGTATTGGTATCAGGTATCGGTATCGGCGATATCCGATATTTTTCGGATATCGGCCGATACAATCCGATATCGATACTTTCAAATATCGGAAGGTATCGCTCAACACTAATTACCGGCTTTTCTGCTATATCGCGCCGAAGTAAATATAAATATATGGAGAGAGAGATTTCCCATTGACTAGCATTGGGTTTCGTGTTTCGGTCGATCCCCGACCCTGACTTTTTGCGATAATCAGCCGATTTCACTCGAATCGACTTTTGAGAAAGTCGGGTTTCGCGAAACCCGACTCAACCTTAAAAAAGTAAAAGTCGCTCAACCCTAGTGAGAATATCACGATTTTTTTTTAATGATTTTTAACATTATATCTTTTTGCCAGTAAAGAGATTTTCAGAGGGGGGAAGCAGAGGAGTAGCGAGAAGAGAGATGAATTAGTCAGGCAGCAGAGTTAAGGATGGACTGGAGAGGTGCAAGGGTGGCCGCAGAAAAGGATGTTGCAGTAGTCAAGGCGGGAGTTGATGAGGGCATGCACAAGCATTTAAGTAGATTAATGGTGGAGGAAAGGACGGCTTCTGGAGATATTTTTGAGCTGGAGGCGACTGGAGGTGGACAGAGCTTGGATGTGCGGTTTTAAGGACAGGGCAGAATCAAAGGTTACTCCGAGGCAGTGGACTTCCGGTACGGGGGAAAGCATGATGTCGTTGATTGCAATAAATAGGTCAGGTAAGGAAGATCTATGGGATGGAGGAAAGTTTGAGGAAGCGAGAAGAGAAGAAGGAGGATATGGCTGATAGACACTCTGGGATTCTGGACAGTGGAGCGGTGACGTCTGGGCCAGAGAGGTAGATCTGAGTGTCATCAGCATAGAGGTGCTACTGGAGTCCATGGAACTTTATGAGTTGTCCCAGGCCAAGTGTATAGATTGAGAAGAGTAGGAGTCCTAGAATAAAGCCTTGGGGGACTCCAACAGAGACAGGGTAGGATGAGGAGGTAGTGTGGGAGTGGGAGATGCTGAATGTGCGGTTGGAAAGGTACGAGGAGATCCAGGATAGGGCGAGGTCTTTGATGCCAAAGGATGAGAGGATCTGTAGTAGGAGGCAGTGGTCAACTGTGTTGAAAGCAGAGGACAGGTCTAGAAGGAGTACAGAGTATTGTCCGTTAGCTTTGGCGGTAAGTAGGTCGTTAGTGATTTTGGTCAGGGCTTTCTCAGTTGAGTGATGAGGGCGGAAACTAGATTGTAGATTGTCAAAGAGCAAGTTAGATGAGAGTTGGGAGGAAAGTTCAGAGCGGACGTGCTGCTCCAGGAGTTTAGAAGCAAATGGGAGCAGCGATATTGGACGATAGCTGGACATAGCAGTTGGATCAAGGGTTGGCTTTTTAAGCATAGGCATGATTGTGGCATGTTTGAAAGCAGAAGGGAAGGTGCCAGAAGTTAGTGATAGGTTGAATAGGTGGGTTAGGGATGGGATAAGTGTGGTGGTGAGGTTGGAGAGGAGGTGGGATGGGATGGGGTCGAGCACACAGGTGGTGAGGTGTGATTTGGAGAGGAGACAATTAAGCTCCCCTTCAGTGATGTTGGATAGGGAGGTTATGGGGTTTGGGCATTGGTCTGGTATACAAAGGGGTTGTGATGGTTAAACAATGAAGACTTGCCTTGTCTGGTCGATCTTATTTTTATAGTGTGTGGCAAAGTCCTCAGCAGAGATGAGGGAGGTTGGAGGGGGCAGTGGGGGGCGGAGGAGGGAGTTAAAGGTTTTGAATAACTGTTTGGGGTTGTAGGATAGGGAAGATATGAGGGTTATGAAGTAGGCCTGTTTAGCAGAGGTGAGAGCAGGTTTAAAAGTGAGTGTTGCCTGTTTGAATGCAGTGAAGGCATCTTGCGAGTGAGTTTTCTTCCAACGCCGCTCTGCAACCCTGGACACTTGCCAGAGCTTTTTAGTGGTGTTATTGTGCCAAGGTTGTCTATTGATACGTCGCACTCTGCCATGGACGAGAGGGGCAACTGTGTCAATTGCTGATGCGAGAGTGGCATTGTAGAAAGCAGCGGCACTGTCTGTGTCATGGAGTGAGGATATGGATGCCAGTAGTAGGATAGAGTCAGAGAGTGTGTGGGTGTCTAGGTGTGCAAGGTTTTTGAAGGGGTGCGCATGTTGCTGGACATGGGTGACCGGAGAGGAGGACAGAGATGAGAAGGTGAGCAGATGGTGGTCGGATAGAGGGAGAGGGGAGGTGGTGAAGTTAGATAGTGAGCAGAGACGGATGAAGATGAGGTCTACACTGTGTTCCAAATTATTATGCAAATAATATTTCCTCATATTTTCTCTAAATTACCTATCTGAATTGCAGCCATTGTTATTTTCCAGTCATCTACTATTCTAGTATAATTGCATTGTTTTGGAACAAACTGCCTATGAAAACAGTATCTTTAAAAAAAAAAAAATACTCAAAATGCATGTTCCAAATTATTATGCACAGCAGAGTTTTCAACCTAATTTGATTTAATTTTGAACAAAAAACAAAAAAAATGGTCAATTGTGAAGTTATAAGCATCATCAGCTTATTACAAAATGAAATCAAACAGTTTTCAAGTGAAAACTTTATTCTAGGTGATGTTACATTTGCACATAGGACCCCTTGTTCAAAATAAGCTTCTGAACTCTCTCGTCCATTGAATTTGTCAGTTTTTGGAAGATTTCTGCTTCAATTGTTTTGCATGTGGACAGAATACCCTCCCAGAGTTGTTGCTTAGTTGTGAACTGCCTCCTGCCATCATAGACACTCCTTTTGATGATGCTCCAGAGGTTCTCAATGGGGTTGAGGTCAGGGGAAGATGGTGGCCACACCATAAGTTTGTCCTCTTTTATGCCCATAGCAGCCATAGATGCAGATGTGTTTTTTGCAGCATGAGACGGTGCATTATCATGCATGAAAATTATCTTGCTGACCGCTAAAAAACAACCACGTAGCATTATTGCTCCTATCCTATTGTTTGGGAAATTTCTCAAACATATACTTTAAGTGACATTTTCAAACCCCCCAGTATTTCAGTTCTGGTTTGTGCGATTATGTTGGACTTTTGATAACTGTGAATATGGTTTCACAACTCCTACCTTCATTGTTTGCATAGTGCAAAAAAAAATATTACATGCAAATTAAAGTACATGGCAATCTTTAAACATTATTTTCCATATGACTGTGCTTGCAGAGATAACTTTCAATCACTTAGTAGGACCACCCTAACGGTAACCCTAATTTTAGACCCAACCCTAACCCTAATTTTTGCCCAAAACCTAATGCTAACCCTAACTTTAGCCCAACTCTAACCCTAATGGGAAAATGGAAATAATTATATTTTCTTTTTTTATTATTAAAGGGAGGGTTTATTTACTATTTTTTTTTATTTTGATCACTGTGATAGGGTTTATCACAGTGACCAAATAGGAACCAATAGGAAAAATCTTCCTATTGTTGCCGGATGTCGGCTGGCAGATCTCGGCAGGCGTACTGTGCATACGCTCGCCATTTTTTTTCCCTAATCCAGATGGTGGTGCCCACTGGAGGAAGCAAGAGGGTCGAGGAGCACCGGGAGACACTGGTAAGTATGGAGGGGGATCGGGGACCCTATTTCTCTCTCCTCTGATGTGCAATCACATCAGAGGAGAGAAAAATTAAGTGGCACATCTGACTTTTTTTCTGCGGATGCTGCTACATGGTTATTGGCGGCCATCGTAAAAACCGACCTCAATTATGTTCTCTGGGGTCTCGGCTACCCCCGGCAGCCAAGACCCTGAGATCTGCTGGGTACCGGCAGGCAGATCTCGTCGGGCGCACTACTTTTCCGGGAAAAGATGGCGGTGCCCATGGGGGAGCAGGAAGGCCAAGGAGAACGGGGAGGTACCAGGTGGATTGGGGACCCTCGTTCTCTCTCCTCTGATGAGCGATCACATCAGAGGAGAGAGAAATTAAATGGCACATCGGACTTTTTTTTTGCGGTCGCCGGTAAATGGTTAATGCCAGCAATCGCAAAACCGAGGTCGATAAAAACTGACCCGAATCTTGTTCTCTGGGGTCTCGACTACCCGCTGCAGCCAAGATACCGGAGAAAATGCGACTATGGGGGGTGCTATACACTTTTTCCACAGCGCCGTTAACTAATGGTGCTATGGTTTAAGTACCCTTCAATACCGCCATTAAAAGGTGTATTGGCGATCGTTAAGGGGTTAAATGATCATATGTTTGATTAAGAAAGAATCTTGCACAATTGTGTCATACGAGATCTGTGCACTTGACATCCATTATCTTAATGAACCATGTTTATTGAACATCCAATTTTTCATTGTCCTGATTGAATGAAAAGCTTGGCTGTATTACATAGTAACATAGTAACATAGTTAGTAAGGCCGAAAAAAGACATTTGTCCATCCAGTTCAGCCTATATTCCATCATAATAAATCCCCAGATCTACGTCCTTCTACAGAACCTAATAATTGTATGATACAATATTGTTCTGCTCCAGGAAGACATCCAGGCCTCTCTTGAACCCCTCGACTGAGTTCACCATCACCACCTCCTCAGGCAAGCAATTCCAGATTCTCACTGCCCTAACAGTAAAGAATCCTCTTCTATGTTGGTGGAAAAACCTTCTCTCCTCCAGACGCAAAGAATGCCCACTTGTGCCCGTCACCTTCCTTGGTATAAACAGATCCTCAGCGAGATATTTGTATTGTCCCCTTATATACTTATACATGGTTATTAGATCGATCCTCAGTCGTCTTTTTTCTAGACTAAATAATCCTAATTTCGCTAATCTATCTGGGTATTGTAGTTCTCCCATCCCCTTTATTAATTTTGTTGCCCTCCTTTGTACTCTCTCTAGTTCCATTATATCCTTCCTGAGCACTGGTGCCCAAAACTGGACACAGTACTCCATGTGCGGTCTAACTAGGGATTTGTACAGAGGCAGTATAATGCTCTCATCATGTGTATCCAGACCTCTTTTAATGCACCCCATGATCCTGTTTGCCTTGGCAGCTGCTGCCTGGCACTGGCTGCTCCAGGTAAGTTTATCATTAACTAGGATCCCCAAGTCCTTCTCCCTGTCAGATTTACCCAGTGGTTTCCTGTTCAGTGTGTAATGGTGATATTGATTCCTTCTTCCCATGTGTATAACCTTACATTTATCATTGTTAAACCTCATATGCCACCTTTCAGCCCAAGTTTCCAACTTATCCAGATCCATCTGTAGCAGAATACTATCTTCTCTTGTATTAACTGCAATTCAACTGCAATTGTATTAACTGCAATTCAACTGTATTCAAGGCAAGTGTGAAGGCAGTGCTAGAATAACAGGGAAATATTGCTATTATCTGATCTGTACACCTGCAGAACATTTTTTTACCTCTCTTGCCATTTCATGTTTTTTAATAGCATATTTTTATTGAAGATTTTTCATTTTAGAAAACACACCATTACTTCCTCCTCAGGCACTCTACACCCAAAGTCCAAAACTAATGCACCGTATCTCATTTTAGCCATAATAAAGGTCTTTACTGTAGCTAATTTTGGATTTATATATAAATCACAAAAAGACTGGAAGAGCACGAGAATTTTGTGATATCAGAAACTATTTTCCCGGCTGCTTCATGACCGGGCTATTTTCCGCTTTTTCATTTTTGTTTTTTAGAGCCATAACTTTTTTCATTTTTCCAACCACATAACTGTATAAGGCCTTGTTTTTTGCAGGGTCAATTGTACTTTTGAAAAAGACCATTAATTTTGTCATACAATGATTCCAGTGATACAATGGAAAGCCAGAAAAAAGTGCAATTCCAAACTTTTTTCTTTTTTATTTACCATGTTCACTATGCAATAAATGTGAGCTGGCAATATGATTATGATTCTCCAGTTCAGTACGATTACGCATTTACCAAACATAAAGCAAAAAAAAACAAAAGAAATGAACTGGAGTTGATATATATGCAATGTGTAGGAACATGTTCACACTGGCCATTAAACAGCCAAGACCTAAGATAGAAACAAACAGGACATATACCCTACTATAAGTAAAAAATCAATAATGCATATAAACAACATAAGGTACACAGTAAACACTATCTGTCCCGGCTGGGTACACCTTGGCGCTGGTGGTATGGCTTTTACGCTTTTTTGATAAAAAAGTGTTTAAGTACCCTATGTTATTTATGCACTATTGCATTTTACTTAATTATAACAGGGTATATGTTCATTTTTTATATTTTAAATACCAAACAAGTATAGATTTTAATAAAGTAAGGAGATACCGCACTACACCCATGGATGTCAGGTATATGTCCTGTATGAAAATCCCTGATGAAGAAGGATGGTGTCCTTTGAAACGCATCAGTTTTTTTTGTCCTCTCGCGCACCTGTCACTGAGTTCTGGTGGGCAAGTATATTGCCCAGCCACGTAGTATATTGCCCAGCTATGTAGTATATTGCTTAGCCACGTAGTATATTGCTTAGCCACGTAGTATATTGCCCAGTCACGTAGTATATTGCACAGCTATGTAGTATATTGCCCAGTCACGTAGTATATTGCTTAGCCACGTAGTATATTGCCCAGTCACGTAGTATATTGCACAGCGACGTAGTATACAGCACAAACACATAGTATATTGCCCAGCGACGTGGTATATTGCCCAGTCACGTAGTATACTGCCCAGCCACGTAGTAGATTGGCCAGCGATGTAGTATATTGCACAGCGACATAGTATATTGCCCAGCCATGTAGTATATTGCCCAGCCATGAAGTATATTGCCCAGCCATGTAGTATATTGCCCAGCTATGTAGTATATTGCCCAGCCACGTAGTATATTGCCCAGTCACGTAGTATATTGCCCAGCCACGTAGTATATTGCCCAGTCACGTAGTATATTGCACAGCAACGTAGTATACAGCACAAACACATAGTATATTGCCCAGCAACGTAGTATATTGCCCAGCCACGTAGTAGATTGGCCAGCGATGTAGTATATTGCACAGCGACGTAGTATACAGCACAGAGCCACGTAGTATATAGCACAGACATGTAGTATATTGCCCAGCTACGCAGTATACAGCACAGAGCCATGTAGTATATTGCCCAGTCACGTAATATATTGCCCAGTCACGTAGTATATTGGCCAGCTACGTAGTATACAGCACAGAGCCACGTAGTATGCAGCACAGAGCCACGTAGTAAATTGCCCAGCCACGTAGTATATAACAGTGGCCACATAATATATAGCACAGCCCACAGAGTTTATCACACAGCTCACATAGTATATAACACTGCCTATGTAGAATATAGCAGCCACGCGGTATCGAACACAGCCCACATAGTATACAGCAGTGTGGGCACCATATCCCTGTTAAAAAAATAATTAAAATAAAAAATAGTTATATACTCACCCTCCGGCGGGATCCACTGAAGCTCCGGCGATACGCGCACGGCTGCCGCCATCTTCCATTCCCAGGATGTATTGCAAAATTACCCAGATGACTTAGCGGTCTTTCGAGACCGCTAAGTATTCTGGGTAATTTAGCAATGCATCTATGGGAATGGAAGATGGCGGCAGGCTCGAGCGGCTCAGCTGTAGTGCAATATCTCCTTACTTTATAAATTTTGCTTTTGTGCTCACTCTGCCAGAATGTGCATAGAGTTTGTCCAGCCACCAGCTGCTTCGGCCCATCACCTACTTGTGAGCCCCAGTGTGTTTTAGTCTTTTCTGTTTCATGTATAGATTTTTTTTAATTAATGATAAAAACTCAAAATTAAAAAAAAAAATTGCAATTTACGAGACCTCTAACATTTTCAATTTTCACAATACGGTGCTGTACGAGGACTTATTTTGTATGTTCAGAGCTGACATTTTTACTCATACCGTTTTGCGGTAGATACAATGTTTTGATAGCCTCTTAATGTATTTTATTGCAATATTGCAGGGGCCACTAAAAGTAATTCTGATGTTTCAATTTTTGTTCTCATTCCATTGACCAATCGGATTAATTTATTTAATATTGTGCTAGATTGGACTTTTCTGAATGATGCATTACCAAATATGTGTATTTTTGATTTTTTTTACTGTTTTATTTTTAATAGGGCAAAAGAGGGGGTGATTTGAACTTTTGTATTTTTTTATCACTTATTACTGTACTTGTTAGTCTCCTTAGGGGAGTTGAAGCTGTGGTGGTCTGATCGTTTGTGCTATACATAGCAATGCATTAGCAGCACTGCTATGTATACCTGAAATCATAATCTCCTATGAACTCCAGGTAAACATTGGCTTTCATATGAGTATAGCATTGACAGGCATGGGGGGTCTTCAGCAGACCCCTGGCTGTCACAGAAACCCATTTGTGCCTCGCAATTACATCATGAGCATGCCGTTGGGCCGATGGAATGACGCACCCCCTTTCTGGTGCATGTTCAGTGCTGCTGCCAGAGATTAATAGCAGCATTTAACAGGTTATCAGGCGCAGGTGAAGTTCAGCTTCACATGTGGCTGCTAGAGGTAGATGATGGCTAAATAAATTAGCAATCATCTTCCAGGAAAGATGTGAGCTCACATCTTTGGCATACAAAGATGGCATACAGTGGCTTGCAAAAGTCTTCACCCCCTCGCACCCTGGAATTTCACAGATTTTTTTTTTTAGGTTTTGCATCAGTTCATGTAAAAAACATGCCTGTAACTGTGAACATTTGGTTTTCTTTTTATTATCAAGAAAACAAATAGGAAAAATAACTGAAACTTCAGTGATCATAACTATTCATCCCCTTAATGTCAGCATTTTATAGAGCCGCCTTTGCTGCAATTACAGCTGCAAGTAACTTTTGAAAAGTCTCCATGAGCTTTCCATATCTTGCTTATTCCTCAAAGCAAAACTGCTCCAGCTCCTTCAAGTTAGATGGTTGCCTCTGATGAACAGCAATCTTCAAGTCTGACCACAGATTATAAATTGTTTTGAGGTCTGGGCTTTGACTAGGCCAATCCAAACTGTTTACACATTTCCCTTAAACCGCTTGAGTGTTGCTTTAGCGGTATACTTTAAGTCATTGTCTTGTTAGAAGGTAAACCTCTGTCCCAGTCTCAAAATGACTGAGTGACTGAAACAAGTTTTGCTCAAGAATATCCCTATATTTTGCACCATCCATCTTCCCTTCAACTAGGACCATTTTCCCTGTCCTTGCTGCCAAAAAAATCCTCACAGCCTCCTGCAACCACCACCATGTTTCACTGTGAGGACGATGTTCTTGGGGTGATGAGATGTGTTGGTTTGGCGCCATATATTGCGTTAACCTTGGTGGCCAAAAAGTTCCATTTTGGACTCTTTACTGACCTGACCGGAGAACCTTCTTCCATACATTTGAGAAGTCTTGTATATGTCTTTTGGCAAACTCAAAACGAGCCTCACAATCTTTTTGTGTGCAAATAAAGGCCTTTTTCTTCCCACACTTCCATAAAGGCCACCACTATGGAGTATACTGCTTATTGTGGTTGTATGGACAGTTGCTCCAGTCTCTGATTGTGAACTTTGCAGATCCTTCAAGGTTACAGTGGGGGAAATAAGTATCTGATCCCTTGCTGATTTTGTAAGTTTGCCCACTGACAAAGACATGAACAGTCTATAATTTTAAGGGTAGGTTAATTTTAACATTGAGAGATAGAATATAAAAAATAAAATCCACAATAATACATTGTATAAATTATATAAATTTAAATGCATTTTGCAGTGAGAAATAAGTATTTCATCCGTCTGGCAAACAAGACTTAATACTTGGTTGCAAAACCCTTGTTGGCAAGCACAGCAGTCAGACTTTTTTGTAGTTGATGAGGTTTGCGCACATGTCAGGAAGAATTCTTTGCAGATCATCTCTAAATCATTAAGGTTTTGAGGCTGTCGTTTGGCAACTTGGAGCTTCAACTCCCTCCATAAGTTTTCTATGGGATTAAGGTCTGGAGACAGTCTATGCCACTCCATGACCTTAATGTGCTTCTTTTTTAGTCACTCCTTTGTTGCCTTGACTGTATGTTTTGGGTCATTGTCTTGCTGGTAGACCCAGCCATGACCCATTTTTAATGTCCTGGCTGAGGGAAGGAGGTTGTCATTCAGGATCTTATGGTACATGGCTCCATCCATTCTCCCATTGATGTGGTGACGTAGTCCTGTGATCTTAGCAGAGAAACACCCTCAAAACATAGTGTTTCCACCTCCATGCTTGACAGTGGGCATGGTGTTCTTTGGGTCATAGGCAGCATTTCTCTTCCTCCAAACACGACGAGTTGAGTTAATGCCAAAGACCTCAATTTTTGTCTCATCTGACCACAGCACCTTCATCCAATCACTCACAGAATCATGCAGGTATTCATTGGCAAACTTCAGATGGGCCTGCACATGTGCCTTCTAGAGCAGGAGGACCTTTTGGACACTGCAGGATTTTAAACCTTTATTGTGTAATGCGTTACCAATGGTTTTCTTTGTGAATGCTGTCCCAGCTGCCTTGAGATCATTAACAAGTTCCCCCCTGTAGTTTTAGGCTGATCTCTCACCTTCCTCATGAGGATACCCCACGAGGTGAGATTTTGCATGGTTCCCCAGATCCATGTCGATTGACAGTCATTTTATATTTCTTCCATTTTCTTACTATTGCACCAACAGTCGTCTCTTTCTCCCCAGTGTTTAACTTATGGTTTTGTTGCCCATTCCAGCTTTGTGCAGGTCTTTGATCCCTGACATCTTTATAAAGCTCTTTGGTCTTGCCCATGTTGTTGAGGTTAGAGTCTGACTGATTAATTGAGTCTGTGGACAAGAGTCTTTTATAAAGGTGATTATTTAAGACTGTTCATGTATTACAAACTTACAAAGTCAGAAAGGAATCAAATACTTATTTCCCCCACTGTACCTCTGGTCTCTGTGCTGCCTCTCTGATTAATTTCCTAATAGTTCCGGCTGAGAGTTTTGGTGGGTGGTGATCTCTTGGCAGGTTTGTTGCGGTGCCATATTCTTTCCATTTGACGATAATTGATTTGATGGTACTCCGGGGTATCATCAGATTTTGGGATATTTTTTTTTTAAATCCAACTCTGATTTGTAATTGTAATGGACTCTGTACCAGACTCACTACCAGAGACAGCATGTGTCCTGGAATGTGCAGGGGAACCCCGGGGAGGAGTCCTACAGAGACGTGTGAGCGTGGTTAGGAGTGTGCTGCAGGTGATCAGGACCTGCAGCACATGACCGCCGGGCAAGTGGCTGGAGGCAGAGCAAGGCCCCGGTCTCCTGGGGACAAATTAGCCGAGGTCAGAAGCCAGAGATCAGCGCAGTAACTAAACGGGGCAGATGAGTAAAGTGGTCAGAGACAAGCCGGGGTCAGAATTCAGAAGACGGAGCAGTACCAGAAGGACAGGAGGGAAGTCAGGGGACGTAGCTGAGGTAAAAACCAAGAGTGTAGCGGATAGTACAGAGTCAACAGGTAGATAGCAAACGAGGAACAGACCGGGTCATTCATAGGCAAACATACAAAGACAGTCAATGCACAAAGAAATACCGGGGTCAGCTGCCCAGCCGAGATCGGATGTATAACTGACAACCAGCACAGCACAGGGACGGGTAGATAGAGCCCTCCCCCAACCAAAGAGAGACCACATAGTATTAACTCTTGAAGTACTGTCAAAGAACTCCTGGGCAAACCAATGACTAATTCTCAACAACTTTGTCCCTGACTTGTTTGGAGATCTCCTTGGTCTTCATGGTGTTGTTTTGTTAGTTGTGCCTCTTGATTAATGGTGTTGAAATTTAGATTGCACACAGGTGGACCACCTTTCACTAAGCATGTGACTTATGAAAGTAATTGCTTGCACCAGAAATATTTAGGGGCTTCATATCAAAAGGAGTGAATACATATGCACATACCAGTTTTTAGTTATTTGATGCCATAAATTTATTTTTTGTAGCAACCAAAATCCCATGTGCATGTGGACCAGGGTGGCAGAGAATATCTGTCTGCAAACCCAAATCAAAAATCAGCTCCAAACAGTATCAGATAACAACAGGAAGAGAAAAAGAGCAAACTGATTATATCTAAAAGATATCATATCATTTTATTATATCATAGAAAAGGTAAAAGGTCACAACAATATATAGAACACCAAAAACAATGCAGACTGTTATGAACCCCACCCACACCTATCCCCACCCCACATATACACTTCAATCCCTGGAAAAATAAATAAATAAAGGTCCAAAGACCGTAACTCAGGGAAAAGACAGTGCGTCCAAACATGGATGTCAGGGAAGCAGCATACATGAACCAGATGATCGGGAATAAAGTTACACCTGTCTATCTAACATCTAAGGTGCAATAGTGAATGGCACTATGCTGGGGACAGTTTTCTCAGACCCTCCCATCACCCAGGCCCTGATGCGTGGGGTACTCTAAGGCTACTTTCACACTAGCGTTAACTGCAAACCGTCACAAAAACGTCTTTTTGCCGAAAAAACGGATGCGTCAAAAAAGTGCAAAATGTATGCAACGCATACAGCATTTCGACGGATCCGTCTATTTGGGGATGTCTGGCCAATTAGCTAAAAAAATCCTGTTTCTGAGCATGCTCAGTAGAAAAAGACGTATTGCAGCGCTGCATTGCGTCGTACGACGTGTCTCGACGCATCCGTCGCTCATAGACTTTCATTGTAGCCAAAGACGCATGCCGATGGATGCGCCGAGACACGTTTTTTTGTCGGAGCCAAAAAACGTTGCAATCTACGTTTTTCCAGATGACGTGTTGCCTAATTTCGACGCATCCGTCGAAAGACGTATACCGACGTATGCAAATCCGTCGCAATGCGTCGCCAATACAAGTCTATGGGGAAAAAACGCATCCAGCAAAATATTTTGCTGGATGCGTTTTTTCTGCAAAACGACGCATTTTAACGTATTGCAGTTAACGCTAGTGTGAAAGTAGCCTAAGAAGGAGGGAAAAGTCTTGGAAGATACTGAAGGAGTGAGTGTCTTGCCGATCGTACTTGCATCCTCCATGATTTCTCTATGCCTTAAAACTATTGGACATCCAAGCTAGACACGTGACATGAACTCTCTTTACACCTTGAAGCTTCTGGCCTGCCCTGCTCAAGGGGTTTGTTAGAGCGGGCTTTTAGTGTCACTGGGGGTATTTTAACTGATAGGCACATTTGCCTGTCAACTGAAAATGCTGGCAGGCTCACTCTTATCAAAATGAACAAGAGTTGGATTGGCCCAGAATTCTCAAAACCATTGGATGACAGCATAAACACAAAGCCAGAGGATTTTTTTTGTGTATTTCTAAACACACCCTCCCACCCAAACATGGGTATGAGCTTCAGGATTTCATCCTTTTGTGTTGTCCTCCTCCTCCACAACCATATCAACAGGGTGATCATGCTACCCTAACGATAAATGTTTTAAGACTGTTTATGATGCCTTCATTAGCAATTGTTGGAGGCCTATCTCAAATATGCTTTGATATATATGTAAGCCCCCAGGGGTAAATGTTTTTAAGCACATTTACTTGATGCATGTGCATTACTAGTCTATAATGCTCCATAATATTGGGAAAAAATGTTTCCTGAGGCCCTTCACAACGTCTCTTCAAAAGGGTATTGGAGTGCCTCCTTTTAATTTTTGTCATCCCTTGCACTTAGTGCATACACTTTACAAGTCTATGGGACCAGCTTCTTAGTAATGGGAGAAAAGGCTTTTCTGAGGCTCCGCCATTTAGTTCAGGAAACATTCTTGGAAACCAAATGAGCTGGTGGGTTTTATTAGTATGCGATCCAGTGTCTTGTTGTGGGCTGTCAGGTGGTCATCACATAGGGAGTTCTCACACTGGATACAAGATTTCACAGTCGGGACAGTAGACTTTGTACAGTATACACAAAAGATCCTGGTCTCCTCCATATCAGGCTGAGTAGATGCTAAATGCTCCACTATGTTTCCCAGTAGGATTGAAGAAATGATAAACCTTGATTCTGCTATGTTAAGCTAATAGCAGGGCAAATTCAAAAAGATTCTATTCTCTAATAATACCGCTATTATATGCAATTCATGTAGGGTGATCTGTTGCAGTATGGATAGCGTATTACAGACATCTAGTCAGTGATTATTGCCTCATAGTCCTTGTTGCTGCAACCTAACAAAGTAAAATATCAAGGTAACATTTATTCTATTCCTTATTAATAATGCTGTTAGCTGCATTTGATGTAGGTATAAGTGCTAGGTAACATTTGCTGGAAATGAGTTTTAATTCTGTTCAGACATCTCTATAACAGTCCCTAACTTGATTGCTTTTTTCCATGCACTCATTGATCAATTCATTATTTTTTATGGTGCTCTGTTCTGTCTTCATACATGTTGATATGGTGTGTGATCCAACATACAGCATAAACCACTTCTGTCTTCCAAATAAGCAGACTGTTCTCTGTAGTCTAACTTGTTTATTGGTAACAGGTATTGAAATGCGGTAAAACTATAGGAATACAAATTATATGGATAAGTATTGGGCCAAATAATAGCACAACTGATACTTTACAACTAACAACGAAAGTATACAGTATGATGCAACTTGTGTATATGACTACATATAATAAGTCCCTGATAATCATATTTCTTATGTACTGGCTGCTAAACAGTAATTACATTCTGTACAACACTACATTGCAAGAACAGGGATAACAATCTTACCGGATAAACTTTATCAGGATGGCAACTAAATGAGGTAGTTCCAACACAGCAGATAACACTAGAACGCATAGCTGGGGCCTCACAGGCCTGCCAGGTTACTTGTTTTCTATTTTCTGTAAAAGTACTTTAGTTAGAATTTTGAAAATCTAGGTAATCCTCAGGTATATAGTTGTTAGTAATTTCCAGTTATTCATATATTTTTATGTTACAGACATTTCGGTATAACAACCTTTTTTTGGGACTACCCCATATTCTTTGCACTTGGGGCCTTTTAGGCCAGTACTAGGTTTACATGTGATACATAGTCTTTTTGTCTGTATTGCTGCTGGGGAAGAACTTTTATGACTCTGCTATTGCTGGGAAGAGTGTGGATTCTGCATGACAACATGGTCATGTGATTTACTGTGGCAAAGAAGCTGATGCTCCAGTCCAGAAATACTTATGTTCCGACATAGTAAAAACACTTGCTCTACCAATTTTCAATTCAGGAAAAAATATTATAATGGATAATTACTTTACCAATTTTGAAATGGCCAACTTTTTGCTTCAAAAGCAACATACACTTGTTGGTACTATGAGGCCAAACCGCCGCGAAATTCCTCCAATCATGAAGCACAATGCACAGCGAACAATCTACGAGAGTGTATTCGGTTTCTGCAATCAAGCAACAATGGTGTCTTATAAAGCCAAGAAAGAAAAATCTGTGATATTACTGAGTACAATGCATCATGATGGAAGTATTGACACCAATTACAGGAGAAAAAAACCTGAAATCATACTGCATTATAATAAGACAAAAGGAGGTGTCGACAAGATGGACGAAGTGATTGGAGAGTATTCATGCAAAAGGCAGACTAAACGTTGGCCTGTTGCCCTTTTTTCCAATATCCTTGATGTGTCAGCCCTCAATAGCTACATTGTTTATTGTCAAACTAATCCAGAATTCCATGCCAACAGGAAAGACAAGAGACGTCTATTTTTGACAGAACTTTGTATGAACTTTTGATGCATACTATGATGGAGAGAAGCAGCATGATATGCTTATCAAGGCAAATTACGGAGGCAATGATCCGATGTGGAATACGCTTTCTGGAACATCCAGAGCAAAGAGAAAAAAAAAGAAAGCACTGCTATATTTGTCCAGCAAAGAAGGAAAGAAAATCGGAGCGTTTCTGTTCTACTTGCGGACAAAATGTATGCAAGGAACATTCAGCCGAAAAAATAATATGCGATAATTGTCGGGGGAATATGTAAAGTTACAAATAAATATTCCTGCACCAAGTTTGCTACAACCAAAAAATGTTTTCAGAACAAAATTGCATATAGAATGCCTATATTTGGCGTGCCCGTTTACTTACTTTTTTGTTGTTTTATGCACATAATTATGTTTTGAAATATACACATCTTAGGCTGTGTTCTCAGTAGCGCTGGGGTTCGCCAGTAGGGGATCCATAATGGATCTGAACTTCTGGTAACTCCAGCTAAGGCTGCCGGAATGGCGGGATTCTGCCAGCCTTAGCTGGGGTCACCAGGAGGTCAGATCCATTACGAATCCCCTCCTGGCGGACCCCAGCGCTAGTTGGAATGCATCCTTACCTTGCAATTGTAAAATAAATTTTGGAAAGTATTTTTATTTGAGTTATTCCGTGTTATTTGCACACAGGCTTAAAAGGCTCCAGGTGCGTGAATATGGGGTTTGTCCCAAAAAAGGTTGTTATACCGAAATGCCTATAACATAAAAATATATGAACAACTGGAAATTACTAACAACTATATACCTGAGGATTACCTAGAGTTTCAAAATTCTAACTAAAGTAATTTTACAGAAAATAGAAAACAAGAAACCTGGCAGGCCTGCGAAGCCACAGGTATGCGTCCGCCAGCCTTAGCTGGGTCACCAGGAGGTCACATGCATTACGGAATCCCGTCCTGGCGGACCCCTGCGCTGGTGGGAATGCATCCTTACTTTGCAATAAACTTTGAAAAGTATTTTTATTTGAGTAATTCCATGATAATTGTAAACAGGCCTAAAAGGCCCCAGGTGCGTGAATGTGTAGATTTCTATGGGTATGCGTTCTAGGGATAAACACGTTTGTCTCGGGAAGTACACAGAGAAAAAATGGAGTTTCCCTATCCCATGATACCTTGGTGCAATTCCACAATGCAACACTCTAATTATTACTAAAAAACACAGGTTATAAATTTAACCACCACTGGGTGGTGCTATAACACAGCAAAAACCAAAACACTAATAGTAGTGAAACTTTAATGCATGAAACGAACTACACTGTCCTATTAGAATGGACAGAACATGCTCTATACTAAGAAATTCATCAAATCTGACAGTGTTGCTTCTGTTCCTCCTGAGTATGTTGCTGCCACTTACAAGAAAAAATCTTTTCAGAGTCAGTTCAAATCCGTTCTATAATCTACAATAATAACGCCTCTTGCCTGCAATTCATCTACAGTGAGCTGTCACAGTAGGGATAGCGTGTTACAAGCATCTAGTCAGGGATTATTGCCTTATAATTTATAATCCTTGTTGCTGTTTTTTTCCATACACTCATTAACAGATTTATGTTTTTTATGGTGATTACTGAGAAATTCATCACTGCTGGCAGTGTTGCTTGTGTTCCTCTAGACTTTGTTGCTGCAACGTACAAGAAAAAATCTTTGCAGGGCCAGTTCAAATACATTCTACGAGTATGTTATGATCTGTGCTCAGGAATTCAACAAAGAATGCAAATTTACTGATTTACTGTGTCCATTCGCAATTTCACTGCTGCAGCTGTATGTAAGAGGATGTGATGGGAGACTTTACGTTATTAAAGATGGAATTACCACTTTTGAAGAACTCTCCAGCGCTTTGCTTCCATCCATTTCTGGGTGCTTCTTGAAGTATGTTTGGGGTCATTGTTCTGTTGGAAGACCAAAGACCTGGGATGCAGACACGGCTTTCTAACACTTGACACTACATTGCGATCCTAAATCCTTTGGGAATCTTCACATTTCATGATGCTTTGCAGTCAAGGAACCCAGTGCCAGATGCAGTAAAATAATCCCAAAATATCTTTGAACCTCCACCATATTTGACTGTAACTTCTGTGCTCTTATATTTGTAGGCCTCATTCCATTTACAGTATACAGTAAAAAAAACGAATATAGGTCAAGGAGGAGTCAAAATAAAGGATGAATAAAATAGGTTGAAAATAAAACACCTTTCTTTAAGACGTTGGTGAAGTGGTGGTGGCACAACAGCATCAAGCCATACACACATACAGTGGGTACGGAAAGTATTCAGACCCCTTTAAATTTTTCACTCTTTGTTTCATTGGAACCATTTGGTAAATTCAAAAAAGTTTTTTTCTCACATTAATGTACAGTCTGCACCCAATCTTGACGGAAAAAAACAGAAATGTAGAAATTTTTGCAAATGTAATAAAGAAAAAATGAAATACCACATGGTCATAATAATTAAGATCCTTTGCTCAGACAGTCATATTTAAGTCACATGCTGTCCATTTCTTTGTGATCCTCCTTGAGATGGTTCTACTCCTTCATTGGAGTACAGCTGTGTTTAATTAAAGTGATAAGACTTGATTGGGAAAGGCACAGACCTGTCTATATAAGATCTGACAGCTCACAGTGCATGTCAGACAAAATGAGAATTATGAGGTCAAAGGAACTGGCAAAGGAGCTCCGAGACAGAATTGTGGCAAGGCACAGATCTGGCCAAGATTACAACAGAATTTCTGCAGTACTCAAGTTTCCTAAGACCACAGTGGCCTCCATAATCCTTAAATGGAAGAATTTTGGGACCAGCAGAAGTCTTCCTATACCTAGCCGTCCAGCCAAACTGAGCAATTGTGGGAGAAGAGCCTTGGTGGGAGAGGTAAAGAAGAACCCCAAGATCACTGTGGCTGAGCTCCAGAGATGCAATAGAGAGATGGAAGAAAGTTCCACAAAGTCAACTATCACTGCAGCTCTCCACCAGTCGGGCCTTTATGGCAGAGTGACCCAATGGAAGCCTCTCCTCAGTGCAAGACATTTGGAAGCCTGTGTAGAGTTTGCTAAAAAAACACATGAAGGAGTCCCAAACTATGAGAAATAAGATTATCTGGTCTGATGAGATGAAGATATACCTTTTTGTTGATAATTCTAAGTGGTTTGTGTGGAGAAAACTAGGCACTGCTCATCACCTGCCCAATACAATCCCAACAGTGAAACATGGTGGTGGCAGCATCATGCTATGGGGTGTTTTTCAGCTTGAGGGACAGGACGACTGGCTGTCATTGAAGAAAACAAGAATGCAGCCAAGTACAGAGACATCCTGGATGAAAACCTCTTCTAGAGTGCTCTGAACCTCAGACTTGGCCAAAGGTTCACCTTCCAACAAAACAGTGTAACATGTAGTCTAGTGCTGCACACATAAATAAGGTCAGTGAACGCATAATTCAAGATATAGTGGCATAATTACCTGATAGTATGCTGTGTAGGTGCGGCACATACCCTGAGGCGCATTTCGGACCACGTCCTTCGTCAAATAGGTAGATTTGAGAATGGTTCTATGCAATTGAAACATCACTATGGCATATGAGCTAATAAATGTCCACTATTTCTTTGCTATTTTTTGAGTGATGCTTGATTTTTATAGATTCAGATTAAACCAGAAGTTTCTAAACACTATATAAAAAGAGACATATGCATGTTTTTCTCAATATGTGACAAGAAATCAGAATTAACCATTCCCATTTTAGGTCAATTAGGATTACCATAATTGTTAATATTTGCCAAATGATAGAACAATGAGAGAGAGAGAGAGAGAGAGAGAGATGTTTTAACCCCTTTACCCCCAAGGGTGGTTTGCACGTTAATGACCGGGCCAATTTTTACAATTCTGACCACTGTCCCTTTATGAGGTTATAACTCTGGAACGCTTCAATGGATCCTGGTGATTCTGACATTGTTTTCTCGTGACATATTGTACTTCATGACAATGGTAAAAATTATTTGATATAACCTGCGTTTATTTGTGAAAAAAACGGAAATTTGGCGAAAATTATGAAAATTTCGCAATTTTCCAACTTTGAATTTTTATGCAATTAAATCACAGAGATATGTCACACAAAATACTTAATAAGTAACATTTCCCACATGTCTACTTTACATCAGCACAATTTTGGAACCAAAATTTTTTTTTGTTAGGGAGTTATAAGGGTTAAAAGTTGACCAGCAATTTCTCATTTCTACAACACCATTTTATTTTAGGGACCACATCTCATTTGAAGTCATTTTGAGGGGTCTATATGATAGAAAATACCCAAGTGTGACACCATTCTAAAAACTACACCCCTCAAGGTGCTCAAAACCATATTCAAGAAGTTTATTAACCCTTCTGGTGCTTCACAGGAATTTTTTGAATGTTTAAATAAAAATGAACATTTAACTTTTTTTCACAAAAAATGTAATTCAGCTCCAATTTGTTTTATTTTACCAAGGGTAACAGGAGAAAATGGACCCCAAACATTGTTGTACAATTTGTCCTGAGTATGCCAATACCCCACATGTGGGGGTAAACCACTGTTTGGGCGCATGGCAGAGCTCGGAAGCGAAGGAGTGCCATTTGACTTTTCAATGCAAAATTGACTGGAATTGAGATGGGACGCCATGTTTCGTTTGGAGAGCCCCTGATGTGGCTAAACATTGAAACCCCCCACAAGTGACACCATTTTGGAAAGTAGACCCCCTAAGGAACTTATCTAGAGGTGTGGTGAGCACTTTGACCCAACAAGTGCTTCACAGAAGTTTATAATGTAGAACCGTAAAAATAAAAAATCATATTTTTTCACAAAAATTATCTTTTTGCCCCCAATTTTTTATTTTCCCAAGGGTAAGAGAAGAAATTGGACCCCAAAAGTTGTTGTACAATTTGTCCTGAGTACGCTGATAGCCCATATGTGGGGGTAAACCACTGTTTGGGCGGATGGGAGAGCTCGGAAGGGAAGGAGCGCCGTTTGACTTTTCAATGCAAAATTGACAGGAATTGAGATGGGACGTCATGTTGCGTTTGAAGAGCCACTGATGTGCCTAAACATTGAAACCCCCCACAAGTGACACCATTTTGGAAAGTAGACCCCCTAAGGAACTTATCTAGAGGTGTGGTGAGCACTTTGACCCACCAAGTGCTTCACAGAAGTTTATAATGTAGAACCGTAAAAATAAAAAATCATATTTTTTCACAAAAATTATCTTTTTGCCCCCAATTTTTTATTTTCCCAAGGGTAAGAGAAGAAATTGGACCCCAAAAGTTGTTGTACAATTTGTCCTGAGTACGCGGATACCCCATATGTGGGGGTAAACCACTGTTTGGGTGGATGGGAGAGCTCGGAAGGGAAGGAGCGCCGTTTGACTTTTCAAAGCAAAATTGACAGGAATTGAGATGGGACGCCATGTTGCGTTTGAAGAGCCACTGATGTGCCTAAACATTGAAACCCCCCACAAATGACACCATTTTGGAAAGTAGACCCCCTAAGGAACTTATCTAGAGGTGTGGTGAGCACTTTGACCCACCAAGTGCTTCACAGAAGTTTATAATGCAGAGCCGTAAAAATAAAACAAAATTTTTTTCCCACAAAAATTATTTTTTTAGCCCCCAGTTTTGTATTTTCCTGAGGGTAACAGGAGAAATTGGACCCCAAAATTTGTTGCCCAATTTGTCCTGAGTGCGATGATACACCATATGTGGGGGGAACCACTGTTTGGGCACATGGGAGGGCTCAGAAGGGAAGGAGTGCCATTTGAATGCAGACTTAGATGGAATGGTCTGCAGGTGTCACATTGCGTTTGCAGAGCCCCTAATGTACCTAAACAGTAGAAACCCCCCACAAGTGACACCATTTTGGAAAGTAGACCCCCTTAGGAACTTATCTAGATGTGTGCTGAGCGCTTTGACCCACCAAGGGCTTCACAGAAGTTTATAATGGAGAGCCGTAAAAATAAAACAAAAATTTTTTCCCACAAAAATTATTTTTTAGCCCCCAGTTTTGTATTTTCCCGAGGGTAAAAGGAGAAATTCGACCCCACAATTTGTTGTCCAATTTGTCCTGAGTGCGCTGATACCCCATATGTGGGGGGGAACCACTGTTTGGGCGCATGGGAGGGCTCGGAAGGGAAGGAGCTCCTTTTGGAATGAGGACTTAGATGGAATGGTCTGCAGGTGTCACATTGCATTTGCAGAGCCCCTAATGTACCTAAACAGTAGAAACCTCCCACAAGTGACACCATTTTGGAAACTAGACCCCCTAAGGAACTCATCTAGATGTGTTGTGATAGCTTTGAACCCCCAAGTGTTTCACTACAGTTTGTAATGCAGAGCCGTGAAAATTAAAAAAAAAAATCTTTCCCCCCAAAATTATTTTTTAGCCCCCAGTTTTGTATTTTCCCGAGGGTAAGAGGAGAAATTCGACCCCAAAAGTTGTTGTCCAATTTGTCCTGAGTGCGCTGATACCCCATATGTGGGGGGGAACCACTGTTTGGGCGCATGGGAGGGCTCGGAAGGGAAGGAGCTCCATTTGGAATGAGGACTTAGATGGAATGGTCTGCAGGTGTCACATTGCATTTGCAGAGCCCCTAATGTACCTAAACAGTAGAAACCTCCCACAAGTGACACCATTTTGGAAACTAGACCCCCTAAGGAACTCATCTAGGTGTGTTGTGATAGCTTTGAACCCCCAAGTGTTTCACTACAGTTTGTAACGCAGAGCCGTGAAAATTAAAAAAAAAAATCTTTCCCCCCAAAATTATTTTTTAGCCCCCAGTTTTGTATTTTCCCGAGGGTAAGAGGAGAAATTCGACCCCAAAAGTTGTTGTCCAATTTGTCCTGAGTACGCTGATACCCCGTATGTTGGGGGAAACCAACGTTTGAGCGCATGGCAGAGCTCGGAAGGGAAGGAGCGCCATTTGGAATGCAGACTTAGATGGAATGGTCTGCAGACGTCACATTGCGTTTGCAGAACCCCTAATGTACCTAAACAGTAGAAACCCCCCACAAGTGACCCCATATTGGAAACTAGACCCCCCAGGGAACTAATCTAGATGTGTTGTGAGAACTTTGAACCCCCAAGTGTTTCACTACAGTTTATAACGCAGAGCCGTGAAAATAAAAAATCTTTTTTTTTCCCACAAAAAATATGTTTTAGCCCCGAGTTTTGTATTTTCCCAAGGGTAGCAGGAGAAATTGGACCCCAAAAGTTGTTGTCCTATTTGTCCTGAGTACGCTGATACCCCATATGTTGGGGTAAACCCCTGTTTGGGCACACGGGAGAGCTCGGAAGGGAAGAAGCACTGTTTTACTTTTTCAACGCAGAATTGGCTGGAATTGAGATCGGACGCCATGTCGCGTTTGGAGAGCCCCTGATGTGCCTAAACAGTGGAAACCCCCCAATTATAACTGAAACCCTAATCCAAACACATCCCTAACCCTAATCCCAACAGTAACCCTAACCACACCTCTAACCCTGACACACCCCTAACCCTAATCCCAACCCTATTCCCAACCGTAAATGTAATCTAAACCCTAACTGTAACTTTAGCCCCAACCCAAACTGTAGCCCTAGCCCTAACCCTAGCCCTAACCCTAGCCCTAACCCTAACCCTAGCCCTAACCCTAGCCCTAACCCTAACCCTAGCCCTAGCCCTAACCCTAGCCCTAGCCCTAGCCCTAACCCTAGCCCTAACCCTAGCCCTAACCCTAGCCCTAACTCTAACCCTAGCCCTAATGGGAAAATGGAAATAAATACATTTTTTTAATTTTTCCCTAACTAAGGGGGTGATGAAGGGGGGTTTGATTTACTTTTATAGCGGGTTTTTTAGCGGATTTTTATGATTGGCAGCCGTCACACACTGAAAGACGCTTTTTATTGCAAAAAATATTTTTTGCGTTACCACATTTTGAGAGCTATAATTTTTCTATATTCTGGTCCACAGAGTCATGTGAGGTCTTGGTTTTTGCGGGACGAGTTGATGTTTTTATTGGTAACATTTTCGGGCACGTGACATTTTTTGATCGCTTTTTATTCCGATTTTTGTGAGGCAGAATGACCAAAAACCAGCTATTCATGAATTTCTTTTGGGGGAGGCGTTTATACCGTTCCGCGTTTGGTAAAATTGATGAAGCAGTTTTATTCTTCGGGTCAGTACGATTACAGCGACACCTCATTTATATCATTTTTTTATGTTTTGGCGCTTTTATACGATAAAAACTATTTTATAGAAAAAATAATTATTTTTGCATCGCTTTATTCTCAGGACTATAACTTTTTTATTTTTTTGCTGATGATGCTGTATGGCGGCTCGTTTTTTGCGGGACAAGATGACGTTTTCAGCGGTACCATGGTTAGTTATATCTGTCTTTTTGATCGCGTGTTATTCCACTTTTTGTTCGGCGGTATGATAATAAAGCGTTGTTTTTTGCCTCGTTTTTTTTTTTTTTTTCTTACGGTGTTTACTGAAGGGGTTAACTAGTGGGCCAGTTTTATAGGTCGGGCCGTTACGGACGCGGCGATACTAAATATGTGTACTTTTATTGTTTTTTTTTTTTTATTTAGATAAAGAAATGTATTTATGGGAATAATTTTTTTTTTTTTTTTCATTATTTTGGAATATTTTTTTTTATTTTTTTTTACACATTTGAAATTTTTTTTTTTTACTTTTTTACTTTGTCCCAGGGGGGGACATCACAGATCAGTGATCTGACAGTTTGCACAGCACTCTGTCAGATCACTGATCTGATAGGAGTGCAGGCTGCTTCACAGTGCCTGCTCTGAGCAGGCTCTGTGAAGCCACCTCCCTCCCTGCAGGACCCGGATCCACGGCCATCTTGGATCCGGGGCTGGAGGGAGCAGGGAGGGAGGTGAGACCCTCGCAGCAACGCGATCACATCGCGTTGCTGCGGGGGGCTCAGGGAAGCCCGCAGGGAGCCCCCTCCCTGCGCGGTGCTTCCCTGTACCGCCGGCACATCGCGATCATCTTTGATCGCGGTGTGCCGGGGGTTAATGTGCCGGGGGCGGTCCGTGACCGCTCCTGGCACATAGTGCCGGATGTCAGCTGCGATAAACAGCTGACACCCGGCCGCGATCGGCGGCGCTCCCCCCGTGAGCGCTGCCGATCGCATATGACGTACTATTGCGTCCTTGGGAAGTAAAGCCCACCCCACATGGACGCAATAGTACGTCTAATGGCAGAAAGGGGTTAAAGCATTTTTATTACTGCAAAGTCAAAAGTTTACATACACTAACATTATTATGCCTACAATTCTGGACTACCCAAGTTATGATTTCATGTGTTTGGAAGCTTCTGCTATTTGGCAACATCTGAGTTAATTAGAGACAGACCTGTGGATGTATATTAATACACTCTTGAAACACACTGCTTCTTTGTGTAGCATCATGAGAAATTCTAAAGAAATCAGCCAAGATCTCAGGAAGAGAATTGTGGACTTGCATAAGTCTGGCTCATCCTTGGGTACAATGTCAAGATACCTGAATGTGTCTCTTTCATTTGTACAAGCAATTATATGCAAGTAAAACAAGATGGGAATGTTCAGCCATCATACCGCTTAGAAAGGAGACTGGTTCTGTGTCCCAGAGATGAATGTGCTTTGTTCCAACATGTGCAACCCAAGGACAAAAGCAAAAAACCTTGTGAAGATGATGGCGGAAGCTGATAAGATTGTGTCAATATCCACAGTGAAACATGGGCTGAAAGGCCACTCTGCCAGGAGAAACCATTACTCCAAACGAAACGTAAAAAAGCCAGATTAAAGTTTAAAAATGCATACAGGATTTTTGTAGACATGTCATGCGGTCTGATGAAACTAAAATTGAACTTTTGGGGCATAATGACCATCGTTACATTTGGAGGAAAAAGGGAGAAGCTTGGAAGCCTAAGAACACAATCCCAACTGTGAACACAGTGGTGGGAGCATCAGCTTGGGCGGAAATAGGTCTTCCAAATGAACAATGACCTGAAGTATACTGCTAAAATGGTAACAAAATGGCTTAAGGATTACAAAGTCAATGTTTTGGAGCAGCCATCACAAAGCCCTGATCTCAATGATATTGAAAATATTTGGACAAAGCTGAGAAGACAGGCAACTGTTCCCCAGAGTACCCACACAAGTAAAGTTCTAGGCCTAGGGCTAGGTGTTCCTCATTGTTTCACTTTTTTTAAAAAAGCATAGATGATAAGCTAATGATTATTTGCAACCTGTGCCTTACCAAGATCAGCAGAGTCCTGATCACTACAAGCTTGACCACCATCAGCATGCTCAGGCACATGTCATCCAAGCACCCATCTTGATGGGTTGGACTCCTGGGTCCACAATCAGTGTCTGTCCACACCACTGCCTCCTCCCCTGTGCCATGTGCTTGCCAATCCCCTATCTAAGGCACAGGTTTGGGTTCTTCCTGCCCTACACCTGTTATTGCACATCATCAAGCACCTTCAGCAACCACGTCCACTTCCTTGTCCCTGCGGCGGAGAGGGCTAGTAAAATTGTGTAATACCAGAAGGCCCTAGTTGAGCAATTAGTCAACAAATTCTCATCTGTCAACAGAGGTCACAGTTCTTTGGACAACCAAGGAGACAAGGGAGAGACTTTCCAGGTCCAACAGAGGCAGGGGAACACTATCAAAGGTCCGGGACAGTTTCATTAGACCCTCCCAATGCCCAAGCCCTGATGCGAGGGGTACTCTGATAAGGAGGGAATAGTTTTGGAAGATTGTGAAGGAGTACCTAGCCAACTGTACCAGCATCCTCTGTGATTCCACTGTGCCATACAACTGTTAGATATCTAAGTTGGAAACGTGGCATGAACTGTCCCTCAACGCTTTGGAGGTGCTTGCCAGCTCTGCCACTAGCATTTTGTCTGAGCAGGTTTTTAATGCCAAGCATAATAACTGATCCGCATGTCAACTGAAAATGCTGTCAGGCTGACTCTTATCAAAATAAACAAAGCATGGATTGACCCAGACTTCCTAACCCCACCGGTTTACAGCAGATGAACATAAAGTCAACTAAAATGTTCCTTTTTTGGAGTATTCCTGTTTACTCCTTCCCACCCAAACAAGATCATGCGGTTCTTGTTTTTTATTTTTCGTGTCCTCCTGCTCCACCATATCTACAGGGTCATGATCCGATCCTAGCTTTCAATTTTTCCTGGGTGTGTATGATGCCCTACTATATTATTTTTGCAGGATGTGTATGACGCCTTCCTCAACAATTCTCTTACACATACTGTATAAATGTATACCCCCGACAGGTAAATGTTTTTCAGCCTTTGCAGATTTTAATTCTAACACAATTTATCTAATTTAAAATACGCAAGGTGTAAGGTAAGGGAAAGGGATATGGACATCCTGCTGATGGTGGTGCATGAAGAGGACGAGGCAACAAAAAATTCCTGAGGACCTCCTCTACATCTCTTCCAGAGTGTATTGCAACCCCTCTTTTATATTTTTGCTAGGCCTTGCACTAAAGGAATAGGCTTTAGCAGTGTAGGAGTCCATTTCTTTTTTAAAATTCTCAATCTAGACATGAGTTTCAGAGAAAAGATCCACGGACCGTGACTCACCACGCATTTCTGAATACATAGGTCCTCCTCTTCTAGGGCCGGTTCCCTGATGCGTTGCCTGTCACTCTCTCTTCAACTGAACTGCTCTGACCTTCTGCTCTTCAGTAGTTACAGTAAATGCGGCCTTCTCTATCCCATTGTTGCTTTGGGGTGTTTCTTCAATTTTTAATACCGCAATGGTGGTAAGATCTTCACTTTCCACATATTCTTCCCCCAGCACGTCAACACCCTTAGTTTCATTTAAGTCAAATCCTTGCTTTTTCCCATATTGTTCTTCTTGCCTCATGTCATTATGATCTGATGAAAATGAGTGTTCCTTCTTGTCACATAAATATCTTCCACACGCCACAACATGATAGCTTGTTTCTTTGAACTTTTTTTATATTCTAACAAAATGTATTCTGAGGCCATTCTTTTTGGTGTCTTCCAAGGTCTATTGCAGTCCCTCCTTAAAATTTTTGCTAGGCCTTTCACTTAGTGCTTAAGCTTTACCAGTGTTGGAGTTACACTCCTTAATAATGGGTAAAAAATGTTTTCTGAGACCCTCCTCTGTGTCTTTCAGGGTGTATTAGAGTCCCTGCTTCAAATTTTTGTCAGCCCTTGCACTTAATTCATAGGCTATATGAGTCTAGGAGTCTCACTACCTAACAATTTTAACAGAATGTTTATGAGGGTCTCCTTTATGTCTAATACAGGGTGTCGAAGTCCTTCTTTCTTCTAATTTTTGGTAGTTCTTGCATTGTCCGCATAGGCTTTGTGAGTTTCAGAACTCCTTCATAAATTATACAGGATGTATTTGACCATGTCACATACACCACATAACAATGATAAAATCAAATTGCAGCACAAACGCTACGTGTGAACATAACCTAAGGGATGGGGGAAAGCGTTTTTTTCTCTTTTTAATCTAAGTTATATACTATACAGAAAAGAATGTTTCCTAACATTTTTTCCTGTAAAATCCATTTTATCTTCGGTTTAGCAGGCTTTATTGTCAGTCTGTAAATGTGGCGTAATACTCTGACAACATTGTTCCCATCAATGGGAGTCAGAGATGCATCCAAGGGTCTTCTCCAGGCTGCTCCCATTCCATTTTGTCGCTGTTTCCATCCATTTCAGCAATTTTCCTACTTCCTCCAGACCTTCTGGTAAGGTCTACTGGAAAAATGCTTGAGTTTCTCATTGACTCCCATTATACTCATTACTCGAGTCGATCCTGACCTGCTCGATTTGAGTAAGGATCACTCGCGCATTTGAGTGCTCACTCATCACTACTTAACACCTACACTTCACCAATCCAAGGGAAGCAGTATTGCACCAGTACTTTTTCTTAGGTAAAGAAAACAATCTAGTTTGGGCATTTATACTGATAATTCGGTATCACTGCTATTCATGTGTCATATATAGGGTGAATGATTGTACCTAGGTTATTATTGAAATCACTGAGAATCATTTGTCCTGTGCACTACTTATGAGGTTTTAGTTACTGCGTCTTCTTTTGGCATGAGGCACCTAACCCTATTTCAATGTTTGCATTATGGTAAATGAATAATAAAGATTTGCATTTTTGGCAAAATTCTTCTAGTTTTCACTTCTTGGTCCTGGGATGGACTTTCCAGGTTCATGTTTTTATTTATCCTTATGATAGCAAAACTTCATAACTAATGCACTCACACATGATGTCATTGATGGTTATTCCCAGATTTTACTGCTAAATTAAAGGTGAGTGTGAGGGGCTCTGCGAGCACATGTAATGTCAATTCCTGTTTCTCTGACAAAGCAATGCGATAAAAGAGGAAAATAGGTTTTCAGATGAGGAATAGTCACAATTCATCACATTAGAAAGTCTACCTGCATGTTTTTCTGCCAACTGAGATTACTATTCATTCCCCATCGGCCTCCTTCATACCATATGAATTTGTCTGAAATGTTCCAGGCAGGAAAGTAGTTACGCTGCAATGTAATCGCGAGCTACATCTCCAAAGTGTATTGAAATGACAATAAACAAAATAGCAGCCTGTGAATGTGTACATTAAACACACATGTAGCATGGCCCATTTCACAGCTAATGCCCCATTTCCCGTACGATCCTACCGTCACCAGGCGGCTGCTGCTTCTGAAAATCCCTCCTTTTCAATCGCTGAATATCAGTTGATACAATTACATTCCTGGAGAGAATGGCTACTACTATTCACATACTCTTGCGCTGAGGTTGCCATGGCTTGCAGTGTCACTAAGGAGATTAATGCCTAGGTGCAAATACATCAGAATGAAGCATTTGAAAATTATAGCATACCATACTAAATATTTGACATTGGCTTATTGATATTATTTGCCATTTTCAATTCATTGTGGAAGTCAAATTTATTGAATGCAAATCCAACAAACATTTCTATGCTCTGAGGTTATTGCACAGTGGAGTTCTGATTGGGGGGCACCTTTAAGATGTTGCAATACCGTAAATACCGTAAAGCAGCCCTCCAAAGAAGCTTTTTATTTACTATATCTATGTATATGTGTATGTAACATGGCGTGAGTGTATTTATATACTCACCTACTACAAAATAGTCTGGTATCCAGCACCGTTCTGCTTCTCTTCTCAGTGACGTCACCGCTCTTCAGACTCTCCGGGCCACACTGCGCTCTGCGTGACCCAAAAGTGGCTTTTATTATGTTAGTGTATGACGCATCAGAACGAGGCCCCATAGACTTACATTGTAAAAGAGACTTTTGGTTCACAAATAGAGCTTACAGTGACCCGGATTGTCTGAAGTGCGGATAGTCTGACATCACTGAGCAGAGGAGCAGAACGGTGCTAGATCCTGGAGAAGGCAACAGTAGGTGAGTATAATAAGCCACTGACACTACTCTACATACACATTTCCACAGATTTAGCAAATAAAAGATTGGTCAATCGGGGGTTACTGCAGGCTGTAGGCTTGTCGGAAGAGGTAGGTCTTCATGTTCTTTTTGAATGTTTCGATGGTAGGTGAGAGTCTGATATGTTGCGGTAAAGAGTTCCAGAGTAGGGGTGATGTGCAGGAGAAATCTTGTATGCGATTGTGCGAAGAGGAGATAAAAGGGGAATCTAAAAGATCTAGCGAGGATTGGAGGTTGCATGCAGGTAAGTACCAGGAGACAAGGTCACAGATGTATGGAGGAGACAGGTTGTGGATGGCTTTGTATGTCATGGTTAGGGTTTTGAAGTGGACTCTTTGGGTAATGGAGAGCCAGTGCACGGATTGACAGTGGGGAGAGGTGGGGGGACATGTGAATTAGTCAGGCAGCACATCAGATTCTCCCAAATTTCCTGGCTGCAGAATGCTGTGTGGGTTGGCAGGGTTCCATTCAGCAGAGCTCACTGCTTCTGTGCATGCAGTTATAGACACAGCACTCCCATCTCCCTGCACACTTCTTCCAGATCTGCTCTTGTTTGTGCTTGAAAATGAGTTGCTCGTCATGGCTGTGGGGTACTCAGTACCGGGTCCGTTACTAAAAAGGATGTGTCACGTCGGCGGCGACCCAGTCTATGGGCCTGGGCGCCCATGTTAAAGGGAAGGTCTTTAAAGGGGTTTATGAAATAAAGAAATATTCCTGACGCCACCTGTGATATTCGATCAGGGGTGACCGATGCTGCTTAAAGCCCTCTGGGGTGATGTTATGGCAGCCAGGTGGTATTACTTCCCACAGGTGAAGTAGATCCCCAGGGCTCCCGGTGATTAGATAGAGGATGGTGAATGGCGCAGTAAAGAACAAAGGACACATTTGTGCAGTATTTTTACCTGGTTTACTGATGGTTGCAGGTGGCCACAGTCCAGGGTACCAGATCAGAGGTACATGCAGGATCGGGCAGGCTTGGAAGTGAGTTCAGAGTCCAGCTTTACTAGGTGTAGTTAAAAGCCTTCCTTCTAGCGCTGTGGTGTAGTTCCTTGCTGCCTATGGCTTCTTACCTAGGTCTGTCCTTTATTGAAGTGGTAGAAAAGATAAATGGTTAGCAGCACTAGTGTTGAGCATTCCGATACCGCAAGTATCGGGTATCGGCCGATATTTGCGGTATCGGAATTCCGATACCGAGTTCCGATATTTTTGCGATATCGGGAATTGGGATCGGGATGAATATTCATGTGTAAAATAAAGAATAAAAATAAAAAATATGGATATACTCACCCTCGGACGTGCCCTGGTTGTAACTGCTGCAACCGGCAGCCTCCGTTCCTAAGAATGAGCGAGTGAAGGACCTGCGATGACGTCGCGGCTTGTGATTGGTCGTGTGAGCGGTCACATGAGTGGTCACGTGACCAATCACAAGCCGTGATGTCATCGAAGGTCCTTCACCCTGCATTCTTAGGAACGGAGGCTGCCGGTTACACCGCTAAGGTCCAGGGTCCGCCGGAGTGGTGAGTATATCCATATTTTTTATTTGTATTCTTTATTTTTTACATGAATATGGATCCCAGGGCCTGAAGGAGAGTTTCCTCTCCTTCAGACCCTGGGAACCATTCCAGGATCACTTCCGATATTTGTGTCCCATTGACTTGTATTGGTATCGGGTATCGGTATCGGCAATATCCGATATTTTTCGGATATCGGCCGATACAATCCGATACCGATACTTTCAAATATCAGAAGGTATCGCTCAACACTAGTTAGCACTCAACCTTTTGTGAAACGGTGCTAGTGAAGGGAACCAAAGGTCCCATAGGCATAAGTTCAGAAAAAAATCACTGCACACATACAAGAAAAATAATGCTTCAGGTGAGTATTTATTTGATGCTGATAGGTGAAGCTACAATTTAAAGACGCTTCAGTCAATTAATGGCCTTTATCATATAGTCGCTGGAAAAAAAAGAAAATATAACAACCACTATAAGAAAAATATAACAATAGTAGAATATATACAATATTTACAGATAAGATTATTTACAATAGGCATCTCTAAAATGTAGGTTGATTCTGAAGAAATTTTATTGATGCGACAGGGTATTATACCCAGATAGAGGCATCCAAGACAAGGATAAAGGGTTAAACAATGGTGGATATATTTAAGGTACAGAGGTGTTGCTACAATTTTTTCTGAACTTTTTTTCCTGAACTTTATAGAAGTGGGACACAAACCTATATGACAGGTGAATCGAGCCTTTTTACAGGGTCTCTATCATGACCCGTGCTCTATGTGTCACTGTGTCTCCTGGGTCTTAGGTTGGACAGGTTACGTGTAGTCTAGCTGTCGTACCGGTTTCTGCTGTGCCTCATAGAGTATGACACATCCTCGGTCTCCCGGTTACCGGTATCTGCGCTCTGTCAGGGAGGTAGCCCAGTCGCCGCTATTCTCCCCTGTTGTCATTCTCCTGTGCTTCGCTCTCTGACACGTTTGCTACAAGCTGTTCTTCCTTCTGTATCTCGCTATCTAAGGGCTACAGCACCTCAGGCTGTACGGCCTCTCACCTGTTCTTCTGCCTCAGACTGCTCCAGTTTCCTGTCAGGCACCAACCGACAAACTCTTCCTAACTGCCTAGCAACTGCCCAGCGACTAATTTCTCCTCCTGACCAAAGAGAGAGCAGCTCCCCTGAAGTCGGGTGTAGAGCTCCCCCTTCTGACCTGAAGTCAGAATGGTGTTGTATGTGCTAATTACCTGTTAAAAGGAATCCTCCATCGCTTCCAAGCATGACATCACTCTTCCCATGAGGAAAGCAATGCTATTGTGACAACCAGGACCCTGGGGCGTCACACTTACATCAGTGTAACTATACTGTAACAATTCTACGAACTTGGGAGTTATATGAGGTATCACAGGAACCATTTCTATTTAACCCCTTTCTGCCATCGGACGCAATAGTACATCAGATGGCAGATCCCCTGCTTTGATGGGGGCTCCGGCAGTGAGTCCGCATCAAAGCCGGGACATGTTAGCTGTTTTGTACAGCTCACATGTGCCTGCAATAGCGGCAGGTGAAGACGCGATCCATCCGCAGTTATTAAATAGTTAAATGCCGCTGTCAAACTCTGACAGCAGCATCTAACAAGAACTTCCCACCATCGGGCCAGAAATGCGTGCACCAGTGACCCCATCACGTGATCGGGGCTTATTGGAGCGTTGGCATAACAACCAGAGTTCTTCTGAAGACCTCTATGGTTGTTGATGCCAGATTGCTGTGAACACTACCCTGTGGTCGTCGCTCAAAGCAATGCAGTAAATCTACTATATACTGTAGGAGCGATCTGAGCATTGCTCCTAAGTAGCAGAGCCGATCAGGCTATGCCAGCTTCTAGCCTCCAAGGAAGGCTATTGAAGCATGGTTAAAGTAAAAAAAGTTTTAAAAAATATGAAAAAAATATAAAAGTTTAAATCACCCTCCTTTTGCCCCATTCAAAATAAAGCAAAAAAATCAAACATACACATATTTGGTATCGCTGCATTCAGAATCGCCGGATATATCAATAAAAAGAAGGATTAAACTTAGCATAGCGAGACAAAAATTCAAAACGTCAGAATTACATTTTTTTTGGTCGCCACGACATTGCATTAAAATGCAATAACGGGCGATCAAAAGAACTTATTTGCACTGAAATGGTGTCATTTAAAACAGTAGCTGGGCATGCAAAAAAAAGCCCTCACCCAAACGAGATCCAGAAAAATGGAGATGCTACGGGTCTCGGAAAATTACTCAATGTTTTTTTTTTAAGCAAATTTTGGAATTTTTTTTCGCCACTTAGGAAAAAAAGAACCTAGATATGTTTGGTGTCTATGAACCTGTAATGACCTGGAGAATCATAATGGCAGGTCACTCCAGGCATTGAGTGAACCTAGCAAAAAAGCCAAACAAAAATTAAGTGTGGGATTGCACTTTTTTGCAATATCACCGCACTTGGAATTTTGTTCCCGTTTCCTAGTACACAACATGGTAAAATCAATGGTGTTGTTCAAAAGTACTACTCGTCCTGCAAAAAATAAGCCCTCACATGGCCATATTAATGGAAAAATAAAAAAGTTATGGCTCTGAGAAGGAGGGGAGTGAAAAACAAAAACACAAAACCGAAAAAAGGTCCGGGGTTAAAGGGTTAAAAGTCCAGTTGGTTTATTTCAGTCCTCATAAACCACACAACAGGAAAACTTCTATAGTATACATACATTTATACATTTCTCCATCCATCCATCATATTACATTAGAACATAATTTGTCAGTGAAGGGGAGTAGGGGATCATTTTTAATGCCCGGGTTCTGGTACTTTGTGTTACTTCTATGCAGTGACTTCTCTGCAGCAGTGTCCTGAACAGGACAGTATGCTTAGCAGGGGTGGATTAAGGGTAGCCAGGGCTCCGGGCTGTTCAGACACTATGAGCCCCCCCGGTCATGTGACGGGGGTCATGTGATGGGGGTCATGATATACCTGAACCAGATTATGCCAGAAAAATGGCCTACTCTACTGTAACCTATTAAATATTTGTTAAAATATGCAATACAATTTACGTATATTTTGATTTATTTTTCAATTTTTTAAATTACCAATATCACATACAAGGAACAAATACCACCGCACCTTGACCAGACCACAAATTACAACCACTTGGTGACCAAATAGCACATACAAGGGACAAATACTGCAACACCATTTCCAGACCACATATTACCACCACATAGTGACTGAATACTACAATACTGATCAGTAATACAAAAAAACACAATACTATCACCATAAGTGCCAGTATTCATAGGAGATCTGTACTTAGTATGCAGTGTCTGTGTAGAGGTAATACAGAGATCACTGGTGGTATTATACACAGGAGCTCTGTAAATACAGTAAGTATAGGTAATACAGTGATCACTTGTGACATTGTACACAGGACCTCTGTATATAGTGTACAGTGTATAGCGTCAGTGTATAGGTAACACTGACTCACCAGTGACATCTCTAGGTGAAGTCCTTCATCTTTCATCCAGCACAGACCGCCATAATTTCTTCTAGCCAGGACTCGTTTCTGCAGGAAATAACACAGTTATCTCGAGCTTCACTTGCAGAACACATTATTTAATTTTTCACAACTTCTACATTACACCACATGAAGAAAAAAAGACGATATAGTGTCACTATGCCCCATTTAAAACAGTATACTCAAAAAATAAAATAAATTCATCACTGCAGTAATAATATCCCTTAATTAGCCCCTATGGTAATAATATTCCCCATCTTGGCCCCGTTTATCTCATTCCTGGCTCCAACCAAATGTTCTCGCATCCTGCCCTCATGAGTATCCATTCTACCCCATATGATCTCCCCATCCTACCCCTTCTGTCTCCATCATCTCCATCCTGCCCCATGATCCAATCCTCCACCATGTCTTTCATTCTGCCCCGTGTCTCCAATCATGCCCCGTATCTACATTCTGCCCATGCCTCCAGTCCTGCCCCCAGTGTGTCCAGCAATCTGCCCCAGTGTGTCCAGTATATTACCCCCAGTGTGTCCAGCAATCTGCCCCAGTATGTCCAGCATATTGCCCCAGTGTCCAGCAATCTGCCCCAGTGTGTCCAGCATTGCCCTCAGACAGTGTGTCCAGCAATCTGCCCCAGTGTGTCCAGCATTGCCCCCAGACAGTGTGTCCAGAAATCTGCCCCAGTGTGTCCAGCATATTACCCCCAGTGTGTCCAGCAATCTGCCTCAGTATGTCCAGCATATTGCCCCAGTGTACAGCAATCTTCCCCAGTGTGTCCAGCATTGCCCCCAGACAGTGTGTCCAGCAATCTGCCCCAGTGAGTCCAGCATTGCCCCAGACAGTGTGTCCATCAATATGCCCCAGTGTCTCCAGCATTGCCCCCAGACAGTGTGTCCACCAGCAATCTGCCCCAGTGTGTCCAGCATTGTCCCCAGTGTGTCCAGCAATCTGCACCAGTGTGCCCAGCATTGCCCCCAGACAATGTGTCCAGCAATCTGCCTCCGTGTGTCCAGCATATTACCCCCAGTGTGTCTAGCATTGCCCCCAGGCAGTGTGTCAAGCAATCTGCCCCAGTGTGTCCAGCATTGCCCCCAGGCAGTGTGTCCAGCAATCTGCCCCAGTATGTCCAGCATATTACCCCAGTGTCCAGCATATTACCCCCAGTGTGTCCAGCAATCTGCCCCAGTGTGTCCAGCATATTGCCCCAGTGTGTCCAGCAATCTGCCCCAGTTTGTCCAGCATATTACCCCCAGTGTGTCCAGCATTGCCCCCAGACAGTGTGTCCAGAAATCTGCCCCAGTGTCTCCAGCATTGCCCCCAGACATTGTGTCCACCAGCAATCTGCCCCAGTGTGTCCAGCATATTGCCCACAGTGTCTAGCATTCTGGCCCGCCCGGGCCCCCTGGATTGCCGTTAGCACAAAAAACCCCGAGTTCTCCTCACCTGACCTGTGCGCTCCAGCAGCGAGCTCCCTCCAGCAGCGCGCAGTCGCCAACTGACTGACAATTGGCTGGCGGCTGTCGTTAACTATTGATGTGCTGGCACGAGCCCGCACGTCAATAGGTGAAACTGCCGCAGTGCCAGTAGGGGCCCGGTGAGCAAACAAGACGGGGCCTGATGCAGGCCCCGTCTGCCCACCGGGCCAATACGCTAGTCAGGGCAGTAATGCCCTGATGGCGGCGGGCAATCTGAGCGGTAGCCCAGGGCCCCCCCACACCACTGGGCCCTGGGCTACCGCCCAGATTGACCCTATTATAATCCGCCCCTGATGCTGAGACTCTGTGATGCTGGGTATGGAGTGAGAAGGGTTTAGGTGCAGATACAGGTTGCAGGTCAGTGCTGACAGCCCATCCAAAGGAATGATGGGAAATTGAGTCAGAAGGAGCAGTGGGTTCTGAAGAATAAGTGATGGCTGTGACCACAGAGCTGGTGCCAGAGGACAGAAAGTGAAGCAAAAAGGTACAAACCAACATATCATTTGGCAGAAAAGGTATATGGGGATGGCTGTTGGACAAGTCCTTGAGGGGAGATATGTATCATCGAGGTTGGTAGCTTCAGTGATGTAAGCTCGGGAAAGCATGCTCCAGCATGTATAGTGCTGAGAGAGTTATTAGAACATTTGAGGGCCGAGTTTTACGTGCACTCAAAAAAGATGAGTGGGAATGAATGTTCACATATCTCCACCCCGGGTACATGGTTTTGCAAATAAAATGGAGACCCAGTTTCACATTCAGTGCCTTTGACTGGAGGTGTGGAGGCCTCCAGTGTGTTTGCTGAAAGACACTGACTGGAACGGGCAGACCCGCAGTAACAGATGGGCTGTGTATTTTTCCTTTGTTTTCTCTTTGTGCAGGAGAAGGCCATCTTTTGTTTGCTTATGCTTCAGCAGGTTTACGAAGTTTAAGAAATCTGACTAGACATTTTTATGTAACAGCTTCCAGTGCCGACCTCAAACCGCAGCTGAGTGAGTAACCCTACAGGGGTTATTTAGGGGCATTATCCTTAGGCATTTTTGGCAAAACCAGTACCTTAATTTGGGCAGTGCACAACCTCTTTGATAGCTCATGTGCACTAATGTGTTGCATGTGGTCACTATCCCTTATTATGACATGAAGGACTTGACTACTCATGAAACCCAGAAATATTTCACTATTTTATTCGTGCAGCACAATGAATATGTGACTGACTCTTTAGATTTACTGAGTGTCTGTTTAATTGGAAACTTTGTACGAAGATTGCACGTATTTACACAGAAGAAGGCAGGCATTGGTCTCAGATGGAGAATACAACAATAGGTCGAGCAGTGAAGTCATAGCTGCTGGCAGCTCTCGGGAGGTGTGAGGAAGGACTAATTGCTGCCATAAACTTCCGTGTCCCAATGGGAAAATAAAAATGGGGTTTTATTCTTTACACTGTGATACTAACAAAGTTTGACCCACAGTTGCCTTTTTTTTTATCTCAACACTCCAACAAGGTCAGATGAATGTAATTGAGAGAGCTCTGAAGAAGGTCACGATTTCATGTAGATCTTCCCACAAGCTGCTGCGTACTTCTGTACTAGGCTTACATTTTAAAAAAAAGAGAGCGAACAAGAAAACTGTGACATCCAATTTACCGGACGGCAGCTCGGGAGACTGTAATTAAATTTCTGATCTTGTTATCCAATTTCTCTAGTCGCTGCCCCCAAACTAGAGGAAGAGAGAGGGAAGGGGTGCAGAATCAGGGAAGTGGGCACTATTATCCTCCTTCCCTAAGAAACAGCAGCAGGGGAAATTACTTTTTCATGCATTATTGCGTTAGTTCCACTAGTCACTTTTTAATCTGTATGGCTATTTATTTCCCAGAAACCTCCAAGGCTAGAGATTTGATTTGCACTCTTTCTTTCTCTGTCTGTCTCATCTTTGCATCCTAATTAAAGAGTTTGTTCTGACGGGAGATGGGCAAAGAGTGAAATTAGAGACAAAACATTTCTGCTTATTTAGTGTATTCATTTCCTTTGTTTTTAAATCCCCTTAATATCCCAGAACCATAAGACTTCTGATTAAACTGTGAGCTGTTCTTAGATGAGTCCATTTGATGTCTCGTGTAGGATAACATTTTACTAAGCTGGATGTAATAACCTCTTCTGAGAACCATGTGAAACATTCACATACTGTATAAGGATGAGGAATTGCAATTTTCCCACACATAAAACTGTGATTGAGTTCCTGTTGACACTAGCGTTATGGCTTCTGTTATAAATGAATGGTGACTTCTTTGTATGCATCTATGTCATTCTCCTATGTGGATGCTTGGAGGTCTTACCATAACATTCCTTTATAAATAAGTCTCTTTATACTATACTAGATGGTGGCCCGATTCTAACGCATCGGGTATTCTAGAATCTGTATGTAGTTTATTTACAAAGTTTTCAGAATAATGCAATTTACACACAGGATACGGCCGGCCGCGAGCAATTAGCGAAGCATGGTTCAAATTGCCACGTAGTATATTGCACAGCCATGTAGTTTATTGCACAGCCACGTAGTATGTAGCACAGCCCACGTAGTATATTGCCCAGCCACGTAGTATATTGCCCAGCCACGTAGTATATAGCACAGACACGTAGTATATAGGACAGACATGTAGTATATTGCCCAACCACGTAATATATTGCACAGCCACGTAATATATTGCACAACCATGGAGTATATAAGATGTACAGTATATAGAGACGTAGTATATAACACGGCCCATGCAGTATATAACACAGGCCACGTAGTATATAGCACAGTGATGTAGTATATAGCACAGAGACGTAGTATATACTGTAACACTGCCCATGCAGTATATAACAGAGGCCACGTAGTATATGGCACAGTGATGTAGAATATTCCCCAGCCACGTAATATATACCACAGCCACGTAGTATATTGGACAGCCACGTAGTATATAGCACAGAGACATAGTTATGAAGAAACCAGATTGTATCTTAATTACCCAGACAGCTACCTTTTTGCAAACCAATAAGAACTGACTTTTCATTTGTATATTGGCTTGTGGATTTAAGTGTTTATGTCTGGTGGTTCAAGAAGACAGACTTGCAAATTGATACCATTTAACATACAGTGTAAGTCTGTAATAGTGACTTGTACATAGTGTGTGTTTATCTTTGCTTATTGATGTGTGCTGATATGCTAATTGTGCATTGAATTCCAGAACTAGCTTGGTGACTTCTAAAGCAGAGAAGGAAAGACTGTGCAAATAGATTGAATGGTCAAGTAGTACTACGTAATCTCATCACCATTGTTTGCCATATCTAGATGTTGAACTAAAGGACACCGGGTAATTCTAAAAATAGCTTACATGCCTTGGGTATAAAAAAACTCAGAGATCACATCCTGGGGGAGTCGGAAGTAATACAGAGCTACCAGCCAGAGATTCTGAAAACCACCCAACAGACAAGAGAAAGGACTGTGGCCAATTCATCATGGCACCATCACGAGGGACACTGATCTAGGATTCTATAGGATACAACCTAGGGGTTTTCGGCTCCGGTTGGAAGGACACAGATCTGATCCAGTGACCATCTCTGCACCATGGATATGTTTGGAGAAAGCCAGGGTTGGGACCCGCTGGTCGCCTGGTTCCATGGAGATGGTCAGATAAGCCAGGTGGTGACTCTTGTGTCAACTGGCTTTGGACCTTGTATGGACTCTATGGACAGTTCTTGGTCATCTCCCTATGCTTGTCGTTACCCATTCTCTGTGCGTTCATCCACAGATGGAGTAGCGACCCTGGGAGCTCTGACATCATATCAACTAGCTTATGGACCTTGTATGGACTCTATGGACAGTTCTTGGTCATCTCCCTATGCTTGTCGTTACCCCTTCTCTGTGCGTTCATCCACAGATGGAGTAGCGGCCCTGGGAGCTCTGACATCATGTCATACTGGAAATACATGGAGACGCAGTGATCTTTTATATGCGCCCATGTGACCCTGGGAGCTCTGACATCATGTCATACTGGAAATACGTGGAGACGCAGTGATATTTTATATGCGCCCATGTAATCAAGCAATTGCAGCCATGTTGGGATTGTTCTGTTTGCTATTGTGTGCTGTGGTTCAATAAAGTATTGCCACACTGTTTTACCTTAACCCTGTGTTGTCTGTGTAGTGTATTGCCCACTGGGAGATAGAGCGGGCGTTCAGTGGTATGAGGCGTGGTCCATGCAGTCTTGCTAAAGACAGCTGGGCCAGCGAACGAGAGCACCCAGTGACCCCGTTTCCCCATTACAATAGTATATAACACAACCTATGCAGTATATAACACAGGCCATGTAGTTTATAGCACAGCGATGTAGCATATAGCACAGACATGTAGTATATGGCACAGACACATAGTATATAGCACAGATGCGTAGTATATAGCACAGACACATAGTATATTGCCCAGCCACGTAATACAGTGGGGCAAAAAAGTATTTAGTCAGTCAGCAATAGTGCAAGTTCCACCACTTAAAAAGATGAGAGGCGTCTGTAATTTACATCATAGGTAGACCTCAACTATGGGAGACAAACTGAAAAAAAAAAAAACAGAAAATCACATTGCCTGTTTTTTTATCATTTTATTTGCATACTATGGTGGAAAATAAGTATTTGGTCAGAAACAAACAATCAAGATTTCTGTCTCTCACAGACCTGTAACTTCTTCTTTAAGAGTCTCCTCTTTCCTCCACACATTACCTGTAGTAATGGCACCTGTTTAAACTTGTTATCAGTATAAAAAGACACCTGTGCACACCCTCAAACAGTCTGACTCCAAACTCCACTATGGTGAAGACCAAAGAGCTGTCAAAGGACACCAGAAACAAAATTGTAGCACTGCACCAGGCTGGGAAGACTGAATCTGCAATAGCCAACCAGCTTGGAGTGAAGAAATCAACAGTGGGAGCAATAATTAGAAAATGGAAGACATACAAGACCACTGATAATCTCCCTCGATCTGGGGCTCCACGCAAAATCCCACCCCGTGGGGTCAGAATGATCACAAGAACGGTGAGCAAAAATCCCAGAACCACGCGGGGGGACCTAGTGAATGAACTGCAGAGAGCTGGGACCAATGTAACAAGGCCTACCATAAGTAACACACTATGCCACCATGGACTCAGATCCTGCAGTGCCAGATGTGTCCCACTGCTTAAGCCAGTATATGTCCGGGCCCGTCTGAAGTTTGCTAGAGAGCATTTGGATGATCCAGAGGAGTTTTGGGAGAATGTCCTATGGTCTGATGAAACCAAACTGGAACTGTTTGGAAGAAACACAACTTGTCGTGTTTGGAGGAAAAAGAATACTGAGTTGCATCCATCAAACACCATACCTACTGTAAAGCATGGTGGTGGAAACATCATGCTTTGGGGCTGTTTCTCTGCAAAGGGGCCAGGACGACTGATCCGGGTACATGAAAGAATGAATGGGGCCATGTATCGTGAGATTTTGAGTGCAAACCTCCTTCCATCAGCAAGGGCATTGAAGATGAAACGTGGCTGGGTCTTTCAACATGACAATGATCCAAAGCACACCGCCAGGGCAACGAAGGAGTGGCTTCGTAAGAAGCATTTCAAGGTCCTGGAGTGGCCTAGCCAATCTCCAGATCTCAACCCTATAGAAAACCTTTGGAGGGAGTTGAAAGTCCGTGTTGCCAAGCGAAAAGCCAAAAACATCACTGCTCTAGAGGAGATCTGCATGGAGGAATGGGCCAACATACCAACAACAGTGTGTGGCAACCTTGTGAAGACTTACAGAAAACGTTTGACCTCTGTCATTGCCAACAAAGGATATATTACAAAGTATTGAGATGAAATTTTGTTTCTGACCAAATACATATTTTCCACCATAATATGCAAATAAAATGTTAAAAAAACAGACAATGTAATTTTCTGGATTTTTTTTTCTCAGTTTGTCTCCCATAGTTGAGGTCTACCTATGATGTAAATTACAGACGCCTATCATTTTTTTACGTGGTGGAACTTGCACTATTGCTGACTGACTAAATACTTTTTTGCCCCACTGTATATTGCACAGCCACATAGTGTATCGTACAGCCACGTAGTATATAGCACAGCCATGTAGTATATAGTACAGAGACATAGTATATAACACTCTTTGCAAAAAAAAAAAAAAAGAGCATGACCCGCGGTGGCGGTGGTCGCTGCATGGCTCTGCTCCGTTAGGGCGATAGGACCCACTACGAGGTTTGCCGTGAAGTGGCAGTGGGCTTCATACAGTCTGATCAGAATGTTAAACTGAAAACCTCATGTTCAGCATATAAATTTTTGCCTAGCGGCTTTAGATCAACGTATGATTTTGGGATGTGCGGTTCATGATCTTTTTTTTTTTTTTTTCTTTTGGTATATAGTATATAACACTGCCCATGCAGTATATAACACAGGCCACGTAGTATAGAGCACAATGATGTAGTATATTCCCCAGCCACGTAGTATATAGCACAGCCCACATAGTATACAGCACAGAGATGTAGTATATAGCACAGCCCACGCAGTATCTAACACAGCCCACGTAGTATATAGCAATGTGGGCACCATATCCCTGTTAAAAAAAGAATTAAAATAAATAATAGTTATATACTCACCCTCCATTGGCCCCCTGGATCCAGCCGAGGCATATACCGATGCTCTTCACGACACTCCGGTCCCAAGAATGCATTGCGGTCTCGTGAGACCACAATGCATGGACGGGTCACCGGAGCGTCGAGAGGAGCGGGAAAGGCGCCAGAAGGTGAGTATATGATGATTTTGTATTTTTTAAAATTATTTTTAACATTAGATCTTTTTACTATTGATCCTGCTTAGGCAGCATCAATAGTAAAAAGTTGGTCACACAGGGTTAATAGCAGCGTTAACGGAGTGCGTTACACTGCGGCATAACGCGGTCTGTTAACGCTGCCCTTAACCCTTTGTGAGTGCTGACTGGAGGGGAGTATGGAGTGGGCACTGTCTGCGGGGAGTAAGGAGCGGGGCATTTTGCCGCCGGACCGTGCCCGTCGCTGATTGGTCGTGGCCGTTTTGCCACGACCAATCAGCGACTTTAGATTTCCATGGCAGCCAGACAGACAGAAGGACAGACAGAAAGATGGAAGTGACCCTTAGACAATTATATAGTAGATGGAGAACTTGTTGTGGCCATAATACAATACGGAGGACTATGTGGTGTCATTATACTATCTGGACCACTTTTTGTGGCCATTGAACCTAATGAATAACTATGTGGTGCCTTTCTACTATATGGATCAGTATGTGGGACCAATTATACTGTATGAAGCATAATGTTGGATTCATTATACTGTATGGAGAACTATGTAGGGTCCATTATACTGCAAGGAACACAATGTAGGCCACTATACTGTATGGATGACTATGTGAGGCCATTATACTGTATGGAGCACTCTTTGTGGCCGTTATACTGTATGGAGAATTATGTGGTGCTTTTATACTGTATTAAGAAATTTGTATGGACATTGTTCTCTATTGAGAACTATGTGGAGCCATTATGATGCATGGAGCACTATGTTGGGCCATTATACTGTATGGAACATTATGTGGAGCCATTATACTGTACGGAACACTTTTTGTGGCAATTATACTATAAGGAGGGTTGTGTGAGGATTACAGTTGGAGAATCATACTCTGAGGGGGGTCACTATTCTTTGTCAGGACAATTGTGGAAGGGTGGGCACAGTAGGGTCATCATACCATGTGTGTGTGGAGGAATTCACTGTGGGGTATCTTATTGTGTTTGGTAGCAGTTTTGTTGGCATCATACTTTTTATCTTTTGTTATTACATCTAAATTAGGCCATTGGGCCATATGTTTTTAATGCTCTTAACTCTTTTCCTCCCCAAGGCCATTTCACGTTAATGACTAGGGCATTTTTAACAATTCTGACCAGTGTCACTTTATGAGGAAATAACTCTATGTTAGGGTTGGCGGAATGCACCGAATATATTTATTAAGTGGGATTGGTGCGTTCGCAACCCGGGATCCACCGTGCAGGAAAGAACCTGCTGCTAAATAAATGGCGGCACTATATGGCGGTATAAACCAGCTCTGTTAGCTTCACAGAGCAGCCGAGAAGGCAAAGCTCTGTGCCCTGTTAGACTTTCACAGAGGCACAGGCCAACTACCCAGATGTGAGCAGTGAGTGGTCATGCATGCACACAAAACTCCTCGCTGGAGGAGCCAGCATTCTAGGGGCTTATTTCAGCCGGGTCCCTGAACACATTCAAACACATGACCACAATGGCCGTGCGGTCATGCGAGCCTTAAATAGCTACAGCACGTATAGGACCTTTCAAAGAAGGACCAATGGAATTGCTGCAGTACCTGAACATGTGACCCTAGATCTCCATCCAGTCCAATTGTGCTCCATTAATAACCACCCTTTGTTTCCTATCCCTGAGCCAGCTCTTAACCCACTTACACAAATTTTCCCTATCCCCATTATTCTCATTTTAGGTATCATCAACCTTTTCTGTTGTTTTTGAAAAGTCCATATACAGTACGTCAACTGGGTTCCCTTGGTCCGGTCCGGAACTTACCTCCTCATATAAATTGATCCGATTTGTCTGACAGGAACGGATCCTAGTAAACCCATGTTGATATTGGGTCATGAGGTTATTCCTCTTCAGATACTCCAGTATAGCATCCCTTAGAATGCTCTCCAGGATTTTACCCACAGTAGAGGTTAAGCTTACTGGCCTATAATTTCCGAGTTCAGTTTTGTCCCCTTTTTTTTAATATTGCCACCACATTTGCTATACGCCAGTCCTGTGGTACAGACACTGATATTATGGAGTCTTTAAAGATTAAAAATAATGGTCTTTCAATGACTGTACTTAATTCCTGCAGTACTCTGAGGTGTATCCCATCCGGGCCCGGAGATTTGTCAATTTTAGTGATTTTTAGCCGTACTTCCTACTGGGTTAAGCAGGTGACATTTAATTGGGAATTTTTGTTATTACTGATCATATTGTCTGCCATGGAGTTTTCTTGTGTAAATACTGATGAAAAAAAGTCATTTAGCATAATGACTTTTTCCTCATCCTCATCCACCATTTCACCCAGACTATTTTTAGGGCCAACACTATCATTTTTTAGTTTCTTACAATTTACGTAGTTAAAGAATTTTTTGGAATTATTTGTACTCTCTTTTTTACAGCACTATCTAGCCATTTTGGTTTCCTCCTATTTCTAGTATGTTTATTCCCATATGGTATATACTGTGCACAGGTCCTATCCAGGATGCTAATAAATGTCTCCCATTTTCTTTGTGTACTTTTATGTCTTAGGATATCGTCCCAGTTAATTGCACCAAGATCATCTCTCATCCGTTAGAAATTTGCCCTCCTAAAGTTTAGTGTCCTTGTAACCCCTCTATTACACATCTTATTAAAGGATACATGAAAACTTATTATTTTTTTATCACTATTTCCCAAGTGACCCCCAACCCTTATATTTGATATGCGGTCTGGCCTGTTGGTTAACGTAAGGTCTAGCAGTGCCCCCCTTCTTGTTGGGTCCTGAACCAGTTGTGAAAGGTAATTGTCTCTCATAGTTGTCAAAAACCGATTACCTTTGCTGGAACTGCAAGTTTCTGTTCTCCAATCTATTTCAGGGTGGTTGAAGTCCCCCATAATAATAACTTCCCCTTGAGGCGCAGCTTCATCTATTTGCTTTACGAGGATATTCTCCATTGCTTCCATTATTTTTGGAGATTTATAACAAACCCCTATCAGTAATTTATTATTCCCCCCCCTTATCTCCACCCACAGGGACTCTATATTTTCATTAGATTCACCTATATTTTCACGCAGGATGGGTTTTAAGGATGATTTTACATATAGACACACCCCACCCCCTCGCTTACCCGTTCGGTCATTTCTGAACAGACTATAACCTTGCAAGTTAACAGCCCAGTCATGGCTCTCATCCAGCCATGTCTCAGATATCCCCACCATGTCATAATTATGCTCCAACAACATTAATTCTAATTCGTCCATTTTGTTGGCGAGGCTTCTGGCATTAGTATACATACATTTTAAGCATCTCTCTGCACCTCTATTCTTTCTTAAATTATTAATTGATCTAAACCCACCCCCCATGCCACCGCCACCCCCAACTTCCTTATTTGTGCCCAGGTCTCTATCTGCACTATCATCCCCTCCTATATAATGAATACCCTCCCCCAATCCCTAGTTTAAACACTCCTCCAACCTTCTAGCCATTTTCTCCCCCAGCACAGCTGCACCTTCCCCATTGAGGTGCAGCCCGTCCCTAGTGTAGAATCTGTAGCCAACTGAGAAGTCCGCCCAGATCTGCAGGAACCCAAACCCCTCCTTCCTACACCAATTCTTGAGCCACTTATTAACCTCCCTAATCTCCCGTTGCCTCTTTGGCGTGGCACGTGGTACAGGCAGTATTTCGGAAAATACCACGTTGGAGGTCCTTGCTTTCAGCTTGCAGCCTAATTCCCTGAAATTGTTTTTAAGGACCTTCCACCTACCTCTAACTTTGTAATTTGTGCCAATGTGCACCATGACCACTGGGTCCTCACCAGTAATCTGTCAACCCGATCAGCGATGTGTCGGACTCGAGCACCAGGTAGGCAGCACACCGTTCGACAATCCCTGTCTTTGTGACAGATTGCCCTATCTGTTCCCCTAATAATTTAGTCCCCCACTACCAGCACCTGTCTGGCCTGCCTTGCTCTCCCATTTCCCTCCTTACTGTAGCAGTCACTCCTCCGGCATTCAGAGGACATGCCTGGCTGCAGCAGTGCTACCCGTGTACTGGCACCCCCCTCATCTGCCAACTTAGCAAACTTATTGGGGTGTGCCAGATCAGGACTAGCCTCCCTGACACTCTTCCCTCTTAACTGTCACTCAGCTTGCTGCTTTGCTGTCCTGCAGCTCCATCCTACCATCTACCCCTCATCTATCCCATTGAGCATCTGCTCAGTGAGCAGAAGACTCCTCTCCATATTGTCTATGGATCTCAGTGTTGCCAGCTGCACATTTAGATTCAGAATCTGAGCTTCCAAATGCACAACGTGCTCACATCTCGCACAGCAGTATGCACCCTCGACCGGCTGCTCAAGGATTGCATACATGTGGCAAGATGTACATGCAGTGCCCCAGGATCCTGGTCATTGCAGTTAATGTCATTTTCCTCTAGGGGAGAGTAGTATTACGTTTGGAGGCAAAGAAGGAGGACAACTGCATCCAGGTATCACAAACATGCAACACATTTCACACTCCAGGCCACCAGGGGAAGCTCTGCTCCTATTTATTAGGTCACTCCTCACATTGGTAAAACTGGTTGCCTGTAGGAAAAGTTAGTGAGTTGCTGGCTGAGCTTGGCTCAGGTAGTTGGTCCCTGGCAGGGGTGAGATCCTGTCAGAGATCGAGGAAGAACGACACGGAGCTGTGCATGCCCTGAGAGCTGCAGCTTCTAGAAAGAGACACTGAAGGAAAACTGTATTGTAGAGAGGGTGAAGAAGTCGTAGCAAAGGAGTGGATTCCAGGAGGGGATCAGCCCTACACAGGCTGCCTCCTTCTGAGGCGCAGGATCCCGGTAGCGGGAACACCGAGGGAGCAACAATCCTTTATGCTTTGCTCCAGAGACCAGCAGGACAGCTAATTTCACGTTACCTGCCCGCCCTACACTCAGGATGCAAGGTGGCACCCCCTTAAAGGCTGGTGCATCATAGAGTACTGTAAAACGCCTCAAGCCACCGGTCATATGGGTTTGTCCTATCCATCTGGGGGACAGAGAGAGAGAGAGAGAGACATAACATCTACAACATCAGTGAGGACCTTATGAGAAGCTTAGCAGTAAGGGACTACAACACTGCAGCGCTAGAGGAAGTCTACTGATTTCAACCTGGACAAGGGGACTCTGGACTTGCCTCCAAACCGGCCGGACTCTGTCTGCCCTGTGATCCGGTGCTCTGGACTGTGGATGCTGAAGTCTTCAGTAAAAAGGTAAAGAGACTGCAACCTTGTGTCCTCGTTCTCCAGTGCACCTTTCACCATCCACCATCTACATACTGGGAAGCCCTGGGGACATACTTCACCTGTGGGAAGGTATACCATCTAGCTGCCATAAAATCACCCCAGCGAACCCCTTAAAGCAGCGTCGGTCACCCTGACCCAATACCACAGGTGGCGTCATGAACATTTCCCCTTTAAAGACCTTTCCCTTTAACATGGACATCCCAGGGCCACGGACCTGGACAGCCACCGTGACATCCCCCTGTGAACCGAAGGACCCGGTACCGAGTACTGACGGGGCGATCCATACACTTGATGGCATTAACAATAGTAGAGCACATTTCCTAATGGGGATTGCACCAGACAGAAAAGTTAAATAAAAATAAATGCAACGTATTAATAAATTACAGCTAGCAATTCAGTAATTCCTCCCTTGGAAACTCCCTGAATCCAAAGTCTCCAAATCACAAAGTCACACACTTACCGCCGTTCGCACTTAAGCTCAGGTCACACTCAGCTCGTTCACACTCGCTAAGCTGAAGATTTAAAGAGATTTTTTTTTCTTTTTCTTTTTCTTTTTCCCCTCAGCAGCAATCCACCTTGCTGTTCAATGCACTTCCAAATGGAACATTTATCTCTTTGTCACAAAAAAATTATTTTAGACACTTTTTTTTTTATTTTTGCAATGATAAAATGAAAAATGGACACCAAAATTTGTTGTGCAATTTATCCTGGGCATACCGATACCCCGTATGTGGGGGGAAAACCACTGTTTGGGCACAAGGCAGGAATTGGAAGGGAAGGATAGTATTTTGACTTTTTAAATTGAAAAATGTGCTGAAATAACTATCGGATGCCATGTCGCGTTTGGAGACCCCCTGATGTGCCTAAACAGTGAAATCCCTCACACGTGACACCATTGTGGAAACTAGACCACTTAGGGACTTACATAGATGTGTGGTGAGCACCTTGAATCTCCAGGTGCTCCACAGAAGTTTATAACATTCAGCCATGAAAATAAAAAATCACATTTTCCCCAAAAAATGTTTTTTAGCCTCACAAGGGGCAATTTCACAAGGGTAACAGGAGAAATTGCACCATACAATTTGTTGAGCAATTTCTCCTGAGTACACCAATACCCCATATGTTGGGGAAAACTGCTGTTTGGGAGCACAGCAGGGCTTGGAAGGGAAGGAGCGTTATTTAACTATTTGAATGCAAAATATGCTGGAATAATTGGCAGCTGCCATGTCGCGTTTGGAGAGCCCCTGATGTGTCTAAACAGAAGAAACTCCCCACAAATGACCCAATTTTTGAAACTACACCCCTCAGTGAACTTATCTAGATGTGTGTTGAGCACTTTGAACCCCTAGGTGATTCACAGAAGTTTAAAACTTTGAACCATGAAAATGAAAAACAACAACACATTTTCCCCACAAAAATGCTTTCTAGCCCAAAAGTTTGCATTTTTACAAGGGTAACAGGAGAAATGTTATCATACAACTTGTTGTGTCATTTATCCTGAATATGGTGATATCCCATATGTGGGGGTAAAATACTGTTGAAGCTCAGAAAAGAAGGAGTGACGTTTTGGAATGCAGACTTGGATGGAATGGTCTGCCGATGTCATGTCTTGCTTGAAGAACCCCTGATGAGCCTAAACAGTGAAAAAAAAACACAAGTGACACCATTTTGGAAGCTAGAACCTTCAAGGACTGTATATATATATATATATATATATATATATATATATATATATATATACAGTTAGGTCCATATATATTTGGACAGAGACAACATTTTTCTAATTTTGGTTATAGACATTACCACAATGAATTTTAAGCAAAACAATTCTGGTGCAGTTGAAGTTCAGACTTTCAGCTTTAATTTGAGGGTATCCACATTAAAATTGGATGAAGGGTTTAGGAATTTCAGCTCCTTAACATGTGCCACCCTGTTTTAAAAGGGACCAAAAGTAATTGGACAGATTCAATAATTTTAAATAAAATATTCATTTTTAGTACTTGGTTGAATACCCTTTGTTGGCAATGACTGCCTGAAGTCTTGAACTCATGGACATCACCAGACGCTGTGTTTCCTCCTTTTTGATGCTCTGCCAGGCCTTCACTACGGTGGTTTTCAGTTGCTGTTTGTTTGTGGGCCTTTCTGTCTGAAGTTTAGTCTTTAACAAGTGAAATGCATGCTCAATTGGGTTGAGATCAGATGACTGACTTGGCCATTCAAAAATATTCCACTTCTTTGCTTTAATAAACTCCTGGGTTGCTTTGGCTTTATGTTTTGGGTCATTGTCCATCTGTAATATGAAACGGCGACCAATCAGTTTGTCTGCATTTGGCTGGATCTGAGCACACAGTATGGCTCTGAATACCTCAGAATTCATTCGGCTGCTTCTGTCCTGTGTCACATCATCAATAAACACTAGTGACCCAGTGCCACTGGCAGCCATGCATGCCCAAGCTATCACACTGCCTCCACTGTGTTTTACAGATGATGTGGTTTCCTTTGGATTATGAGCTGTACCACGCCTTCGCCATACTTTTCTCTTTCCATCATTCTGGTAGAGGTTGATCTTGGCTTCATCTGTCCAAAGAATGTTTTTCCAGAACTGTGCTGGCTTTTTTAGATGCTTTTTAGCAAAGTCCAGTCTAGCCTTTTTATTCTTGATGCTTATGAGTGGCTCGCACCGTGCAGTGAACCCTCTGTATTTACTTTCATGCAGTCTTCTCTTTATGGTAGATTTGGATATTGATACGCCGACCTCCTGGAGAGTGTTGCTCACTTGGTTGGCTGTTGTGAAGGGGTTTCTCTTCACCATGGAGATAATTCTGCGATCATCCACCACTGTTGTCTTCCGTGGGCGCCCAGGTCTTTTTGCATTGATGAGTTCACCAGTGCTTTCTTTCTTTCTCAGGATGTACCAAACTGTAGATTTTGCCACTCCTAATATTGTAGCAATTTCTCGGAAGGGTTTTTTATGTTTTCGCAGCGTAAGGATGGCTTGTTTCACCTGCATGGAGAGCTCTTTTGACAGCATGTTTACTTCACAGCAAAACCTTCCAAATGCAAGCACCACACCTCAAATCAACTCCAGGCCTTTTATCTGCTTAATTGAGAATGACATAGCGAAGGGATTGCCCACACCTGTCCATGAAATAGCCTTGGAGTCAATTGTCCAATTACTTTTGGTCCCTTTAAAAACAGGGTGGCACATGTTAAGGAGCTGAAACTCCTAAACCCTTCATCCAATTTTAATGTGGATACCCTCAAATGAAAGCTGAAAGTCTGAACTTCGACTGCATCTGAATTGTTTTGTTTAAAATTCATTGTGGTAATGTCTATAACCAAAATTAGAAAAATGTTGTCTCTGTCCAAATATATATGGACCTAACTGTATATATATATATATATATATATATATATATATATATATATATATATACTATACTAGACTAAGAGCTGGCCGAGGTGGTAGCCAGGGGCCCCCTCATCACGAATAGAAGGAGTACCAGGCTACGGGATGTACTAGTACAAAATAGAGTGGTAGAGAACAAGACCGATAATTGGTTGAGAAAGAACACCCCGATGGGGAATTATCGGTGTGGGCACTGCACGTTTTGTAAACAGCATGTCATGGATAGGATTTTGCATATTGGGCCAGTCAAACATAAGGTGGGACAATTAATCACATGTAAAACTACTAATGTGGTGTATGTAGTGTGGTGCCCATGTGGGCGCTATTATTTGGGCAAGACGATTAGATGTCTGTATGTGCGTTTTAGGGAACATTGCCGTTCGGTCACCACAGGGAAGGGAGTACCTAGACTCATTAACCACGTACGAGAGGAACATGGAGGAAATGTGGAGGTGCTAACATTTGCAGGAGTGGAACAAGTGAAGATCCCGAAGGGAGGGGGTGACCACCACAATGCCCTACTGAGATGCGAGGCAATGTGGATTATGCGTACGGGGGCCATGGGCCCGGCAGGGCTCAATGACAAGGTTGACATGTCCATTTTTCTTTGAGTGGCATATTTTCCTTGTATATTACAGAGTAGATCACGTTTGCGTTTACAGTCCGAAAGAGGACGGAGCGTCATCTGGGTTGGCTCTGTGATGTAACGCTGTGCCTGATGTAATGGTTCGGTGATGCAGATCATGGGAGGTTTGTAACGGTCCAATGTAATTGCATTACTAATATATGCTTATATCCACAACTGCGGTATGTCTTTAAAAGCCCGTCATGTGCAGCGGTTCAATACTTCAAAGTTCTTGCTGTGTGGTCTATTGATGATATGATGTAAGCTCCGTGCCTGGTGTTAGGTTTTGTTTTTAATGTTTGATGTTTTTATTGTATAGTGTACCGAGGGTGGGCGGGTGTTGATGCAGGGAGGGGCGCTTGATTTCGGCGCTACTTCAGGCATCACATCCGCACTCCCATCGAACCCGTTGAAGCGCCAGGAGGGCGCGAAACGGCCGTCATTCGGCTACTGCTTTATTTGTACACACCCCCGTGCCGTGAAGTTTTGAAATAAATACCTGTTTTAGAAGACCGGTGAGTGCCGCCAAGTTTCTTCTTCAATACTGCATCATTGATGGTCGTTGTTCTGGCTGTAGCACCTAAGGTCTGCCGGCTGGCTGAAGTCTGTGAGTTCAGTGTACTTTGGGCGGAGTAGCGGTGGTGCGGTCAGCTGTTCTCTTCCCTGCACACACATATATATATATATATATATAAATATATATATATATATATGTTTGAGGTAAGCATTTAAACCCCAAGAAGCTTAACAGAAATTTATAACGTAGAGCTGAGAAAATAAAAAAAGTATATTTTTTTCCGAAAAATGTAATTTTAGCCTCAACTTTTTATGTTCACAACGATAACTGGAGAAAATGGCCCCCAAGCGTTGTTGTAATTTTTCCTGAGTACGCCAGTACCCCATTTGTGGTCGAAAACAACTATTGAGGCACAGTGCAAAGCTCAGAAGAAATATCCACCATATTGGAGTTCACCTGTTGCTTGACTGTTGCCAGAACAGCAAAAAAAAAAAACTGCACCTCTCAATTAATTCACCTAGTGAATCATAGTGATCATATTGACAACATAGGTGGTTCACAAGATTTTATACCATTGGGCAACAAAAAAAATACATTTGTATCACTAAAATTTTGTTTTATCCCCAAATTTTACATTTTCATACTGGGAAATGGGTAAAAAAGTGCTAGAAAAGCAGAAATCCCTCCCAAGTGACCCATTTTGGAAATTATACTCTGTTAGGGTTTGGCGGAATGAACCAAATATATATTTATAGAGTAATCAGTGTGTTCTCAACCCAAGGTCCATCGTGCAGGAGTAAAACCCGCTGCTAGTAACTGTCGGTACTATATGGCGGTATAAGTGAACTCTGTTAATTCACAGAGTCACTAAACACAAGAGAACGCTGTGCCCTGTTAAACTCACAGAGGAAAGGAGCTACCAAATAGAGTGAACAATGGTCATGCAGTCAGAATAGCACACCCAAAACTCCTCACCGGAGGTGCCGGTATTTTAGGGACTTATTTCAGTTGGGCCCTGAATCCACTCACACAACACTCCTCACCGGAGGTGCCGGTATTCTAGGGGCTTATTTCAGCCGAATCCTGAAACCACATACACATGACCACACTGGCGCAGAACACATAAGTTAGTTGGTACTAGCGCATGGCTGTGCGGCCATGCGAACCTTTTATAGCTGCAGCAACTTCAGGACCTTCCTAGAGGACCAATGGGAGCTGCTGCAGTACCTGAGCAACTTCAGGACCTTCCAAGAGGACCAATGGGAGCTGCAGCAGTACCTTAGCATGTGACCCCTGACCTCCAAAGTGAGGTCTTACCCTGGGCATGATCAGAAGGGGAAAAGCAGGACTTAGTCCCAGAGACGTCTGCTCGCCGCTGACCAGTACTGGTTACAATGGCTGAACCTGGAAAGGCAGCAGTAATCATCCGCACCGAATCCAGCTGAGCCAGACGCTGGGACCGATGTCTCCGCTGAGCAGGCACCACTGCGGCTGGAGAAGAATGGGAGACCGTAGTGGAGATGGCTCCAGATTCCCCCTGTGCAGAGGTGGGAACTCGACCCCTAACATTAACACCCTGCACCCCAAAATAGCGTTCACCTCGTAATTGTCCGTAGATGAACCTGATGTCCCGGCAGATGACTCAGAAAACAAAACAGGGACATATATAGGGGCTTCAAGAGGGACACATGAAAGGTGTCGGTGGTACCTAGGCTTGGAGGAAGGACCAGACAGTAGATCACAGGGTCAACCTGTTTGAGGACCTTGAAGGGACCCAAGTGCAAACTTAGTGGACTCAACACGCAGCCTGATGTTACAGGTGGAGAGCCACACTAAGTGGCCAGGAGCAAAAGTCGGAGCAGGGCGCCGATGAGCATTGGCGGAAGACCTCATTCTTGGGGGCCAGAATGGCATCCTGAGGGCAGTCCCAAATGTCCCGTGCCTCCACAGCCCAGTTTGCCACCCTGGAGTCGGCGGATGACACGGGCATGGGCACAGTGACACGCGGATGCTGGCCGTAATTAAGGAGGAATGGAGTCTGACCGGTGGAGTCGGCTACGGCGTTGTTAAGCGCAAACTCCGCCCACGGTAGCCAGGATGCCCAATCATCCTATCTGGTAGATAAGTGACCAGAGTCTGGTTGGCCCTCTCTAGCAACCCATTCGTCTCGGAATGATATGCAGAGGAGAGATTCAACTCAATGCTGAGCAGACGACAAAGCTCTCTCCAGAATCGAGACACAAACTGGGGACCCCAGTCACTGACAATTTTGTCCTGCATACCGTGTAGGTGAAAGATATGTTTAATAAACAGTGCTGCCAGCGCCCATGCAGATTGTAGCCGTGAAAGAGGCACCAAGTGCACCATTTTGGAAAAATGGTCGGTGATCACCCAAATAATGGTGCAGCAACGAGACTTGGGCAAGCCCACAACAAAATCCATCCCGACCATCTCCCAGGGCCTGTCCGCCACCGGCAGGGGGTAAAGCAACCCAGCTGGCCTTTGGTGAAGAGACTTGTTCTTGGCGCAGGAGACACACGCCCAAACATAGTCAGTGACGTTACGTGCCATATGCGGCCACCAGTATGTCCTCACCAGTAGCTCAGATGTCCTTTTGGACCCAAAATGTCCACCCACCCTGGATGAGTGAGCCCAAGAGAGAACCACCGGACGCAGATTGGATGGTACAAAAGTCTTCTGTTATGAACTGGTGATTCAGAAACACAATGGACCTGGTGGTTAAGAGCACACAAGTGACCTGATAGTTACAAATAACATAGGACAAGCTCTGAGACGTGGGAACTCTGCTGACCGCAATCCCTAATCCTATCACACCACACTAGAGGTAGCCGTGGAGCGCTCCTGACCAGACCTAGGCGCCTCGGGCACAGCCTGAGAAACTAGCTAGCCCTGAAGATAGAAAAATAAGCCTACCTTGCCTCAGAGAAATTCCCCAAAGGAAAAGGCAGCCCCCCACATATAATGACTGTGAGTAAAGATGAAAACACAAACACAGAGATGAAATAGGTTTTAGCAAAGTGAGGCCCGACTTACTGAATAGACCGAGGATAGGAAAGATAGCTTTGCGGTCAGCACAAAAACCTACAAACAACCACGCAGAGGGCGCAAAAAAACCCTCCGTACCGACTAACGGCACGGAGGTGCTCCCTCTGCGTCCCAGAGCTTCCAGCAAGCAAGAAAAACCAATATAGCAAGCTGGACAGAAAAAATAGCAAACAAAAAGTAACACAAGCAGAACTTAGCTTATGCAGGGCAGACAGGCCACAAGAACGATCCAGGAGAGAGCAAGACCAATACTGGAACATTGACTGGAGGCCAGGAACAAAGAACTAGGTGGAGTTAAATAGAGCAGCACCTAACGACTTAACCTCGTCACCTGAGGAAGGAAACTCAGAAGCCGCAGCTCCACTCACATCCACCAGAGGAAGCTTATAGACAGAACCAGCCGAAGTACCACTCATGACCACAGGAGGGAGCTTGACCACAGAATTCACAACAGTCTTCCCTGGAGGCACAGACTCTAGGGAAACCGGGGCCACAGTTCTCAGACTCTCGGAAGGGACAATAAGCCGAGGTTCCTCTTCCTCCTCCTCATATGACACAATGGAGCAAGAGAGAGCGTCGGCACGAATGTTCTTCTTCCCAGAAAGGAAATGGAAGGTGAAATGGAACTGGGAGAAGAACATGGACCATCTGGCCTGGTGAAAATTTAACCGCTGGGCTGTCTGTAGGTAAACCAAATTCTTGTGGTGTGTGAATACTTGGAAAGGAAAGCGAGCCCCCTCCAAAAGATGTCTCCACTCAGAGAATGCCAACTTCATTGCTAGCAACTCCCTGTCCCTGATGGAATACAGTAATTCCTCTCTGCTGGTGTGAAGGTCTTGGAAAAGAAGAATGATGCTTCCGACCTTGAGCATCCTTTTGAAAGAGGACTGCTCCTGCACCAACGGAATAGGCATCCACCTGCATTATAAACGGCTTATGTACATCAGGACGATGTAGGATGGGAGTGCTAGCAAAATGAGACTTAATAAAAGTGAAGGCCTTGGAGACCTCCTCTGACCACAATTTGGGATTTGTTCTCTTCTTGGTAAGGGCTACCAAGGGAGCTACCAAAGTTGAGAAATGAGGAAAGAACTGGCGATAATAGTTAATGAATCCCATAAAGCGCTGCACTGCTTTAAGAGAATGGGGTTCTTGCCAGTCCATCACAGCCTGTAGTTTAGCAGGATCCATAGCCAATCCCTGGGCTGAGATTATATAGTCCAGGAAAGGTAAGGACTCTGTTACTTCACAGAGTCACTAAACACAAGAGAACGCTGTGCCCTGTTAACCTCACAGGGGAACACAGCTACCAAATAGAGCGAACAGTGGTCATGCAGTCAGAATAGCACACTCAAAACTCCTCACCGGAGGTGCCGGTATTTTAGGGGCTTATTTCAGCTGGGCCCTGAATCCACTCACTCAAAACTCCTTACCGGAGGTGCCGGTATTCTAGGGGCTTATTTCGGCCAAACCCTGAAACCACATACACGTGACCACACTGGCACAGAACACATAAGTTAGATGGTACTAGCGCATGGCTGTGTGGCCATGCGAACCTTTTATGGCTGCAGCAACTTCAGGACCTTCCTAGAGGACCAATGGGAGCTGCTGCAGTATCTAAGCAACTTCAGGACCTTCCTAGAGGACCAATGGGAGCTGCAGCAGTACCTTAGCATATGACCCCCGACCTCCAATGAGAGGTCTTACCCTGGGCATGATCAGAAGGGGAAAAGCAGGACTGCTCACCGCTGATCACCAGTACTGGTTACAATGGCTGAACCTGGAAGGGCAGCAGTAATCACCACACCGTATCAGGCTGAGCCAGACGCTGGGACTGACGTCTCTGCTGAGCAGGCTCCACTGCGGCTGGAGAAGAATGGGAGACCTTAGTGGAGATGGCTCCAGATTCCCCCTGTGCAGAGGCGGGAACTCGACCCCTAACATACTCCTTTTTGAATTTATCTAGAGGTTTAGTGATGATTTTGACTCCATTGGTGTTTTTTTCCAGAAACAAGTAGCAATGGATGTTGTTGAGTGAAAATGGCAAACTGTCATTGTAATTACCAGTACATTGCAGCGACGAGTACGTTGTAGTGTCCATATGTTGTGCCCAGCTCATGTTCCTGTAAATTACTCAGGCTCTTACTGATACTGAAATGCCAAACATGTGGACACTAACTGTTAATTAGGCACACTATGTGGGTCAGATGGGAGGGGGCATTTGGATTTGGGAGCACAGAATTTGCTGAATTCCTTTTGGAAAGTGAAGGACATTTAGCGTTTTCAGAAACTTTGTACTACCAATAACGTGGAAGCTCCCTACATTTCCAAAGACAGATGATGACCTGACTGGGAAATGGCTTTTTTTGTGAATATTATTGAAGCTTTTATTGGGAACATTTTATATAACGTTTGGGATCACATTTTTCTGGTGCTCTACTTCAGGGGTCCCCAACTCCAGTCCTCAAGGCCCACCAACAGGTCATGTTTTCAGGATTTCCTTTGCATTGCACAGGTGATGCAATTATTACCTGGGCAAGACTAAGGAAATCCTGAAAACATGACATGTTGGTGGGCCTTGAGGACTGGAGTTGGGGACCCCTGCTCTACTTCACTACTCCTCTTCCTGTGGAGTTTCCATCTAAATCTCTGAATGATGTGACAGATGAAACCCCCAAGAGATCCATTCACTATAGTGAGGCAGCAGAGTTACTCTGGACTCTGTCTTGTCTCTGTTCAGCAGTGCCCTTTTTTTCAAAGGTGCACAAAACTGTGGTCAATGGCACTTTTATGCACTCCTAATAAAAAGATGCACACTGCTGGATCACAGGTCAGAAAGTGTCGATAGTGCCTCCATTTGCCTAATTAGAGGGAATCTTTCACCCTGGGCACCGTCTGAATCATGTATTTTAGAGATTTACATAGAAACCCCTGTGCATAGCACATGATAAATGTGTGCCGACTCCCGAGCATTATTGAAATCTTTGGGAGGCAGAATGAACAAATCAACAACAGGTGAAGAATTGGCTTTATTTATTTTTTATGCCATTCCTCGTACGGTATAAGTGATTATGCAATGTGATTCTTCGGGTTGGTGCGACTACAGCGATACCAGACTTCTAATGGGTTTTTCTATTTGGCTGCTGTCACACACTAAAAGATGTTTTGTGTTTTTTCCAAAATCTAATTTTTCTTTGCCATATTTAGAGAACTATAATTTTTTCATATTTCTGTCGACAGTCATTTGAGGGCTTATTTTTGGGGGGACAAATTTAAGATTTTATTGGTACATCTTTAGGGCTCATTACATTTTTTGATTGCTTTCCATTCCAATTTTTGGGAAGCAGAATAAACAAAAAAACAACAATTTTTTTTGGAGGGGTCATGCGTTTCCGCTTATGGTAAATTTATAAGGCAGCTGTATTCTTTGGGTCAGCACGATTATAGTGATACGACTTTTATATTTTTTTTATGTTTTGACGCTTTAACACAATAAAAACTATTTTCGAGAAAAAAAAAATTATTTTTGCATCACTTTACTCTGGGAGCTATAGCCTTTTTATTTTTTAGCTGATGGAGATGTATGGCAGCCTCTTTTTTGCGGGACAAGTTAACGTTTTCAGCTGTACCATTTTTATTTACGTTTGTCTTTTTGATCGCGTTTTATTCCACTTTTTGTTCAGCGGTAGATGATATAGCATCATTTTTTTGATGCGACAAAACCATATATGTTTACTTATATTGTTTATTTTTTTCAGGAGTCTTTTACAGTGATAACAAGTTCAAACAGGTACCATTACTACAGGTAACGAGTAGAGGACAGAGGAGCCTCTTAAAAGAAGAAGTTACAGGTCTGTGAGAGCCAGAAATCTTGCATGTTTTTAGGTGCCCAAATACTTATTTTCCACTATAATTTGCAAAATAAATCTTGTCAAATCAGACAAGATGATTTTCTGGATTTGTTTTCTCATTTTGACTCTCATAGTTGTGGTCTACCTTTGATGTCAATTACAGGCCTCTCTCATCTATTTAAGTGGGAGAACTTGCACAATTGGTGGCTGACTAAGTTCCTTTTTTCCCCACTATAACCTGAATATTCGACTCCCATCTCCAAGAATTCATTTGTGCTATGCCAGTTCTCTGGAATACACTGCCCCTTACAATCTGATAAATTCCCACTTAAATTTTCAAGCATGCTCTAAAAACATGTCACTTTAGACAGGCCTATCACCCCACTTCACTAATCTAACTATTCCTTGTTGCGCCTTCTTAATTTTCCCCATAATCTGGTCCTTTCTATCATCTGTTTCCAGATATCCTCCATGCCCTCAGTAGCACTTTGTATCTGTTCTTATACAGGTACTGGATGATGACCAGTTTATGAAGTTTTGTTTGAACACCCATATTTATTATGATCATTATTTATTTATTATGCATTGCTTATATATCGCTATCATATCCCTCAGCACTTTAATGATGACTGGACCACACATACAGGTGCATCTCACAAAAATTAGAATATCATCAAAAAGTAAATTTATTTCAGTTCTTCAATACAAAAAGTGAAACTCATATATTAGATAGTCATTACAAACAGAGTGATCTATTTAAACTGTTTACATCTGTTAATGTTGATGATTAGAGCTTACAGCCAATGAAAACCCAAAAGTAATTATCTCAGTAAATTAGAATACTTTATAACACCAGCTTGAAAAAATGATTTTAACATCCGAAATGTTGGCCTACTGAAATGTATGTACGTCATGGTTTCCTTTCTTAATTGTATTTCTTCTGAGCAGGGCTCTCAAACTTCTTGTTAATTAATTATTGAATTATTTGTAATTTTTTAAAGTCATATATTGTTTGCACATGTCCTATCTGAATTTTAAGATTCTGAGGAATATGTTGGTGCTGTAGAAATAACATTTGTGTTACTTATTATTGTACCTACAGTAGCTGTAAAAGCATGGCTCCAAACACTGTGATATGGTCTTTCTCAGGTTCCTCAACTCTTCTCCAACATCTATATGAAGTGAGTATGGGCAGCAACATCTAAAAACAAACTGATAGGGAATATATAGTTTGGGCCCCATTGGAGATAGTGATGGCAATATCTGTAAAGTGCTGTGGAATATAATGGCGCTATATAAGAAAGCATGGTAAAAATAACATCAGCAAGGACTTTGTATGTTTCTGTGTTTTTTTTGTTTCTTCCAGGTTCTCCAGGTTACTCCTGCACTCCAAAAACATCATGATAGGGAATTTACATTGTGAGCCCCAAAGGGGACAGTGATGATAATGTCTGTAAAGTGCTGTGGAATTAATGGTGCTATATAAGTGAGTAAAATGAATTAAAAAAGTGAGACAACCCTGTAATTATAACATAAACTGGATGGAGAGCGGTAATGTCATGATGGGGGCTGGCTTTGCAGTGTTGAGAATCTCTCCCCCCCATGTGCTCCCCCACCTATCCACTCTCTCTTTCCCCATGTGCTGACTTCTCCCGTCTGTGCTCTCTTCTTTGACCTGTCTACCCCATGTGCTATCTCCCTTGTCTGCTGTCTCTCTCCTTCCTCTGCTGTGGTCTCCCCTCATGTGCTGTCCCGTAGAAGCTGTCTCCCCCCTGTGCTCTGTCTCTCTCAACCCTGTGCGCTTTCTCTCTCCCATCTGCTTTCTTCTCCTCTCATGTCATCTCTTCTTTGACCTGTGTAATACTGACTAGTGATGAGCAAATATACTCGTTACTCGAGATTTCTCGAGCACGCTCGGGTGTCCTCCGAGAATTTTTTAGTGCTCGGAGATTTAGTTTTCCTCACCTCAGCTGATTTACATCTGTTAGCCAACTTGACTACATGTGGGGATTCCCTAGCAACCAGGCAACCCCCACATGTACTTATGCTGGCTAACAGATGTAAATCATTTAGCTGCGGCGATGAAAACTAAATCTCCGAGAACTAAAAAATACTCTGAGGTCACCCTAGCGTGCTCGGGAAATCTCGAGTAACGAGTATATTCACTCATCACTAATACTGACATTACAGCAGGAGATCGCAGAGGATACATTTTGTGAGGTAAAATATTGTTTAAAAACAGTCAGTGAAATATTTTACCTGACAAAAGAAATCCTCTGCCATCTCCTGCTGTAATGTCAGTATTGTCTTTTGCTTCCTCCCCTTCCAAGGAGATGTGGTATGCTCCGTACACAGTCAGACACAGACAATTTTTAAAATGAACTTTCGTTCGTGGGAAAATCCCCTTTAATGTGACTGACTTCCTCTGAGTTTGCGTATGGCGTATAAAGTGTATGGTGCGTACGGGGTATATAGTCTCTGTGTGTGTGTTGCATACGGTATATACTGTGTGTGTTTGTGTGTGTGTGTGGTGAATACAGCATATACAGTGTGTGTATGTGTGGTGCATACGTTGCATAGAGTGTGTGTGTGTGTGTGGTGAATACAGCATATACAGTGTGTGTATGTGTGGTGCATACATTGCATACAGTGTGTGTGTGTGTGTGTGTGGTGCGACGGTGTTCCGCTGGTGCTACCGCGCAAAAGGCTGGTACCACCAGCAGTTTCCATATTGAGACACCCATCACTTGGCTGTCCCAATATGAAGATCGATGAACTTGGAATTCTGGGATCTGGACACATCTGGACGGAACAGGATGTGAAGACATTACGAGGTAAATATATAGTAAGATAACAGTAAAGTTTTTTATATTTTTTGTGTAATGTGGATATAACATTAATTCTGACAATATTGTGTAGTATAACTGAAAAGATACATACAGTTTAATGTGATTTGTGCAGTATCTGTATAAATCATTTTCTAATTCAATTTGCTAATTAGGTGTTTTATAATGTGATTGTTAAAATGAATAATAAAATAATAACTCTATGGGAGTTAATGTCCCTTTTTCTGTTTCATATTGTGAGCCCTATTTGATTTCAAGGAAACGTTCCATTTTTTTTGTCATTCAATTTGTGACTTGTCAATGACTAGGATGGGAGTAGGATGGATTGTACCCTCAAGCTAAGAGATAGTTCAGTAAAGACTCAGACAATCAAAGGACCCAGTGGAATCTGAGACCCAACTTGTTTATGAGCAAAGTCAACATATCCAACCACAGAACTCATAAGACCCATCCATCAATGCGCCTACTTACATAGCAGGACATGTGCCAATACCTACCGTGGCTGGAATGGAGTGTTTGCTTTGCAGGATGTAACATTTTGATGAGTGATGACTCAATTATAGGTGCTATCAGTGCACTTGAAGACACCAGGGAGGGTGTGATAGATTGCTAATAATCTAAAAAATCATTTACAAAGAAATCCCCCAGGGTCATCCGTCAGCCCTCCCTTACTAGAAACATCAGCAATGGAATGGCCACAGGATGGCTCATCCCACGGGAAACAAGTCATAACATTTGATTGAACTTCAATTGTAATGGAGCAATAAAAACCTTGTTTAGCCCACTTGACCTTTAGTACTATGTCTCTTTTTCTTTTTTATTATGCAATTTATTTAGGTTTATTGTTCAGAAACTAATTATTAAATGCAAATTGTGCATGTTATCGCATTGATTTTAAAGGATTAACCTTAGATAGTCTAAGGTTTCTTCGTATTATTTTTTTCACAGTAAACCTATTGTCTTTTCTGATGTTGGCCAAATAGATCACAACACTCTGTATAAACAGATACATCTCTGTATGTATCACTGACACTCCTTTATGTTTAGGGGATGGGGACTGTATAACTCTATCGACATTAACTCATCTATATTGCAGATGCAATAAATCATACATACCCTATAGGAATGTCTGTATGGAAATTGCAAAAAGAAAACAAATAGCTCAAATAATGACATTCTGGAAAAAATGTAAAAATAAAAAAAAAAATAGATTTCACATTAATAAAAAGAATACACGTATTGGAGCAAATACACTTATCCGGTCTAATCTATATTGTAGATAGCATAAATTTGTTGTGTGATAAATTTGACCCATCTTTAGCCTTGTTAGCATAAATTTATATAAGATATAGGTTGGCTTCACTTGCCCCAATGATATGTGCCAAAGCTTTGAAGCAATTTGGGTCCATTGTGTTGCCTTTATTATACCAAACTTATCCACTATTAAGCTATAATCATTTCAATATTGAGCACAAAATGTTCTCAAGAGTTTCATGAGGGCACTGTGCATAGTAACCAGGCAGTTACTAAATGGTCTTCCACGGATAACCTAAATGCTAGCAATTTTACCTACCAGATCCCAAGGGTTGCTTTGGTCTTCACACTTTACCCCTGTACAAGGACCTGGACGTACACAGGTCCCTGGGTTGCATACGCAGAGTATTTGCTTGCCAATGGAGCGGCCTGGCAAAGGATGGTTGCATAGCTATGTTAATATCAAGAGGTACAGGATAGCAGCAGAATTGTCAGGTAGAAGAATGGTCAAAATATGGGATGAGGTCAAATATCTGGTTAAACTAAGCAGGACAGAGGCTATAAATCACATGTAAACCAGGTCAAGCAAAATTTATAACTGGCAGAAGGAGACAGGGACTTAGAAGTATAAACATCTAGCAGCCATTCCCATGGCTAAGGGCTACTAATTCATTACTAGTACTATTTCAGTCTTGCAGCATTACAGCCTACAATGAAGGCATGGCGCTTTCTGGAAACCAAACAAGAAGACGCAGTCAACAATAGATATGTAACTAAAAGGTAAAAATGTGCTGTAACACTTAGGCTATGTTCACACATTGCTTTTTTGCAGCATTTTTTCTGCTGCCAAAACCTGTTCTTTTAGCAGTAAAAAATCTGATGAGAAAACACAGGTTTTGCTGCTTTTTTGCTGCTTTCCTTGCTGTCTTTTGCTGCATTTTTCAGGATCATTAAGTTCAATCTTGCTTCCACCTTGCCAGCATAAAGTTTGCAAGATGTTAGGCCACGAATGCAAGAAGGTAGATTGGCGTGCACTCAGTTAGGTTGTTCAAGGTGCTGGTGAAGTGGCATGTGTAACCCCGGAAGACTGTAGATAGCAATTTACAGCACACTTCTGTTATTTTGCATTCAGGAAATTAAATGAGTGCATAGATGTGACGGGTGCAGGAATATGCGACGTAAATCGTTAACGATTTAACCCTTCCTGGTTCTTATTTATAATATCACTGTTAAGAAAGAGCACTATGTCAATATCAATAAACATATACACATATATATACCCACTACATATAATATAATATAATATATACATGGATCATAAGTTACAAACGGAAAGTTCATACAGGCTTCAACCTGATCAGCATATGGGACAAGCGTCCTTTAAGGTATTTATTGGTGGCATGCAGGTTTAGATACCTGTTTTGGCTGGAAATTGTAATACTGGTGTAGTACCAGTAAAATTGCCCAGGTGAACCAGATGGGACAGAAGAATGGCACAGGGGGGAGAAGAAGCAGACAGCGATATCACACAGAAAAAAATGGTTACTTGACTGTAAAATAGTTAGCTTTCTTAAATATCTATTGATATATGTAGATCGCATAGACACAGTGCTGTAATGTTCATATGGATAGAAGGTAGAGGGGACTATAATACTCTGAAGATATACAGTCCATATATAACGGCCATTTACAACAAGTGCAATGCAAAGATCAGCAGGGGCCCAACCACTAAGAACTTAATCACCACCGGCATGATCAAGCACATGTCATCTAAGCACCCAACTCAGTGGGCAGAGCAATTGGTGCCATCGGGTGACACCACTACCTCTTCTCCTGCGCTAGCTGCTTCCCAATCCCCTGTTGAAAACACTGGTGCAGATGGCTCATGCTCTTCACCTATCCTTGCACATTATGACTTACCATAATCAGGAACTTTCAAATCCTTGTCCTAGCAAAATATTCTGCTGTTCCTACCCCAGGCCCTAGAAAAACAGAATGTACCCAGCCATCCACAGGCCCAAATGCTAAATGGGCACATTTCCAGGCTGCTTGCCTTGGAAATGTTGTCATTACGGCTGGTAGACATGGAGGATTTCTGCTGACTCAATACGGCAGTCATCCCTCGGTCCCCAACAGTCACTTTTTTTTCCCAGTGTGGCGTATCCGCCTTGTACCATTATGTTTCCAGGAACCTCACCCTTGCCCTTACCAACACACTTACTTGCTTTGTCCACTTACAACCAACATACGGACAGAAACTTGTGTCCAAGAATGCTACATTTCCCTGAAAGCACACTTGGTGAACATCACCAACCGGGAAACCCGAAAATACCAACCACACGTCTACAATGTTAAATATGAAATAGTATAAAGTTTATTAATACTTCAGGTAAGTTAAACGGAAAAAGTCAGTGCACAAATATTAAGAATAATAAATAGAATATTACAATTAAAAACAAAAGAGCGCTACATCCAGTTATAGAAATAAATGTTAATATGTGTTAGGACTGGCGGAACGCACCAAGAAGGATGATATAGATGCGTTCGCAGTCCGGGGTCCACCGTGCAGGCGTAACCCGCTGCTAGTAAATGACAGACTATATGGCGGTACTTAAAGGTATACACACGTGGGTTAAACCTCACCCAACGTGAAGAAAGCGATCCTGTTAAATCACAGGACCGCGGTACCGCACATAGAGCGCGAGCAAGCAGTCAGCGAACTTAACCCCGAAAGGGATTGAAGTCCGATTAGACCCTTGCTGGCACAACACCGAAACTGGGTGTGTAGAGAACCTTGAACAGAAATATATAAGCACAAGAGTGCGTGCGATGCCGCACTGACGGACGCCACTACCACCCAGGCTTGGGTATGGAAAGCGCTAGGCAAGCGCACGGCGCCGTACTGGCAGGCACAGCTACAGGAGGCTGTGATGTGTGTAATATACAGATGGATAGTCGGGCGCTAGAGAGCTACCATCATCCGCGAGCAGTCAACAACTCTAGGGAGGGATATTTAGGAGCTTTCATCCATCGACATACATTCATCTACACACACACAAAATAATTGTACACTAGCGCATGGCCGTGTGGTCATGCGCAGTTTAAATAGTTGCAGGACAGGAAGTGGCCACAGAAACTTTGCCCTTCCAAGACCTGCCAAGAAAACCAATGGAATGCGCTGCAGAGCCTGAGCACGTGACCCTCGATCTCCAACGGGAGATCTTGCCCTGGGCATGCTCAGTGTGCGCAAACAAGGACTTAGTCCCAGAGAAGTCCGCTCGCTGCTGACCAGCACTGACTTTAATGGCAGGAGCTGAAGAAGCAGCAGTAACTCTCTGTACATAGTGAGACCGAGCAAGACGCTGGGACCGATGTCCCTGCTGAGCAGACTCCACTGCGGCTGGACAGGAATGGGAGACCGCAGCGGAGACGGCTCGAGATTCCCCCTGTGCAGAAGTGGGAACTCGAGACCTAACATTACCCCCCCTCCTAGGGCCCCCCCCTCCTTGGGCCTCGCTACGCTCGAAGGCAGCAATGAGCTGTGGGGCCCGAATGTTTTCAGCAGGCTCCCATGACCTGTCCTCTGGGCCATAACCCTTCCAATCCACCAGATAGAACTTTTTGCCGCATACCACCTTGCACCCCAAAATAGCGTTCACCTCGTAATCGTCCGTTGACGAACCCGATGTCCCGGCAGATGACTCGGAAAACCGGGACATGTATACGGGTTTCAAGAGGGACACATGAAAGGTGTCGGTGATACCCAAGCGTGGAGGAAGATTGTGTATTTTGGCCGATGCTAGTACGGACATTGGATTTCTCAGCAAACCCACTACCGAAATGCTGAGGAGGAAATTGGAGAATGAGAGAAAGAGACTGATAGCCTTTGAATTACATGTTATAACTCTGACTGAGTATTTTAAGGCACGGAGGATTCCACGGGGACTGCGGCCACAACTTAGACCTACGCTGTTACCAGATAATGCCCAATTCTGCATGAAATTTGAATCAATTACTAACAAATATGCCTTTGATGTTATGTTGCTGAATATTGAATTTCTGAAGGCGGAAATGATTACCGTGAAGAGGAACATCATGGAGTTGGAGGATCAGGTGAAGGCCCAGCTGACAACCCAGGATTGGAGTCCGCTTAAAATGAAGATGGAGGAGAATTTGATGAAATTCAGGAACGAGATCGAGATTACGAAGAGGACCAAGTGGTTCCGAGATGCGGATGATTATAAGGTGGGCCGTGTTTTTTCTTGGCAGATGGGTCCGGGACAGCATTCCAATATCGGCAATAAGAGAACTAATGGAACCAGGAGGCGCAGAAGACCACAAGTAAGAAAAAATTCTAATCTCGGTTTCACTACAGCCGATTCGGAGTCGACAGATGACTCTAACGCTGGAGGGCCCAGACAGACACAACAGCACCAACATTTTTTAGGCCAAGAGAAGGGGGACAAAATCACCCCCGGAGACGTGGTCGGAGAGGGGGCCGCAAACATAAGAAATGGAGGGACATCCCGGGAGCAACGACCTGGATGGAATGTGACAATGAGAACAAGGAACAGGAAGGACAATTAAATGATAGTGAGGAGTTGGTTGTGAACATCTCGTCTACTGCCTTGTCGGATATGGAGATTAAGGTACTGTCAAAGGGGTTATCATTTTGCCCCACACATAACCCTGACTGGTTTACATTAGAGGTAGATCTGCAGGCTTTTTTCAGAAGACTAAGACTTTCTACCTTTTTTTCTGAAAAAATGGAGAGCCCTGAAACCCCCAATACCAGTACGTTGAATAATGAGAATGGCTTCACTCTGAAAGGGGTGGGCCTGTATTGCAAAAGCAATTTTCAACCTCCCAGTAGAAACCATTTTGTGGAATCTTATGTTGAATTGGTATGCAGGGATATTGATAGATTGAAGAAGGACTTTAAATCTGTCAGGGTTAACAACTTAACAACGGTCGAGAGGGACACGTTGAGGACTTTAGCTGATAACTCCTTAATAACGATTAAACCAGCTGATAAAGGTGGGGCGGTGGTGGTTATGGACAGTACTAAATACAAGTCAGAAATATTAAGACAGTTAGACGATGGGGCTGTTTATGAGAAACTATCATGTAATCCGACATTCCGGTTTCAGAAGGAATTACAGCTTGTGGTCAATGACTCCCTAGCTATGGGACTCATTGACCACAAGCTGGCTGATTTTTTGATCATTGAGTCTCCGGTGGTCCCAGTACTATATGTACTGCCTAAAATACATAAAGATCTGTATAATCCCCCGGGACGACCTATCGTCTCGGGGAGGGGCTCTCTCTTCAATAATGTTGCGATTTTTTTGGACCGCGTACTAAGGTCATATGCCACATCAGCAAAGTCATACATCCGGGACACGGAAGACTTTTTGAACAAGATTGAAAACATCACCATTTCTGATTCTACCATCTTGGCTTCATTCGATGTGGTATCTTTATATACCTCCATCGAGCATGATAAAGGTCTTGAAGCGGTCTCATGTATGCTATCGGGCTCTGACGTGGCCCCCGAGTGTGCACGACTCATCCTCACATTGCTTGAGTTCATCCTCAGGCGGAATTTTTTTCTGTTCGGGGATGAGTTTTTCTTGCAATTGAGGGGTACCGCCATGGGGTCCAATGTGGCCCCCACGTATGCTAACATCTACATGGCGGTACTTGAGGATGTGTTCGTGTACAGTTCCAACCTCTGGCGCCATGTCAGAGTCTGGTGGCGTTACATTGATGATATTTTTGTGATATGGGAGGGATCCTCCCTTGAGCTGGAGGCCTTCCATGAGTTTTTGAACCAAATCTATCCTGAATTAAAATTTACTTTGACTCAGTCTACCATCCAGATACAATTCTTGGACACTTTGGTGTATAAGGCTGGTAATAAATTAGAGACCGACATTTTTATTAAAACAACGGATAGGAATGGATTATTAGCCTTTGATAGTAATCACCCGAGGAAAATGGTGGGTTCCCTGCCGTGGAGCCAACTTCTGAGGGTGCGACGCATTGTGTCTGATGAGGAACGTGTTGATTCGAGACTGAGTGAGATGTGCAACAAGTTCATCGCTAGGGGATATCCAGCAAGGGAGGTGATTAAATATAAGAATAAGGCTAATAGCTGCTCCCGTTCGAGCATTCGAAACAAGACTCGTGTCGAATCAACTACGGATAGAATTCCCTTTGTATCAACATATAACTCAGCTAGTGGTCGGGTTGGGAATATACTGAGACGACATTGGTCCCTATTACAGCGGGGTCTACCTCTTGTCTCTAAGTTTGAGGCGCCCCCGATGATGTCATTTAGAAGGGGACATAACCTCAGGGATAAACTTGTGAAGTCATACATTGGGACCTCTAAAAGATCTACTCAAAGCACCCTGAGCGCGGTCAAAAATGGCAACTTTCCGTGTCTGGGTTGTTCCTGTTGCAACAATATGTTAAAGGGGGAATTTTTCCATCACCCGCACACTGGTAAAAAGATTTTTCTCAAGGAGAGATACACGTGCACTTCTAGTTTTGTTGTGCACATGATTGTATGCCCATGTGGGCTTACTTATGTTGGTGAAACAACCATGGAGGTAAAAGCACGCATTACCAAACATAAGAGTACAGTGAGAACAGGACTCACCGAATTGCCAGTGCCTAAACACTTCGTTGATAATAAACATTCAGTGAATCAACTTAGGTTTAGGGTGATTGACAGTGTACCGGTGCTCAGGAGGGGAGGCAATAGACTGCAAATTCTCAAGGCTAAGGAACTTCGTTGGATCTATACACTGGGGTCACTACAACCTAAGGGCCTTAATATTGATTTCAACTTGCATGTATGTACTCAGTAGGAGGTCGGTCCCGTCTTTGTTGGTATTTGTTTTTAATGTCTTTGCTGCCCAGATTTATAATGCGTTGTCAAAGGTGTGCTGTACCCCTTGATGTTTGGTATTTCAGATATACTTTGTCACAATCTACGGTGAATAAGAAGTGACAGGTCCAGTTTATGATATGAGACCTTATTGGGTTTCCTGGTCTGTGTCCCCCGTCGGCCACATATGGGTGATGGGGGTTTAATCGATTGTTGATATGTCCCCCTGGCTCCTTTCTAACTTTTGCGATTCCCTTGAATATGGGTTCTCTATTAAATGAGTGTTTTTTTCCCCTACAGGATATGTTCCCTTTTTGGGATTTTATAGATGTCTAGAAGATGTTGCTGTAATTCCCCAATTTCAATATATTGTACCTGGTACTGCACGTGTAATGCCTGGGCTGCGGTTGTCCTGACAGCGTGGTGGCTTATTCGATGTGGTGTGCGAGGTGTGCACGCTGCGGACTCGTCCCTTGTGTGGTTCTCCCACTATCTGGTGGGGTTCTAGCTCGGGTGGGGATCCGTGGGTGCACCCTCGCCATCGCATCGTTAGTCTTCCCGGTTGTTGAACACTGCGGCTTTGGTAGCGTTGCAGTTACTGTGGCAACGCTCCGGTCCAGCCCCGCTCTCTTCGGGGTGTGTGCGCATGACGCTCTCCGTTCTGGATAGGTTCCCAATGGGGGGCGTGTCTGGACGTTGTTGACCTGCGCTCTGCTTCCTGAGTGGGTGGTGGCTGGGGACGTTTTGAGCTGTATGCAGTGTCGTGTTAATTCTGTTACAGGTTCTTTTATTGGTGGAGAAGTGATTTCCGGACATGTGACTGATTGCATCGTTTGGCTCTATGACGCTCAAGAGAGCCTGGAATCGATTGGCAGTGGATTGTTTACAACTCCATGTGGTGGTGCGATGATTGGTGGACTTTCTTTGAAGATCACGCCTCCTGATTTTGACAGATGAAACTTCTTTGGATTGTGCTGTATTTCTATGTATTAGTGGGATATATTTACATTTTGTGCATGCAGTTTATATCTGGGTGGGGAGATTTTTATTGGGTATATGTCTGATGTTTGTTTTTAATTTGTATATATTGCCGATTATATGGTGGGTGTGGCTTGTTGGTGATTGGTGCCCTGCGTGGCACTGGTGCTATTTATAGCCAGCCCTTTGCACTGTTAGACATGCTTGATAAAGACCCTCAGGGTCGAAACGTTGCTGTCTGCTGTTTTATGGCTGAATAAAGTTTCGATTTTGGATTACACCCGGATGGAGCGCTGTCACTTTTTTATATTGGATACCCCATATGTGGGGGGAACCACTGTTTGGGCACACGTCAGGGCTCGGAAGGGAAGTAGTGATGTTTTGAAATGCAGACTGTGATGGAATGGTCTTCAGGCGTCACGTTGTGTTTGCAGAGCCCCTGATGTGCCTAAACAGTAGAAACCCCCCAAGTGACCCCATTTTGGAAACTAGACCCCAAAAGGAACTTATCTAGATGTGTGGTGAGCACTTTAAAACCCTAAGTGCTTCACAGAAATTTATAACGCAGAGCAGTGAAAATAAAAAAAACATTTTTTTCCCACAAAAATAAGTTTTAGCCCCCATTTCTTTATTTTCCCAAGGGTAACAGGAGAAATTAGACCACCAAAGTTGCTGTGCAATTTTTCCTGAGTACGCTCCATATGTTTTCGTACACCACTGTTTGGGCGCACGTCGGGGCTCGGAAGGGAGCACCATTTGACTTTTTGAACGCAAGATTGGCTGGAATCAATGGTTGCGCCATGTCACATTTGGAGACCCTTGATGTACCTAAACAGTGAAAACCCCTCAATTCTAACTCCAACACTAACCCCAACACACCCCTACCCAAATCCCAACTCTAGCCATAACCCTAATCACAACACTAACTCCAACACACCCCTAACCACAAACCTAACCCCAACACACCCCTAACCCTAATCCCAACCCTAACCCTAATCCCAACCCTAACCACAAGCCTAACCCTAACTCAACACACCCCTAACCCTAATATTAATCCTATTTCCAACCCTAACCCTAATTCCAACCCTAACTTTAATTACAATCCTAACCCTAATGTTATGTGCCCACATTGCGAATTCGTGTGAGGATTTTTCTGCACAGTTTTGAAAGATCCGCAGGTTAACCGCACTGTGTTTTACCTGCGGATTTACCATGAATTTCCAGTGTTTTTTCTGTGGTTTTCACCTGCGGATTCCCATTCATGAACAGGTGTAAAACGCTGCAGAATCCGCACAAAAAATTGACATGCTGTGGAAAATACAACACAGCATTTCCACACGGTATTTTTTGCACCATGGGCACAGCGGATTTGGTTTTCCATAGGTTTACATGGTACTATAAATGTGATGGAAAACTGGTTCGAATCCGCAGCAGCCAATCCGCTGCGGATCCGCAGCCAAATCCGCACCTTGTGCACATAGCCTGATTCTAACTCTATCCCTTACCCTAATTGCAACCTTAACCCTAGTTCTAACCCTAATTCTAACCTAACCCTAATTCTAACCCTAACCCTAGTTCTAACCCTATTTCTAACCCTAACACTAATTCTAACCCTAAGCCTAGTTCTAACCCTAGTTCTAAACTTAATTATAACCCTAACCCTAGTTCTAACCATAGTTGTAACCCTTACCCTAGTTGTAACCCAAACCCTAGTTCTAACCCTAACCCTAGTTGTAACCCTAACCCTAACCCTAGCCCTAACCCTAGCCCTAACCCTAGTTTAACCCTAACCCTAGCGTAAAAATAAAAGTAAATATATTTTCTTTTTTTTATAATTGTCCCTACCTATGGGGGTGATAAAGGGGGGGTTATTTTTTTTAATTTTGATAGCTGTGATAGAACCTATCACAGCAATCAAAATGTACCTGGAATGAATCTGCAGGCCGGCAGATTCGGCGGGTGCACTGCGCATGTGCCCGCCATTTTGGAAGATGGCGGCGCCCATGGAGAAGACGGACAGACAAAGGGAGGGACACCGGAGCTGAGTAAGTATGGGGGGTGGGATCGGAGCATGGGGAGTTGAATCGGAGCATGGGCGAGTGGACAGGAGGACAGAGAGGAGCAGAGGAGAGGACAGAGGACGGGGCGGTGGATTGGTGGTGGCGGCGGGGGCAGATCACGGTCTCCAGCCATGGCCGATGATATTGCAGCATCTGCCATGGCTGGATTGTAATAATCACCAATTTTCATTGGTGAAATATTACGATTGCTCTGATTGAAAGTGAAACGTCACTTTCAACAGCCAATCAGAGCGATCGTAGCCACAGGGGGGCGAAGCCACCCCCTGGGCTCAAGTACCACTCCCCCTGTCCCTGCAGGTCGGGTGAAATTACAGTTAACCCTTTCACCTGACCTGCAGTAGCTCGATCCGATCATGACGCATATGCTGCATCACAGGTTTTCATGACGCATACACTGCGTCAAAGGTCTGGATGGGGTTAAACTTTGATTTTTGATATTTTTGAATGGCTGATGTTTGCCTCTTATATCACCTCCTACAGGCCATTGTCTGCTATCTTTCTTAGACAGTGATGCAGGGTCATTGAACAATGGATGTTTGTTTAATATATGTAAGGGGGTGTGGGCCTTGCATTCCTGTGCATGCCTACCTAATTAAACCAGGTACGTTTTGTGTTTGCTGTGTGCCCTGTGTAGTTTATGATAGCTGACACTGTGTAATATGATAATGGCTGACACTGTTCTGATATCTGTGTGTTAGGGACAGAAATAGGGACAGTCAGTGGCAGTGGTGGGTCAGCATTGGTAAGCGTTATGGCAGTGTAGTTGTGGGTTATTGTTCAGAGGGGCCCTGTAGATTAGGTCCGAGATCAGTCCGAGTAGTGACAGTTGAGAAAGGGGGCGAAGCCAGTGTAGTGGCAGGAAGAGTGCCTGAGGTAATTTCAGTTAGTGGGAGGTGCTAAAGCTGTGTGAGGAGAATTGTTCTAGGGGGAGTTGGGGCAGAGAGCTGAACAGAGCAACAGTGCAGAGTTAAGGGAGTTAGACTGAAGATTGAAGGAAGAAGTTCTGGAGATGCTAGATCTTGGAGCACGTGGGAAGCGAGACAGCCTGGAAGAATCAGTGACTAGTCTATGAATTATCTCCCATGACGTCCGGGACTTACAGTCCAAGAAGGATAGGCAGCAGCATCCTTTAGTTTCCCCCATGATGGGGAAAGTGGCTGGGAGCACTCAGTATCAGCTAGCTGGATGGTTCAGGGAAACCATGGTGCAGGAAGATAGGCTGAAGGAGCAGACCAGGGAAAGCACAGGAGATGGAGTTCCCAAGTATTGTGGAAACGGATGGACTGTAAGTAACTGTCATGAAAAAGCCTGAGTTCAGTAAAGTTTCATTGGAAAAGAACAAGGTCTCTGATTATATTTGTATGTGTCTGAAAAGGACTGGAGCTCTGTATGCTGAAGAGATCCCTGACCCACAGGTGGGTGAAGTACATGATACACATAACACACCACAAAATGGACAGTCTTTTATTAATGCAGTGGCGCATTGGGGTTAGAGGGAAATACAGAATTCCCTCGCCATGACTACCACCCTAGCTAGGATAGGGACCCACCGGTCAACTGGCTCCATGGAGATGTTCAGAGAAGCCAAGTTGTGACCCACCGGTCACCTGGCCCTGTACCTCAAAGTACTGTAGGCTTCCTAAGCTTGCTATTACCTCCTCTCTGTGCATGGCCACAGGTGGGGGTAGTTGGCCCTGGAAGCACTGAAGCCACACCTGCTCTTATTGCAGGGAGTCAGAGGAAGGGTGAGACTTTGTCATTTTGCACCTTCTCGGGACTGTTTTATGTGTTTTTTACCTGTTTTGTGGTTCAATAAAGTATTGCCACACTGTTTTACTCTCATCCTGTGTTGTCTGAGTAGTAGCACGCCCATGGTAAAAGAAGAGCGAGCATTCAGTGGGATGAGCCATAATCCATGCGGTTTCAGCTAGCAGCCAAGAGCCACGGCTGACCCCGTGTCTCCACACCTGTGTTTTTTTTTTCACTGTTTGTTATCATGGATATTCGTTTGGGGATTTCCAGATTTTTTTGGCTGAATCATCAATTGCAGCTTTTTAAAAATTAATAATTTTTTAAGCACATGATTTTTACTTTACTACAATTACAGCAGTGTCCTCAAAGCTTACATGCAGTGAGAATAGCCTGCAGACATCTCTGTGCTGCCACTGAGAGACACTGCAGATGGCCATCCAGTAGAAAATCCTGACCTCCTGTTGAAGGGGAAAAAAAGCAAATTTTGTCTTGTATTTCTTTTTATTACGACATGAAAAATATCCATCTGAATGCTTTGTTACAATAGTCATCAGACCAAATGTTCTGCTTCTTGTTAAAAACAAACATAATATGCACCATGTAATGGTAAAATCTTCATCATGTGAAAATTAGGACTGTCTGGAGTTCACTCTTTCCAGGCAGAGAGCACTGAATTTTTTATTGGCTGCAAGATAATCTTTCACCATGACATCATACGCTTTCTAATAATCATCTTTACTAAGCCGCTGTGCCGTATATGAGCTTGTTAATTATTGAAACTCGCCAGCTGGATTCCTGTTCCTCACAGCTGCAGTGGTCACAAGTAATGTGATGGACCGGCCGGAGTTATCTTTTGTTTTGTATTGTTTGAAAGTCAAAAATAAAACTTTTGTCTCTATGAACCATGTAGTGCTGTAATTTTAGCACATTCATCTTCTGGCCTCTTACCCTATCATACATAACAGTAGCAGCTCACAAGTAAAGCTACACTCCTCAACATTAAAATGCAAAGAACAAGAAGGCAAAGTCATGGAATTATTAAAACCACAGGACTGAGAGAAAGCTACAATGTATAATGGGGCACACAAAGGCTTCTTATAGAGCACAATTGTACCAATGTATGCCCAAGATGTGTTTGAATCATGATGTGCATGGCATGCTCCAATTGATTTTATGTTACAAAACTATTCTTTTGTTGAAACATTTCTTTTAGAGGAATGTATAGAAATTCCCCAGGTTCTCATGGTCTGTAACTATTTTTGAGTGGGTAAGTCCTCTCCATCAGCTTTCTGTAAGAACTGTAGGTGTTGGAACCGCTTTTCCTCTCACATCCCAGAAGGCATTATTCCTGCCATTGTCCAGTGAATTGCATGCCGCTAACTGCTAATTGCACCTATTTGTTATGCCTGTATGCAGTTTGACAGACAGCAGTGCAGGTGCAGAAAGATTAAAAAAAAACAGCTCCACTTTACTTAATCTGTCTCGGTGTCTCTGCTGCGAGATATGGATTACACTTGACAACAGGCAGTGGATAATAGAAAAATTACTTTAGAGTAATTTTTCAGAGAATTTTTCAAATAAAGTAATTTGCGTGCAGATCTGTGGAAGTTCGAGCTCTGGTACCCGACCCGAACTGTATTCCAAAGTTCGATTCAGGTATGTAAACTGTATCTAAACTTGAACCAGAACCGAAACCTCATTGAAAACAATGGGGACTCAATTTTTTGATCTGGAAAAATCTCTCTGTCTCTTTCTCCTCCCTGATGTCCCCTTGAACTCCGACCATTGCAATGGATTCCAGGAGAAGTCTATTTTCAGTGATTAGCACCAGACACTAATTATCCGGTACGAATCCTGAACTTTTAAGTTCGGGTTCACTCATCTTTGTTAATAAGGTAAATCATATCTGCAGTACAGAGACCATTTAAAGTCAAAGGCCGGGGTCACACTTTCGAGAAACATGCACAAGTCTCGCATCTCAATACCCGTCACTGCCATCGGCACTGCCATCGGCACTCGGGACTGGAGCGTGCATCTGCATGTATTTCTATGCAGCTGAGCACTCCGGTCCCGAGTGCCGATGACAGTGCCCGGTATTGAGACGCGAGACTTGTGCGAGTTTCTCGCAAGTATGACCCCGGCCTTATACTTACCATTGGGTACCATATGTGCTATTCCAATACCATAGCCAGTTTATTACAAGGCCATAGTCAGTTTGTGTGCTGCAGTGTGCTGCTTTCATATACTGTACTGTCATGTACTGCAGAAGAGAATACCATCAAAATGGAGCATTTATCACAATGAATACATAAAAAAATAAAACAATAAGAATGCCCATATATATCTATGGATTAGCTATTGAAGACACCAACAAATACTGGCTAAGGGTTGGGGCTAAGGTTAGGGTTAGGATTGTGGCTAGAGTTGGGATTAGGGTTTGGATTACATTTATGGTTGGGTTAGGGGTGTGTCAGGGTTAGGGGTGTGTTGGCTTAGGGGTGTGGTTAGGGTTGGGATTAGGGTTAGGGGTGTGTTGGGGTTGGAGTTAGAATTGGGGGTTTCCACTGTTTAGGCACATCAGGGGCTCTGCAATAGCAACGTGATGCCCGCAGACCATTCCATCAAAGTCTGCATTCCAAAATGCCACTTCTTTCCTTCCAAACCCCGACGTGTGCCCACACAGTAGTTTTCTCCCACATATAGGGTAATCAGGACAATTTGGAAAACAACTTTTGGGGTCCAATCTCTCCTGTTACCCTTGGGAAAATGCAAAACTGGGGTTAAAAAATAATTTTTTTTAAAAAAAAGTTTTTTATTTTCATGACTCTGCGTTATAAACTTTAATGAAACACTTGGAGGTTCACAGTTCTCACAACACATCTAGATAATTTCCTTTAGGGGTCTAGTTTCCAATATGGGGTCACTTGTCGGGGGTTTCTACTGTTTAGGTACATCAGGGGCTCTGCAAACGCAACGTGACTCCAGCAGACCATTCCATCAAAGTCTGCATTCCAAAATGGCGCTCCTTCCCTTCTGAGCTCTGCCATGTGCCCAAACTTTGGTTCTCCCCCCACATATGGGGTATCAGCATACTCAGGACAAATTGACCAACAACTTTTGGAGTCCAAATTCCCCTGTTACCCTTGGAAAAATAAAAAATTGAAGGGGGGGGGAAAGATCATTTTTGTGGAATAAAAAAATAATTTTTAATTTCCACGGCTCTATATTATAAACTTTAGTGAAACAATTGGGGGTTCAAAGTGCACACCACACATCTAGATAAGTTTTTTAGGTGGTCTAGTTTCCAAAATGGGGGGTCACTTGTGGGGGGTTTAAACTGTTTAGGCACATTAGGGGCTCTCCAAACACAACATGGCGTCTGATATCAATTTCAGCCAATTCTGCTTAGAAAAAGTCAAATGGTGATCCTTCCCTTCTGAGCTCTGCCATGAGCCCAAACAGTGGTTTACCCCTACATATGGAGTATCAGTGTACTCAGGACAAATTGTACAACAACTTCTGGTGTCCAAATTCCCCTGTTACCCTTGGAAAAATTAAAAAAAATGGGGCTGAAAATATCATTTTTGTGAAGAAATTATGATTTTTTTTTTTTGTGGCTCTATTTTATAAACTTCTGTGAAGCACTTTGGGGTTCAAAGTGCTCAACAAACATCTAGATAAGTTCCTTACATACTCTAGTTTCCAAAATGGTGTCACTTGTGGGGGATTTCCACTGTTTAGGCACATGAAGGGCTCTCCAAGCGCAACATGGCGTCTGATCTCAATTCCAGTCAATTCTATGTTGAAAAAGTCTCAAACGGTGCTCCTTCCCTTCCGAGTTCTACCATGCTCCCAAACAGTGGTTTACCCCCACATATGGGGTATCAGCGTACTCAGGACAAATTGTGCAACAACTTTTGTGGTCCATTTTATCCTGTTACCCTTGGGAAAATAAAAAATTGGGTGTTAAAATATAATTTTTGTGAAAAAAAATATGATTTTTATTTTTATGGCCCTACATTATAAACTTCTGTGAAGCACTTGGGGGTTCAAAGTGCTCACCATACATCTAGATAAGTTTCGTAGAGGGTCTACTTCCCAAAATGGTGTCCCTTATGGGGAATTTCCACTGTTTAGGCACATCAGGGACTCTCCAAACGCGACATGGCGTCCAATCTCAATTCCAGCCAATTTTGCATTGAAAAGTCAAATGGCGCTCCTTCCCTTCCGAGCTCTGTCATGCGCTCAAACAGTGGTTTACCCCCACATATGGGGTATCTGCGTATTCAGGACAAATTGTTAAACAAGTTTTTGGGTCCAATTTCTCCTATTATCCTTGGTAAAATAAAATAAATTGGATCTGAAGTGATTTTTTTGTGAAAAAAAGTTAAATGTTCATGTTTTTAAACATTCCAAAAATTCCTGTGAAGCACTTGAAGGGTTAATAAACGTTTTGAATGTGGTTTTCAGCACCTTGAGGGGTGCAGTTTTTAGAATGGTGTCACTTTTTGCTATTTTCTATCATATAGACCTTTCAAAGTGACTTCAAATGTGATGTGGTCCCTTAAAAATGGTGTTGTAAAAATGAGAAATCGCTGGTCAACTTTTAACCCTTATAACTCTCTAGCAAAAATAAAATGTGGTTCCAAAATTGTGCTGATGTCAAGTAGACATGTGGTAAATGTTACTTATTAAGTATTTTTTGTAACATATCTCTGTAATTTAAGCATGAAATTCAAAGTTGGAAAATTGCGAAATTTTCAAAATTTTCACCAAATTTTCATTTTTTTCACAAGTAAATGCAGGTAATATCAAATAAATTTTACCACTATCATGAAGTACAATATGTCTCGAGAAGGCATTGTCAGAATCACTGGGATCTGTTGAAGCATTCCAGAGTTATAACCTCATAAAGGACAGTGGTCAGAATTGTAAAAATTGGCCTGGTCATTAACGTGCAAACCACCCTTGGGGGTAAAGGGGTTAAGATCTAAGATTTAGTAGCAAAATATGCAAGCCTTGATTTCCAACTATTAGAGGCTAATATGATCTGTATGCTTTATCACAAGAAATCTTTGAAATATTTCATCTACTCTAAGGCATCCCTCAACGAGAACATATGAAAGCTGGGAAATGGAAAGCAAATTAATGAAGCTCATTTTCAGCGCAGATTCATTGGGCTCACTCTGGCTGTCCACATTTGGTGGAAATGAATTATCTACACCCTATCATTAAAATGGAATCACAAGTCAGCTTCATAAATAATGTCTAAGCCCCCAGGATACTAAGGAGAGAGAAGACAAAAATGTAGAAGCAATTACCCCGGCCCCCCTCTTATTTCTAACTAGATAAAATAGTTGTTTTATTTCTTTAAAGCTGTTTATAATTTGTTATTTTACAGCTAATGTAGACATTTAACCTCTACCTTCAAGATATAAGAGTACAATGCATCTAACGTGGCATATAGAAAAACCCATGTCTAATTATAACCCTGAAAATATAATGATAGTCCTTTATAGGAATAATTATGTAGGTCTCCTGTTTTATCCATTATGCAGCCATATACTACAATGTCAGCATTTAGTAGTATACATTTTTAATGCTGTTTAATACTGTTTGCTTCATGTCACATTGTGGTTATTTAACTACATTGTTTGTTTTTTATGCTCTCCATTACTAGAGCTATGAATGTTATAGGGACAGACTGTATATGTATAAACTTGCATATTTCATGGCTTTAATTATATATCACTAGCCATCCACTGGATATAGGATTTTATATACAGTGGGGCAAAAAAGTATTTAGTCAGTCAGCAATAGTGCAAGTTCCACCACTTAAAAAGATGAGAGGTGTCTGTAATTTACATCATAGGTAGACCTCAACTATGGGAGACAAACTGAGAAAAAAAAATCCAGAAAATCACATTGTCTGTTTTTTTAACATTTTATTTGCATATTATGGTGGAAAATAAGTATTTGGTCAGAAACAAACAATCAAGATTTCTGGCTCTCACAGACCTGTAACTTCTTCTTTAAGAGTCTCCTCTTTCCTCCACTCATTACCTGTAGTAATGGCACCTGTTTAAACTTGTTATCAGTATAAAAAGACACCTGTGCACACCCTCAAACAGTCTGACTCCAAACTCCACTATGGTGAAGACCAAAGAGCTGTCAAAGGACACCAGAAACAAAATTGTAGCCCTGCACCAGGCTGGGAAGACTGAATCTGCAATAGCCAACCAGCTTGGAGTGAAGAAATCAACAGTGGGAGCAATAATTAGAAAATGGAAGACATACAAGACCACTGATAATCTCCCTCGATCTGGGGCTCCACGCAAAATCCCACCCCGTGGGGTCAGAATGATCACAAGAACGGTGAGCAAAAATCCCAGAACCACGCGGGGGGACCTAGTGAATGAACTGCAGAGAGCTGGGACCAATGTAACAAGGCCTACCATAAGTAACACACTACGCCACCATGGACTCAGATCCTGCAGTGCCAGACGTGTTCCACTGCTTAAGCCAGTACATGTCCGGGCCCGTCTGAAGTTTGCTAGAGAGCATTTGGATGATCCAGAGGAGTTTTGGGAGAATGTCCTATGGTCTGATGAAACCAAACTGGAACCGTTTGGTAGAAACACAACTTGTCGTGTTTGGAGGAAAAAGAATACTGAGTTGCATCCATCAAACACCATACCTACTGTAAAGCATGGTGGTGGAAACATCATGCTTTGGGGCTGTTTCTCTGCAAACGGGCCAGGATGACTGATCCGGGTACATGAAAGAATGAATGGGGCCATGTATCGTGAGATTTTGAGTGCAAACCTCCTTCCATCAGCAAGGGCATTGAAGATGAAACGTGGCTGGGTCTTTCAACATGACAATGATCCAAAGCACACCGCCAGGGCAACGAAGGAGTGGCTTCGTAAGAAGCATTTCAAGGTCCTGGAATGGCCTAGCCAGTCTCCAGATCTCAACCCTATAGAAAACCTTTGGAGGGAGTTGAAAGTCCGTGTTGCCAAGCGAAAAGCCAAAAGCATCACTGCTCTAGAGGAGATCTGCATGGAGGAATGGGCCAACATACCAACAACAGTGTGTGGCAACCTTGTGAAGACTTACAGAAAACGTTTGACCTCTGTCATTGCCAACAAAGGATATATTACATAGTAACATAGTAACATAGTTAGTAAGGCCGAAAAAAGACATTTGTCCATCCAGTTCAGCCTATATTCCATCATAATAAATCCCCAGATCTGCGTCCTTCTACAGAACCTAATAATTGTATGATACAATATTGTTCTGCTCCAGGAAGACATCCAGGCCTCTCTTGAACCCCTCGACTGAGTTCGCCATCACCACCTCCTCAGGCAAGCAATTCCAGATTCTCACTGCCCTAACAGTAAAGAATCCTCTTCTATGTTGGTGGAAAAACCTTCTCTCCTCCAGACGCAAAGAATGCCCCCTTGTGCCCGTCACCTTCCTTGGTATAAACAGATCCTCAGCGAGATATTTGTATTGTCCCCTTATATACTTATACATGGTTATTAGATCGCCCCTCAGTCGTCTTTTTTCTAGACTAAATAATCCTAATTTCGCTAATCTATCTGGGTATTGTAGTTCTCCCATCCCCTTTATTAATTTTGTTGCCCTCCTTTGTACTCTCTCTAGTTCCATTATATCCTTCCTGAGCACCGGTGCCCAAAACTGGACACAGTACTCCATGTGCGGTCTAACTAGGGATTTGTACAGAGGCAGTATAATGCTCTCATCATGTGTATCCAGACCAATATTACAAAGTATTGAGATGAAATTTTGTTTCTGACCAAATACTTATTTTCCACCATAATATGCAAATAATATGTTAAAAAAACAGACAATGTGATTTTCTGGATTTTTTTTTCTCAGTTTGTCTCCCATAGTTGAGGTCTACCTATGATGTAAATTACAGACGCCTCTCATCTTTTTAAGTGGTGGAACTTGCACTATTGCTGACTGACTAAATACTTTTTTGCCCCACTGTAGATAGAAACATCTAGTCTCCTTCAGCTTATTCTTCCATCTATGACAAGTGAGAGTAAAGTGGTCATTTTGCTTCTTAATTTAAAGTTTACACCAGCTTTTGCCAAGAATATCTCATTGCTCATTACGGCCCAAAATCTTCCATTTGTCAAAATCCCAGTTGGTCACCACATTGGACCTTCTCTATCCTGTGAGCCAGAGACATAGCGAGGGTTTTGGTTCGGGGGGGGGCAAAACTTCTGAGTAGGCCCCTAACCAGGTAAGCTTGATTACAACTCGGTACTACTGGAAGAGAACCTCAGCAGTTGACCGCGCTGTTGCTGAAGATAATCTCTATATAAAGACCAATATGGATATTACCGCCATATGGTCAGAGGTAGATACCAGCCCTAAAGAACATATAAGAGATCACTGCATAGTTACAGATAATGTCATACCGCTGATGTTCTCTGATGGAATCGTTCATTTTTCCCATCTTTTCCATCTGGCCCAGACCGACATGACATCTTCTTCCAGCTACAACTCGGCTGCAGAGAAAACAACAAAGACACATTTCACTTCTCATATTCCAGCCCCATCATCATCTATTCCCAACCTGCACAAACTACTCATCCTGCTGATACCCCAATACTGAGCCACTGCTACCGTATGTGTCCCTATTACTGCCCCTGATACCCCAATACTGAGCCGCTGCTGCTGTATGTGTCCCTATTACTGCCCCTGATACCCCAATACTGAGCCGCTGCTGCCGTATGTGTCCCTATTACTGCCCCTGATACCCCAATACTGAGCCGCTGCTGCCGTATGTGTCCCTATTACTGCACCTGATCCCCCAATACTGAGCCGCTGCTGCCGTATGTGTCCCTATTACTGCCCCTGATACCCCAATACTGAGCCGCTGCTGCCGTATGTGTCCCTATTACTGCACCTGATACCCCAATACTGAGCCGCTGCTGCCGTATGTGTCCCTATTACTGCACCTGATACCCCAATACTGAGCCACTGCTGCTGTATGTGTCCCTATTACTGCCCCTGATACCCCAATACTGAGCCGCTGCTGCCGTATGTGTCCCTATTACTGCACCTGATACCCCAATACTGAGCCGCTGCTGCCGTATGTGTCCCTATTACTGCACCTGATACCCCAATACTGAGCCACTGCTGCTGTATGTGTCCCTATTACTGCCCCTGATACCCCAATACTGAGCCGCTGCTGCCGTATGTGTCCCTATTACTGCACCTGATACCCCAATACTGAGCCGCTGCTGCCGTATGTGACCCTATTACTGCCCCTGATACCCCAATTCTGAGCCGCTGCTGCCGTATGTGACCCTATTACTCCACCTGATACCCCAATACTGAGCCGCTGCTGCCGTATGTGTCCCTATTACTGCACCTGATACCCCAATACTGAGCCGCTGCTGCCGTATGTGTCCCTATTACTGCACCTGATACCCCAATACTGAGCCGCTGCTGCCGTATGTGACCCTATTACTGCCCCTGATACCCCAATACTGAGCCGCTGCTGCCGTATGTGACCCTATTACTCCACCTGATACCCCAATACTGAGCCGCTGCTGCCGTATGTGACCCTATTACTGCCCCTGATACCCCAATACTGAGCCGCTGCTGCCGTATGTGACCCTATTACTCCACCTGATACCCCAATACTGAGCCGCTGCTGCCGTATGTGTCCCTATTACTGCCCCTGATACCCCAATACTGAGCCGCTGCTGCCGTATGTGTCCCTATTACTGCACCTGATACCCCAATACTGAGCCGCTGCTGCCGTATGTGTCCCTATTACTGCACCTAATACCCCAATACTGAGCCACTGCTGCTGTATGTGTCCCTATTACTGCCCCTGATACCCCAATACTGAGCCGCTGCTGCCGTATGTGTCCCTATTACTGCACCTGATACCCCAATACTGAGCCGCTGCTGCCGTATGTGTCCCTATTACTGCACCTGATACCCCAATACTGAGCCGCTGCTGCCGTATGTGACCCTATTACTGCCCCTGATACCCCAATACTGAGCTGCTGCTGCCATATGTGACCCTATTACTCCACCTGATACCCCAATACTGAGCTGCTTCCGAATATGTTCCTATTACTGCCCCTGTTGTGTGGTTCTCTGTGCCCTCTAAATTCTAAAGCACCCCTCTATAATATAGAAATGCCAGGTGCAAGTGCCCTAGAAAACAGTGCCCATATTTTTCCCCTAGAAAGTAATAATGCCCTGTGTGCCCCTTAGATAGTCACAGTAACCTGAGTTCCCCAATAACAATAAGTGCCCACTTTACATTTAATAAAGTCCAGAGTCTCCCCCTGTACAGCTCCTCTATACAGAGTATGATGCTCTCTTATACACAGTATAATGCACCCACACAGTATACTGACTCCTTAGTAGCCCCCAAACTGTTTGATGGCTCCAACAATGTATAATGACCCCCACACTGTAATCTCCATACTGTATGATGGTCCCCTAGATAGCCTCCATATACAGTAGCATAATGCACCAAATAGTCCACAATATAGTATAATGCACTCCCCATAGGCAGACTCTATAGCATACGGCAGCATCCCCATAGTCAGACCCTGTAATAAGGCAGCACCCCCATAGTCAGACTCTGTAATAAGGCAGCCCCCACAGTCAGACCCTGTAATTTAGCAGCACCCCTATAGGCAGACCCTGTAATAAGGCAGCGCCCCATAGTCAGACCCTGTAATAAGGCAGCATCCCCATAGTCAGACCATGTAATAAGGCAGCACCCCCATAGTCAGACTCTGTAATAAGGCAGCCCCCATAGTCAGACCCTGTACTTTAGCAGCACCCCTATAGGCAGACCCTGTAATAAGGCAGCGCCCCATAGTCAGACCCTGTAATAAAGCAGCCCCATAGTCAGACCCTGTAATAAGGCAGTAACCCCATAGTCAGACCCTGTAAAAAGGCAGCCCCCATAGGCAGCCCTGTAATAAGGCGGCACCCCCATAGTCAGACCCTGTAATGAGGCTGCACCCTCATAGTCAAACTCTATAATAAGGCAGCACCCATAATCAGACCCTGTAATAAGGCATTACCTCTATAGGTCGACCCTGTAATAAGGCAGCCCCCATAGTCAGACCCCGTAATAAGGCAGCACCTCCATAGCCAGGCTCTGTAATAAGGCAGCCCCCATAGTCAGACCCTGTAATAAGGCAGCACCCCCATAGTCAGACCCTGTAAAAAGGCAGCCCCCATAGGCAGCCCCAGTTATAAGGCAGCACCCCCATAGTCAGACCCTGCAATAAGGCAGCACCCCCATAATCAGAACCTGTAATAAGGCAGCACCCCCATAGTAAGACTCTGTAATAAGGCAGCCCCCATAATCAGACCCTGTAATAAGGTAGCACCCCTATAGGCATACCCTGTAAAAAGGCCCCGTAATAAGGCAGCACCCCCATAGCCAGACCCTGTAATAAGGCAGCCCCCATAGTCAGACCCTGTAATGAGGCAGCACCCCTATAGTCAGACCCTGCAATAAGGCAGCCCCCATAGTCAGACCCTGCAATAAGGCAGCCCCCATAGTCAGACCCTATAAAAAGGCAGCCCCCATAGGCAGCCCCTGTAATAAGGCAGCACCCCCAGAGTCAGACCCTGTAATAAGGCAGCACCCCCATAGTCAGTCCCTGTAATAAAGAAGCACCCCCATAGTCAGATTCTGTAATAAGGCAGCACCCCTATAGGCAGACCCAGTAATAAGGCGGCAGACCTTGTAATATGGCAGCACCCATAGTCAGACCCTTTACTAAGGCAGCACCCCTATAGTCATACCCTGTAATATGGCAGCCCCCATAGTCAGACCCTGTAATAAGACAGCACCCCCATAGTCAAACCTTGCATAAGGCAGCACCCCCATAGTCAGACCCTGTAATAAGGCAGCACCCCCATAGTCAGACCCTGTAATAAGGCAGCACCCCTATAGTCAGACCCTGTAATAAGGCAGCACCCCTATAGTCAGACACTGTAATAAGGCAGCACCCCTATAGTCAGACACTGTAATAAGGCAGCACCCCTATAGTCAGACCCTGTAATAAGGCAGCACCCCTATAGTCAGACACTGTAATAAGGCAGCACCCCTATAGTCAGACACTGTAATAAGGCAGCACCCCTAAAGTCAGACACTGTAATAAGGCAGCACCCCCATAATCAGAACCTGTAATAAGGCAGCACCCCCATAGTAAGACTCTGTAATAAGGCAGCCCCCATAATCAGACCCTGTAATAAGGTAGCACCCCTATAGGCATACCCTGTAAAAAGGCCCCGTAATAAGGCAGCACCCCCATAGCCAGACCCTGTAATAAGGCAGCCCCCATAGTCAGACCCTGTAATGAGGCAGCACCCCTATAGTCAGACCCTGCAATAAGGCAGCCCCCATAGTCAGACCCTGCAATAAGGCAGCCCCCATAGTCAGACCCTATAAAAAGGCAGCCCCCATAGGCAGCCCCTGTAATAAGGCAGCACCCCCAGAGTCAGACCCTGTAATAAGGCAGCACCCCCATAGTCAGTCCCTGTAATAAAGAAGCACCCCCATAGTCAGATTCTGTAATAAGGCAGCACCCCTATAGGCAGACCCAGTAATAAGGCGGCAGACCTTGTAATATGGCAGCACCCATAGTCAGACCCTGTACTAAGGCAGCACCCCTATAGTCATACCCTGTAATATGGCAGCCCCCATAGTCAGACCCTGTAATAAGACAGCACCCCCATAGTCAAACCTTGCATAAGGCAGCACCCCCATAGTCAGACCCTGTAATAAGGCAGCACCCCCATAGTCAGACCCTGTAATAAGGCAGCACCCCTATAGTCAGACCCTGTAATAAGGCAGCACCCCTATAGTCAGACACTGTAATAAGGCAGCACCCCTATAGTCAGACACTGTAATAAGGCAGCACCCCTAAAGTCAGACACTGTAATAAGGCAGCCCCCGGCAGCTACTGCTGTGAGCACATCTATGGCAGATACAAATCTATTGGTACTGTGTCTTCTTGAGACCACCAACCTGGTTAAAGGAGACTTATAAAAAATGTGTGAAGATTAGCTGTCCTCCAAGAAGAAATCTGGCTTACTAGCACCACTTATGTGGATGTGGGCAGATGATGTTGGGGGAGATAAAGATACTTTGGTCTCCAGATAGATAATTCAATGCCATAGATTTACTGTACTCTCCACCATAGAGAACTTGGCTGAGACAAACTTTCATGTGGGTGAAGAATTTAGGAAGAAATGTTACTGTGTATGGGCACCTTATGTCGATGTGAGACCCTTTAATGCTCCTTGTCACATGACTTAAGATACTTAGCCACAAATGAGTTTTCTCCAAAAGGAAAAGATGCCATTTCTCAATCCCCTGAAGGAAAAGATAATAGGAAAATGAAAAACACATGAAGAGATGTTGCTACAACCTTTACTTTTGTTTGGTTTCAGGGCAACAAAGGGAAGACATAACGACCCCAAACGGAGGGTGAGGGGTTTCAGCAGTCAGTCTTACACTAATTATATATAAATCTATTGGAGGTTCATATGGTATAGATGCTTTATTCACTGCGTGTTAAAAAGTGTAGTCCACCTCTTGAGGCAGAGGCACTTTGGCATAGTACAAGATGTAGAGGTAGGTCTTCCATTTTTTCCTCATGCTCTTCTGTTTTTAAAAATGTAGGCAGGCATAAAATGGAAGTGGGCTTTCAGTTGTGGATAGAAAAGGCATGACATTACCAATCCATACTTGCAAATGAGGAAAAACAAGTTCTAGTACCTACAGTATGTTGCTGACAGCATTCTTATAGAAAAGTACCTCCCATCTCTATAGAAAATATACGTTTTATGAGAAAGGTTAAAAACACTTTAAGACTTAGGCCGGAGTCACACTGAACATATGAAAAATCGGTCCGAGTCTCCCTGCCGAGAGTCGCACAAGTCTTCTCTGTATGGTCATCCGTGTGTAATGCGTTTGCAAGGCGATGATGCGATTTTCTCGCACCTATGTATCAGTATGGCATCCGTATGGCTTTACATTTCTCACTGATTTTCCTCATTGAATTAAATTGCTCAATGGGCTGAAATGAGGAAAATGTGTGCGTATTTGTCGCAAGCTAGATGGATGGTCCTTGTGGTGTCCAAGTTTTTCTCACACCCATAGACTTGCATTGGCGAGACTCGGACGAAATATGTGTACAATCGCATCATGCTGCGATTTCACACGCACATCGAATACTGAGAAAAAATACGCTGCCCCATAGACTAACAGTGGTCCGAGTGCTATGCAATGTTTTCTCGCATAGCTCTCGTCTATTCTACGCTAGTGTGTCCCCGACCTAACACATGTCTACGTACATTAGAAAAACCTCTGGATATGGAAGCTGAGAGATTTCTGTTGCTGATATGTTAAGGTTGTTGAGTAAAACCTGAAGCTAAATCAAACAGTAACCCAACAGGTGCACCTTGTCATTTATTATGACTGGTTTCCATTGTTATGGTCCAGTGTTTTGGGTGTAAACACGTAGAGTAATGCTGCAGAAAAACAGCATAGTACGCAGGGCCGGACTGGCCATTTGGCAATTCTGGCAAATGCCAGAAGGGCCTGTCTGGTCATGCGCTGCCTTGTCTGCTATGTTGTTAACACAATCAGTGTTCTCAAGTCACCCATACTGTTAAGAGTTGTGATGGAGCACAAGGTTGCTGACTCCGTCATTTACCCCAGCAGGCCACGGGTATCATTAGAAATATTTGTCTTGTAGAAAATCTTCCTTTTCTCCATCCAGGGTAATATTAGTAATATATCCCATCTGGTTCATGGGGACGGGGACAACATGGGCCTGTGTGATTTCAAATGCCAGGACTGAATTTCAGCCTCAGTCCGTACCTGATAGTATATGTAAATTTTGCAGAGGCGATCGTGAGTCAGATGTATTTGTTCCACATGTCTATTTTTTAGGCATACATTTGGTAAGTGTGTTGAAACACCATTGCTTCAGCTGTATTAAAATTACTTTTAATAGGAGTCAATGGCAGACACATAGCTTCATATAGACTTGGGCTTGCAGACATCTAACATAGGATCGATGGACCATTTAGAACAGTACATAAATACAAATTGAGCCTAGTTTAATACGTACTAATATATTTATGAATGTGCCGCTATACGTAAACCCTCATTATGACATTAGTGTTTGGAAAGTAAATAAAACCATTCTCTTCCATTTGGTTCTCGCTCTATAATCCCCAAATGAAATCTTGCTATTTAATGAGTGATCTGCCGTGCGAGTGGTGTTTATTTGGATGTACACAAGAACCTATTGACAATAATTGCTTAATTGCATTGTCTGATAAATGAATGTTTGCTGGGAAAGCCTTCCCTCACAGGACTTACAAAGAAACAAGATATCAAGTCAGAGAATGAACTACAGCAGAGGGGGATTTACTCAACAGAAATGTCAAGTAAAGAGGTCAAGTTCTGCTGCAAGGGACGACATGCAGAAGGAAATGATCCAAGGACTACAAATAATGGTCTTATGGCAGAAGATGTAATGTATAAACAGTGTGGGAAAGGCCCACTGGTAATATTGATTCTTGGGACCCACCGCTCAGCAACATGCAAAACTAACTCGAAATTTAATAATGATCTTTTACTTCTATGGAAAATTAGTTTTGCTAGCTTGTTTAATGACTGATTAGATTATACTTTTTTCTGCGAATTGGGAGTCAAGTGTAGGATCACTGCTCATTGGTATACTTTCACAGAGGTCTACCGGAGTATTCTGCTGTTTCTCTGTGAACCAGTCCGAGCCTGTGTAAAGCCACTTTAGTGCCGGCATCACTCCGCTTACCCCCCAACAGGAACCCCAACTAAATCACTTCCCCAACCTCCATTTCGTGCCTCCTTTCTCTGCTCCTGCACCCCAGTGCCTGCACACAACAAGCAGGTCTCCTGACCACATGCTTCCTGTCTCTAAAAGAGACAGCATGCACTCTCCTAGACTGCAGTGACCCCAGCAAACACCCCCCATAGCTCTCTCTCTCCCTCCCCTCCGAAATCCCATTTAACAATAATAGAGAAAAACACAAGCAATTGATGGGTGAGGTAGGTCACAGCTTTAATTTCTTTTATATAAATATATATAACAATAAAAGGAAGCACTTTAAACTTAACAAATGACCAGTAGCCAAATGCCCTGCAACATCTGCAGACAAGCCAGCCTACTTAGTCGCAACATTCTGGTGCTTCCTTTGTTGAAAACAGCCACTGTAAATTTTATTGTGAAACGAAACAAGTATTAAATTACCATAAACAAAAGGGAAGGGGCGGCTGAATGAGCACCACCGGGACCCAAAGGGGAAAAGGAACATCTAAGCTGCTGATGCTAATATATACAGTACCAGGTAAATGGAGGGAGGGGAGTTAAGATAGCCCAACGGGCTTTCATTGGCCAATTTCTTATTGGGCCAGACCACTGCACTCTATACCGAAGGGAAAGTAGAGCGGAACCAGCAATACTACTGAGTGGACAGATGGGGGAGGGTCACCGCAGTCAGTGGCACGTTCCTTAAACAGTGCCGTGCCATCCAATGTGTCCCCAGCCAATAGCTGGGAGACACTTACTAGCTCAGACACCTCACATATTGGGAAATGCCTTAGCAGTATTTGTGTTAGTTTGCGACTTGTCTGATTGCTGTTTGGTCCCTTTGTCCGCTTTTTCTGATCTTGATCCAGTGTTGTCTAAACCTGCATACTTCCACACCTGACCTGTCTACTGTCCTGAGCTGCACAGTCTGTACCAGTACCAGTGTCCACCCTGTCTGCTATCGAGATCTGAATGGTCTTTACCAGTACCAATGTCCATCCTGTCTGCTATACAGAGTTGCACAGTCTGTACCAGTACAAGTGGCCATCCTGTCCTCTATCCAGAGCCACACAATCTGTATCAGTACCAGTGGCCATCTTTCCTGCATCCATAATCGCACAGTGGCTCCAGTGAAAACCCGGAAACAGTTTAGTTACGCCCCTCCAGTGTTAGCCCAACTCATTGCACAGTAGGTCCATGATCCCCAAATGTTACAATCATGTAGCGAACAACACTCCATAGTTATATCCCATAGTACATCATGTCTTCAATGAGCCTCACATCCATATACAGTCATGGCCAAAACTGTTGGCACCCCAGAAAATGAAGTATTTCTCCCAGAAAATTATTGATTTACCTCTTGATTCATGAAGACACTTGTTAGGTGTTGAGTTCCCGCCTCTGCACAGAGGGAATCTCAAACCATCTCTGCTGTGGTCTCCCATTCTTCTCCAGCCACAGTGGAGTCTGCTCAGCGGAGACATCGTTCCCAGCATCTTGCTCAGTCTCACTCTGTGTATAGTATTACTGCTGCTTTGCCTGCTTCTGCCATTGAAGCCAGTGCTGGGCAGCGGCGAGCAGACGCTTTTGGGATCTAAGTCCTGCTTTTTCCCTTCTGAGCATGCCCAGGGTGAGAGCTCCCATTGGAGATCGAGGGTCACATGCTCAGATGCTGCAGCGGTTCCCATTGGTCCTTTATTAGAAGGTCCTGAACGTGCTGCAGCTATATAAGCTCCGCATGACCGCACGGCAATGCGCTAGTGTACATTTGTAAATGTGTGTGTGTTGTGAGTGAAAGTCGTTCATTAAAATCCCCTCCCTATAGGATGACTGTTCGCGGAAGGTGGGTGATTGCTATCTAGCGCCCGACTTAGCTACCAGCACATTACACACCATACAGCGTCTAATTGCTGTGACCGCCAGTGCGGCGCTGTTCGCTTTCACAGCGCTTTCCTGACCCAAGCCTGGGTGGTTAGTGGCGTCCACCAGTGCGGCACCACATGCACTCTCGTGCATCTGTTATTATTACTTTGGTTATGCTGACACCCCCTTAGCGGTGTTGAGCGCAAGTAGTCTAGTCAAACACGGATCCCAAGTCTTGTGACTGAGCTCGGTGACTCCTTGCTTGCGCTCTTGTGTGCGGTACCTCGGCCCTGTGACTTAACAGAGTTCACTTCCTTCTCACAGGGTGAAGTTAACCCGTGTGTGCATTCACATTGTACCGCCATATAGTCCGTCATTACTTGGCAGCAGGTTCCATCTCTGCACGGTGGACACTGGGCTTGCGAATGCATCTTAATCTATCTTATTATTTGGTGCGTTCCGCTAGCCCTAACATTACACTAGCGTCAGGGTCTGGCTAGTAATGACGGACTTACAGCAATCCTTGCAGTATATCCAGCAGCTGGAGGGTAGGTTGGCAGCTCTCGAGAGCTCAACCTCAGCTGTGGATGTTACCGCAGTTGCTGTACAGGCTGCTAGCGTGGCTGCAGCAACCTTGTCCACTGCCACCCCTGTTCCGACATTATCTCGCCTCCCGCTGTCAGAAAAATTTTCTGGAGATAGCAAATCTTGTAGGGGATTCGTGAGTCAGTGCTCTATTCACCTCGAGCTCCTGGCTGCACGTTTCCCCACAGATCGGGCTAAGGTGGGATTTATTGTCTCTCTCTTGTCAGACAGGGCGTTGGAATGGGCTACGCCGCTGTGGGAGCATGGCAATCATGTCGTGCAGAGTGCTCCGCTGTTTCTGAGCACTCTGAAACAGGTCTTTTTAGGACCTCAAGTCACCCATGATACTGCGCTCCAACTGCTGGCATTGCTGGACTGCCCCTGAAGAAGCCAGTTTACTGGCGACACGCGTTGGGCGTTAGTGCCCGATGTCTACCCCCTACAATTGCCATCTGTTATTTTATCCTGCCATTTTTGCCAGGAAAGGCTGCTTCTGGAAACCTGATTCACTTTCTCAGGTAGTATAGGATTCTCTACTTTGTCCGAAGTTATCCCCTGTAGGGTTCTATAGGGGTCTTTTGGTATTAGGGTATTGTTGCCCCTTTAATATACCTTTTGTATACATGGACTAGGCAGCTTACACATATTGGGGGACACTGTGGTTAAACCTTATTTTAGGTCTTTGTTCTATTTGTTTTATACTGTGTAGTGCAATTTTAATTGTTTTTATATCTCTTTTTTGTAGTGTTCTTGTGTGGTGTATCAATAAAACTGTGATATTTTGTTATTATTGGCATGGTGATCCCTTTTTTGTGCATGCTATCCTTTTTTCTTGTTGTTTGTCCAACTGCTGGCATTAACTCAGGGTGAGTCCTTGGTCAGCCATTTTGCCGTCCACTTCCGCACTTTAGCTTCTGAGCTGGAGTGGTCGGATAAAGCCCTTATCCCCATATTTTGGAAGGGGCTGGCTGATCACGTGAAGGACGCTTTGGCCACTAGGGAGATTCCTGCCACACTGGAGGAGTTATTAACTATCTCTACTCGTATTGACCTCCGTTTTAACGAGCGGAGGTTAGAACGAGCCCAGTGTAGGCAGAGGTTTCGGCTGGCTCCTACCTTCGCCAAACCTCTGGGATCTCCGGTCCTGGTTCCTGAGTCACATGAGGCCATGGAAGTGTCACGAGCGGGATCTAAGTCCCGGACCGCTTGTGCACTCAAGATCTGTCATGTTTGCCAGCAGTCAGGACATCTTGCCACCAGATGTCCCCAGCGGTCGAGGAAACATCAGCGTCTAGTGGTAGTGGGTGGAGGTACACTAGACACGGCGACGTTTGCCTCCAAATTGTCCTTTAAGGGGACAATTATTATAGGCTCATCCTCCCACTCGGTAGAGCTCTGCATGGATTCTGGGGCGGAGGGCAATTTTATGTCTTCTGCCTTCGCCTAACGTCACGCAATACCCCTGCTTATGCTAGATCAACCAGTAATGGTACGAGTGGTGAATGGGTCGACACTGCCCTCACAGATAACACACCAGACCATCCCTTTTACTCTGTCCATGTCGCCATCCCATCAGGAGATTATATCTCTGCTTGTCATTCCTGAGGGAATTGATGAGGTCCTGTTGGGAATACCTTGGCTACGGTACCACTCTCCTCATATCGAGTGGTCCTCAGGCAGAATTCTGGGATGGGGTGAATCTTGTGGGGGTAGGTGTCAGAGGGAGTGCATTCAGGTTGCTACTACAGAGGTACCCACAGATCTCTCCTCTCTCCCCAAGCAATACTGGTCTTATGCAAACGTGTTCTCCAAAAAGGTGGCGGAGACCCTTCCGCCCCACCGCCCCTATGACTGTCCTATTGATCTCTTGCCTGGTGCTGAGCCTCCCCGGGGTCAAGTCTATCCGTTATCTCTCCCGGAGATGGAGGCAATGTCACAGTACATCCAGGAAAATCTGGCAAGAGGATTCATTAGGAAGTCAGTGTCACCTGCTGGGGCAGGGTTCTTCTTCGTGCAGAAGAAGAATGGGGAATTGCGTCCATGCATAGACTACAGGGGTCTTAACGCCATCACTGTTAAGAATAAGTATCCTTTGCCCTTGATATCTGAGCTCTTCTATAGGCTTTGGGGAGCAAGGGTATTTACTAAATTAGATCCGCAGGGTGCTTACAACCTGATTCGCATCCATGAGGGGGACGAATGGAAGACGGCTTTTAACACCAGGGATGGGCACTATGAATATCTGGTGATGCCCTTCGGGCTCTGTAATGCCCCAGCCGTTTTCCAAGACTTTATGAACGACATCTTCTGGGATATGCTCTCCACCTCGGTCATAGTCTATCTGGATGATATTCTCATCTACTCTCCAGGTATTGACTCCCACCGGAGAGATGTTTGCAAAGTCTTCGACCTCCTATGGGCAAACTCCCTCTATGCCAAGTTGGAGAAGTGTATGTTCGAGCAGGAGTCCTTACCTTTCCTGGGCTATATCATCTCCGCCCACGGATTGGCTATGGATCCTGCCAAACTACAGGCTGTGATAGACTGGCAGGAACCCCATTCACTCAAAGTGGTGCAGCGCTTTATGGGATTCATTAACTACTATCGTCAGTTCATCATACACTTCTCAACTTTGGTGGCTCCCCTGGTTGCCCTCACCAAGAAGGGAGCAAATCCCAAGTTGTGGTCAGAGGAGGTCTCCAAGGCCTTTCTCTCAATTAAGTCACACTTCTTTAGTGCTCCCATCCTACATCGCCCTGATGTAGATAAGCCATTTGTCATGGAGGTGGATGCTTCTTCCGTTGGTGCTGGAGCAGTCCATTTCCAAAAGGATGCTCAAGGTCGGAAGCATCCTTGCTTCTTCTTCTCCAAGACCTTCACACCAGCGGAGAGGAATTATTCCATCGGGGACCGGGAGTTGCTAGCCATGAAGTTGGCTTTTTCAGAGTGGAGACATCTCTTGGAGGGAGCTCGCTTTCCCTTCCAAGTCTTCACTGACCACAAGAACTTGGTGTACCTGCAGACAGCCCAGCGGTTAAATTCTCGCCAGGGCAGATGGTCCTTGTTTTTCTCCCGGTTTCATTTCACCCTCCATTTTCTTTCTGGGCAGAAGAACATTCGGGCCGATGCTCTCTCTCGCTCCATTGTGTCATCTGTGGAGGAGGAAGAGGAGCCTCGGCTTATTGTCCCCACTGAGAGCTTGAGAACTGTGGCCCCGGTTTCGCTAGATTCTGTGCCTCCGGGCAAGACTTTTGTACCAACCAGTTTGCGACCAGAGGTTCTCTCTTGGGCACACTCGTCCAGGGGGGGTGGACATTTTGGTTCCAAAAGGACATCTGAGTTACTGGCGAGGACATACTGGTGGCCGCATATGGCTCGTGATGTCGCAGAATATGTTCAGGCGTGTGTCTCTTGCACCAAGAACAAGTCCCCTCGGCAACGGCCAACTGGTTTGCTTTACCCTCTGCCGGTGGCGGACAGGCCCTGGGAGATGGTCAGGATGGACTTTGTAGTGGGCTTTCCCAAGTCTCGTAACTGCACTATTATCTGGGTGATCACCGACCATTTTTCCAAAATGGTGCTCTTGGTGCCTCTTCCACGGCTACCTTCTGCACGGGCTCAGGCTGAGTTGTTCATCAAACACATCTTTCACCTACACGGTATGCCAGACAAAATTGTTAGTGACCAGGGTCCCCAGTTTGCGTCTCGATTCTGGAGAGAGCTTTGTCGTCTACTCAGTATTGAGTTGAATCTCTCTTCGGCATATCATCCAGAGACGAATGGGTTTGTAGAGAGGGCCAACCAGACCTTGGTCACATATTTACGACATTTTGTTTCTGCCAGGCAAGATGACTGGGCATCCTTGCTATCATGGGCAGAGTTTGCACTTAACAACGCCGTAGCCGACTTCACCGGTCAGACTTTATTCCTCCTAAATTACGGCCAGCATCTGCGTGTCCCTGTGCCCATGCCTGTGTCTTCCGCCGATTCCAGGGTGGCAGACTGGGCTGTGGAGGCATGGCACATTTGGGACCGCACTCAGGATGCCATTCGGGCCTCCAATCAGAGAATGAGGTCCTCCGCCGACACTCACCGGCGCCCCACGCCCGTAACATCAGGCTGCGTGTTGAGTCCACTAAGTTTGCACCTCGCTACTTGGGTCCTTTCAAGGTCCTCAAACAGGTTAACCCTGTGGTCTACCGTCTGGCCCTTCCTCCACGCTTGGGTATCACTGACACCTTTCATGTGTCCCTCTTAAACCCGTATACATGTCCCGGCTTTCCGAGTCATCTGCCGGGACATCGGGTTCATCTACGGACGATTACGAGGTGAACGCTATTTTGGGGTGCAAGGTGGTACGTGGCAAAAAATTCTATTTGGTGGATTGGAAGGGTTATGGCCCAGAGGACAGGTCCTGGGAGCCTGCTGAACATATTCAAGCTCCACAGATCATTGCTGCCTTTGAGCGTAGCGAGGTCCAAGGAGGGGCCCTAGGGGGGGATGATGTTAAGTGTCGAGTTCCCGCCTCTGCACAGGTGGAATCTCAAACCATCTCTGCTGCGGTCTCCCATTCTTCTCCAGCCACAGTGGAGTCTGCTCAGCGGAGATGTCGTTCCCAGCATCTTGCTCAGTCTCACTCTGTGCATAGGATTACTGCTGCTTTGCCTGCTTCTGCCATTGAAGCCAGTGCTGGGCAGCGGCGAGCAGACGCTTTTGGGATCTAAGTCCTGCTTTTTCCCTTCTGAGCATGCCCAGGGTGAGATCTCCCATTGTAGTTCGAGGGTCACATGCTCAGATGCTTCAGCGGTTCCCATTGGTCCTTTATTGGAAGGTCCTGAACGTGCTGCAGCTATATAAGCTGTGCATGACCACACGGCCATGCGCTAGTGTACATTTGTAAACGTGTGTGTGTTGTGAGTGAAAGTCGTTCATTAAAATCCCCTCCCTATAGGATGACTGTTCGCGGAAGGTGGGTGATTGCTATCTAGCGCCTGACTTAGCTACCAGCACGTTACACACCATACAGCGTCTAATTGCTGTGACCGCCAGTGCGGCGCCGTGCGCTTTCACAGCGCTTTCCTGACCCAAGCCTGGGTGGTTAGAGGCGTCCGCCAGTGCGGCACCGCATGCACTCTCGTGCATCTGTTATTATTACTTTGGTTACGCTGACACCCCCTTAGAGGTGTCAAGCGCAAGTAGTCTAGTCGGACTCAGATCCCAAGTCTTGGGACTGAGCTTGGTGACTCCTTGCTTGCGCTCTTGTGTGCGGTACCTCGACCCTGTGACTTAACAGGGTTCGCTTCCTTCACACAGGGTGAAGTTAACCCGTGTGTGCATTCACATTGTACCGCCATATAGTCCGTCATTACTTGGCAGCAGGTTCCATCTCTGCACGGTGGACCCTGGGCTGTGAGCGCACCTTAATCTATCTTACTATTTGGTGCGTTCCGCTAGCCCTAACAACGCTTAAGCCTCTTCTGATGTTTAAGCCTCTTCATGAATTCTCATGCCCAAAGCTCCAAAATGGCATGTGAACACCATAAGTCACCCAATTTTAGCACAGTCACCAGTTGCACCACAATTATGCGATTTTTCAAAGATTTTTACTCAAGAATACTGAATGAATTAGGCCCCTATAATTATTTGGCCATTGTCAGTGTGTAGAATTATACAACTAGATAAAAAACATACATTTTCCTATCTTAATAATTTATTTTCATCTGTTGCAGTGAAAATAACAGCCAAACATCTCAAAATGTACAAAAATAAATTTCTAACATTTCAAAAAATATCGGTGACCCATATTGCAGTCCTTCTTTTCAATATCAGTCATAAGTCTTCCATCCGTGGAGTCTGTGAGGTTCTTAACCCCTTTACCCCCGAAGGTGGTTTGCACCTTTATGACCAGGCCAATTTTTACAATTCTGACCACTGTCAATTTATATGGTTACAACACTGGAATGCTTCAACGTATCCCAGTGATTCTGAGTTTGTTTTTTCATGACATATTGTGTATCATGATAGCTGTAAACATTTCTTTGATATGACTTGCATTTATTTCTGAAAAAAATGGAAATTTGGCAAAGACTTTGAAAATTTCACAATTTTCAAACTTTGAATTATCATGCCCTCATATCACAGAGATTTGTCACATATGTCTACTTTCCAACAGCACACTTTTTGAATCAAATTTTAATTTGTTAGCAGTTTAAGGGTTAAAAATTGACCAGCGATTTTTCATTTTTCCATCAAAATTTACAAAACCATTTTTTTAGGGACCACATCACATTTGAAATCACTTTAAAGGGTCTATATGACAGAAAATACCCCAAATCAACACTATTTTAAAACGGAACCCCTCAAGGTGCTCAAAACCACATTCAAGAAGTTTATTAACCCTTCAGGTGCTTCACAGGAATTTTTGGAATATTGAAAAAAAAATTAACATTTTCCTTTTTTTCACAAAAAATTTACTTCATATCAATTTTTTGTATTTGACAAAGGTAACGGGAAAAAGTGGACCCCAAAATTATTTATGTATATATTTGTGTATGTCCGATACCCCATATGAGGGAGAAAAACACTGTTTGGGGACAAACAGCTCGGTGGTGAAGGAGCACCTTTGACTTTTTGAATGCAAAATTTGCTGGAACAATTGGCAGACACCATGTCGCATTTGGAGAGCCTCTGATGTGCCGAAACAGTGAAAACAGTAACAGGAGAAATTGCACAATACAGTTTGTAATGCAATTTATCCTGAGCACGCTGATACCCCATATGAGGGAGAAAACTACTGTTTGGGCGCATGACAGGGCTTGAAAAGGAAGGAGCGTCACTTGACTTTTTGAATGTTAAATTTCCTGGAATCATTAGTGAACGTCATATCCCATTTGGAGAGCCCCTGATGCACCTAAACAGTTGAAACCCCCCCACAAGTAACCCCATTTTGGAAATTAGGCCCCTCACAGAATGTATTTAGATGTGTGGTGAGCAATTTGAACATCTAGGTGCGTCACAAAGGTTTCTAACATTGAGCCGTGACAATAATAAAGTCACATTTTTCCCACAAAAATGTTATTTTAGCCACAAAGTTTGCATTTTCATAAGGCTAGAAAAACAAGAGGAAAATTCAACTCACCCTTATGAGAACATCCCCATAATCTGAAAGAAAATCCGAGCACAGAAAAGCGTCTCTGCCCAACGCTGTAAACTTGTGTAAGGAAAAAAGGAGGTGTCCAGCTACGGAGATAAAAGTAAAAATCTTTATTATGACATTTTTAGAATAAAAAGCCACATGCAAATAACTGGCGTTTGCCAAGGAGAAATGCAATGAACGCATTTCGAGCACATGTAGTGTTCTTAGTCCTAAGTGACTGAGGACTAAGGATGACTGAATACCTCATTTTCTCCTTACACAATTTTCATAAGGGTAACAGGAGAAATTGCACCATAGAATTTGTGGTGCAAATTCCCATGAGTACGCAGATATCCAGTATGAGGGAGAAAACTACTGTTTGGGTGCACAACAGGCTTCGGAAGGGAAGGAGCGTCATTTGACTTTTTGAATGTAAAATTTCCTGGAATCATTAGCAGACCTCATGTCCCGTTTGGAGAGCCTCGATGTGCCTAAGCAGTGGAAACCCCCCACACGAGACCCCATTTTGGAAACTAGACCCTTGAAGGAATGTAGTTAGATGTGTGGTTAGTACCTTAAACCAACAGGCCCTTCACATAAAATTATAATGCTGAGCCGTGAAAATAAAAAAAAACACATTTTCTCCACAAAAATGTTATTTTCACCTAAAATTTTCATTTTCATAAGAGTAACAGGAGAAATTGCCCCATACAATTTGTTTTGCAATTTCTCCTGAGTACGCCGATGTCCCGTATATGGGGGAATACTACTTTTGACGCACAGTGAAAAGCTCAGAAGAGAAGAGGCATCCTTTTGGAGTTCAGATTTTGCTGGAATGGTTAGAGGGTGTCATGTCACATTTGCAGAGCCCCTGAATTGCCAGAATAACATCTAGGGGTGCAGTGATCATATTGACACAACATGTGCTTTACAGAGTTTTGCAATATTGAGCAGTGATGAATAAATTACATTTTTACCACTAAAATGTTGTTTTAGCCCCGAGTTTTGATTTTTTCTAAGGGCTAATAGGATTTTTTTGCAACAAACTGAGGTCCATTTTTTCGTGCGTGCGCCAATACCGAATATGTAATAGGGAAATATTTTTCAGGCACAGTGCAAAGCTCAGAAGGCAATGAGTACGATATTTTACTGGTATTGTTTTGCAAATTCCATTAACCACTGCAGGAACAGTAGAGCCCCCCCATAAGTGATCCCATTTTACAAACTACATTTCTCAATGGATTAATCTGGGGTGCAGTGATCATATTGACACCACGAGTGTGTCACAGAATTTTATATTATTGGGCAGTGAAGAAAAAATTACATTTTTACAACCAAATTTTTGCTTTAGCCCCAGATTTACATTTTCATACAACAAATAGGTAAAAATGGCACCAAAATTTGTCCCACAATTTCTGCTGAACTTGGCAATACCCCATACATAACTGTACAGCATTAATTAGTCATATGGAGAGACTCGTGAAGAACGGAGCGCTATTTGCCTCCTGGACTGCAATTTTCCTAGGACAGTTAGCAGACGCCATGTACAGAGCCCCTAATTCCTAGAAGAGCAGAATCATCCCTCAAGTGACCTAATTTTTTAAATGATAGCCCGTTTGAAACTTATATACAGGTGTAGTGACAATTTTGACTCAATGGGTATTTGCCAGAAACAAGCAGCAATGAATGTTGCCAAGTGAAAATTGCAAACTGCCATTGTATATTGTAGTGACCAGTAAGCTGTAGTGACCAGTACATAGCAGTCACCAGTACGTTATAATGACAGAAGAAAAACCAGCTCACCCCCAGCAATTCCAAACTTCTGGAGCATGGATAGCACCTCGGCAGGGTGCAACATCTGATTAAGAAAGAAGAAAAATCCAGCTCACACATGAAGTCCAAAAAAGTGCATGTTATTTCCAAGGTGCGTGAAGCAAAGATTAAAATTGTGTGTTCACAAAAAGAGAGTACTGGCATCTTTTTGTGCATTTCGAGCGGCATGCGTTCTTTGTCAAGATGATGCTTGAAACATGTCAAAGGATGCCTGTACTCTCTTTTTTTTAACACACAATTTTAATTTTTGCTTCATGTACCTTGGAAAATAAAATGCACTTTTTGGACTTCATCTGCTTTCTTCACCAGTACGTTATGCCCAGCCCGTGCTTCTGGAGACATGCATCCGTAAGTTAGGAAGGCTCTCATTGCTTCAGAAATGCCAAACATGTGGACACTTTATGTGGTTTAGGTACACTGTGGGGCTCAGAAGGGAAGGGGGCATTTGGATTTGGGAGCACAAAATTTGCTGGATTTATTCTGGAGGCTTAGGAGCCATTTCGCTTCTCCAGAGCCTTTGTACTGCCAGTAACATGGAAGCCCCCTATATTTCCGTTAACAGATGACAGACCTGAGTGGGGACTTGCTTTTTGTGGATTGACTTGAAGCTTTTATTAGGAACATTTCCCATAATGTTTGGGATTACATTTATCCGGCGCTCTATGATGAGCACTTATTTTGGTATTTCCATCTAAATCTCTGACATGATTCAGATTAAACCCCCGAAAAATCAATTCACTATCATGAGGCAGCAGAGTTACTCTGGCCTCTGTTCAGCGGTGTCTGTCTTTTTAGGATTGCACAAAACTGTGGCCGACGGCACTTTTATGCAATCCTAAAAAGACAGACACCGCCAGATCACAGGTCAGAAGACGTCCACAGTGCCTCCATCTACCTCATTATAGGGAATCTTCTGCCAGAGGTTCTGACTAAATCATGTATTTCAGAGATTTACACGAAAACCCCTGCGTAGTTGCTCAGCGCAGCGCGTAGGATAAATGTGTGCCGAGCTTTACTGTGATCTTTGAGAGGCAGATTTTTTTATGTTTTGATGCTGTTACACAATAAAAACTATTTTATAGAAAAAATAATTATTTTGCATTGCTTTATTCTGAGAGCTATGTCTTTTTTATTGTTCCGCTGATGGAGCTGTATGGCGGTTTTTTTTGTAGTACAAGATGACATTTTCAGCGGTACCATGTTTATTTATATCCATCTTTTTGATTGTGATTTATTCCACTTTTCGGCAGTATGATGATAAAACATTGTTTTTTGTCTTGTTTTTTATTTTTTATTTTATGGAATTCACTAGGGGGTTAACTAGTGGCACAGTTTTTTAGGTCGGGTGTTTCCGGATGATGTGATACCAAATATGTGTACATTTATTGTTTATATATTTTTTTCATACAAATATTTATTTATGTATACACTATCTTCTCATTTATTTATTATTATTTTTTTATTTAGTTTTGAATATTTTTACAATGATTTAAAAACTTTTTTTACTTTGTCCCACTATGGGACTATAATTTTTTGCAGGCTGATCGCTTGTATAGTATGGGGATACAGCAGCATCCCCATGCATTGCAAACTGTCAGCTCTGCACTGACAGAGAAAGTTGCTGATGATGCACTGCGCATGATCAACCAAAATTCCTACCTCTAGACGGCATCTAGTCACCACGGCAACTATCGGGAACCCACGTCACGCTGCGGGGCCTCCAACCCAAAGGCAGAGAAGCTGTCATCCCTTTGCCAGCTTTGAATGCTGCAATCGAGTTTGATCACTGGCACTTAGTGCCTGTTGTCTGCTGTCTGCTGTTAGAATCAGCTGACACATGGTGGCCATCGCATGTGCACAGTCTGTGTGCGCGCTCGATCGCATAGACGTAATAATCCATTCCCCGTTAATAAGGCCCAGGGCACAGGGACGTATTACTAGATCCAATGTCAGAAAGGAGTTAACACAATCATGCTGCATTACATGTACATACTGTTAGGACTGGCAGAATGCACCAAATAATAATTAGAGAGGATATCCGCAGTCCGGGGTCCACCGTGCAGAAAAGACACCTGCTGCTCGGTAATGACAGACTATATGACGGTTTAATGTGAATACACCGACGGGTTAGTTTCACCTGGTATGAAGGAAGCGAACCCTGTTGCATCACAGGGCCACGGTGCCGCACAAAGAGCACAAGCAAAGAGTCACAGAACTCTGTCCCAAGACTCAGTCAAAGAGTTCCACTAGACCAGTGTTTTTCAACTTCAGTCCTCAAGACCCCACAACAGGTCATGTTTTCAAGATTTCCTTAGTATTGCATAGGCGATGGAATTAATGCTTGATCAGGTGATGAAATTATCACCTGTGCAATACTAAGGAAATCCTGAAAACATGACCTGTTGTGGGGTCTTGAGGACTGGAGTTGAGAAACACTGCTCAAGGCCTCTTGAGCTCAACACCGCTTCTGGGGTGTCAGAGATTAATCTGAACTAAGAATTTACTGCACAAAAGTGCGTGCAGCGCCGCTCTGGCGGGCGCCACTAACCACCCAATCTTGGGCCAGGAAAGCGCACTATTAGCGCACAGCGCCGTACTGGTGGTCACTGCTAACAGAGGCAGTATCGTGTGCTAGATGTGTGGGATAGCACTGTCAGGTGCTAGGTAGCTTCCACCATTTGCGAGCAGTCAACAACTCTAGGGTTGGGAATGATTCAGAGCTTTCATCCATCAACAGGCATACATCCACACAAACACATTGGCAAGTTTACACTAGTGCATGGCCGAGCGGCCATGCAAACCTTTTATAGTAGTAGCGCTCCGGGACCTTCCTGATGGTCCAAAAGGAGCTGCAACAGGACCTGAGCATGTGACCCCAACCTCCAATGGGAGGTCATCCCGTGGGCATGCTCAATATGAGAAAAGCAGGACTTAGTCCCTGAAAGGCCTGCTCGCTGCTGATCAGTGCTGGCTCCAAAGGCAGAGCATGGAAATGCAGCAGTAACCAAGTGCACAGTATCAGCTTGAGCCAGATGCTGGTACTGACATCTCTGCTGAGCAGACTCCACTGTGGCTAGAGGAGAATGGGAGACCGCAGTGGACATGGTTCGAGATTCCCCCTGTGCAGCAGCGGAAGCCCAGCACGTACACACGCATTTAATGAATACAAATCAAATGAAAGCATTTCTTTAATCCCACAACTGGATTTTAAAAGCCCCCAAATTCATTAGACTAATTTTGCCAAAAATGCCAATATTTTCAAGATAAGCTAACAGACTAATGTGTATGGGGGCCTCTAAACAAAGCATCCATCACTTCGGATTTTCAACAGTTTTGTGAGATAAGCTGCTGCCAGAGGAATCTGTTAGTGGCTCTCTGATGAAGAACACTGGAGTTCTAAGCTGAACCAAGGCCGAACGATCATTCTACTCGATCTAATGTGAGGGGCCACACTTAATATCATTTAACATAAAACAGTTTTAAGATGCACAGGAACTTCTATGTAATTTACCTGAACAATGAGTGAGTGAAAAACAGTCCTGCATAAATGAATACATTCTGCATAATATAGGGTTCTTTTATGGATCCTGTATTTTGTATATAGACCTCTCATATGTATAATCATGATGTTCAGAAGGGGTTTGCATGAGAACGCTAATAAAGCGTTTACTTTCTGAGCTGCTTCCATTGTTTAGTCTCAGAACTTCCTCATATAATTTTGTTTCAACTCATTTGGCTTTAATTTTGACATTTTATTCATTTCTATAAATAATGAGATAGAATGCAAAAAAAGAAAAATATCTACATATCACACCATAACATTGTAACGTATGATGTTGGCTTTGTAGGAAGATTCAGTGAAAGTTGTATAAAAAATACTGACTTTTTATATACTCTGTTTTCAGTGCTCATGTCCGAACTGTCTGATTTTCTTATTCTTCAGAATAAACTTTTTTGTGTCGATCTTTCTGGATTTACTCCCACTCGTAGAACACTGTCACTTCTGAAGACATGGTGGGTCCCCAGAGACAGTAAAAAGAACCGTCTGCTCTGCGGCAGAACACTCTCTACATCGTATAATGGTGTGTCAGAACCCATAAGCCCATCGAGGATTCTGCTCATCACTGGTTTTCATTTCAGCTCCCGCATAAATGAAACCATGTCCTGGGGAGAGGTGATAATATGTTATCGCAGATTGCTTAGAGGCTCTAAATAATAAAATGCTATTCTTTTTACTTAGGTATTAATACTACTGTCTTCAGTTACCCACTAGGCTTATGAAAACGAGAAAGAACCGCAAAGAAGCGATGAAACAAGGACATACAATATTGTAAAATTGTTAGTTCCTTTCGTAAATTGAATTCCGCAGTGCTCACCTTCAGCCTTTGGTCTTTAGGTCTGTTCTGATGAGGCTCTGCAGATGGTAAGGCCTGGAGAAAATCTGTTTTGCGGGGATCTTAAACTTTAACAGTTTAACCCCTTAGTGACAGAGCCAATTTGGTACTTAATGACCAGGCCAATTTTTGCAATTCTGACCACTGTCACTTTATGAGGTTATAACTCTGGAACGCTTCAACGGATCCCGCTGATTCTGAGATTTTTTTTTCGTGACATATTGTACTTCATGGTAGTGGTAACATTTCTTCGATATTACTTGCGATTATTTATGAAAAAAACGGAAATATGGCGAAAATTTTAAAAATTTTGCAATTTTCAAACTTTGTATTTTTATGCCCTTAAATCAGAGAGATATGTCACGAAAAATAGTTAATAAATAACATTTCCCACATGTCTACTTTACATCAGCACAATTTTGGAAACAAAATTTTTTTTTGTTAGGGAGTTATAAGGGTTAAAAGTTGACCAGCAATTTCTCATTTTTACAACACCATTTTTTTTTAGGGACCACATCACATTTGAAGTCATTTTGAGGGGTCTATATGATAGAAAATAATGAAGTGTGACACCATTCTAAAAACTACACCCCTCAAGGTTCTCAAAACCACATTCAAGAAGTTTATTAACCCTTTACGTGCTTCACAGGAACTGAAAAAATGTGGAAGGAAAAAATGAACATTTAACTTTTTTTTGCAAACATCTTAATTCAGAACCATTTTTTTTATTTTCACAAGTGTAAAAACAGAAATGTAACCATAAATTTTGTTATGCAATTTCTCCTGAATACGCCAATACCCCATATGTGGGGGTAAACCACTTTTTGGGCGCACCGCAGAAATTAGAAGTGAAGGAGCGCCGTTTGACTTTTTCAATGCAGAATTGGCTGGAATTGAGATCGGACGCCATGTCACGTTTAGAGAGCCCCTGATGTGCCTAAACAGTGGAAACTCCCCACAAGTGACACCATTTTGGAAACTAGACCCCTTAAGGAACTTATCTAGATGTGTGGTGAGCACTTTGAACCCCCAAGTGCTTCACAGAAGTTTATAACGTAGAGCCATGAAAATAAAAAATCGCTTTTGTTTACACAAAAATGATCTTTTCGCCCTCAAATTCTTATTTTCACAAGGGTAACAGGAGAAATTAGACCACAAAAGTTGTTGTGCGATTTCTCCTGAATACGTCGATACCCCATATGTGAGGGTAAACCACTGTTTGGGCGCACCGCAGAGCTTGGAAGTGAAGGAGCGCCGTTTTACTTTTTCAATGTTGAATTGGCTGGAATTGAGATTGGACGCCATGTCGCGTTTGGAGAGCCCCTGATGTGCCTAAACAGTGGAAACCCCCCATAAGTGACACCATTTTGGAATCTAGACCCCTTAAGGAACTTATCTAGATGTGTGGCGAGCACTTTGAACCCCCATGTGCTTCACAGAAGTTTATAACGTAGAGCCGTAAAAAAAAAAAATCGCATTTTTTCTACAAAAATGATATTTTGCCCACAAATTTTTATTTTCACAAGGGTAACAGGAGAAATTAGACCACAAAAGTTGTTGTGCAATTTCTCCTGAGTACGCTGATACCCAATATGTGGGGGTAAACAACTGTTAGGGCGCACCGCAGAGCTTGGAAGAGAAGGAGTGCCGTTTTACTTTTTCAATGTTGAATTGGCTGGAATTGAGATTGGAAGCCATGTCGCGTTTGGAGAGCCCCTGATGTGCCTAAACAGTGGAAACCCCCCACAAGTGACACCATTTTGGAAACTAGACCCCTTAAGGAACTTATCTAGATGTGTGGCGAGCACTTTGAACCCCCATGTGCTTCACAGAAGTTTATAACGTAGAGCCGTGAAAAAAAAAAAATTGCATTTTTTCTACAAAAATGATCTTTTTGCCCACAAAATTTTATTTTCACAAGGGTAACAGGAGAAATTAGACCACTAAAGTTGTTGTGCAATTTCTCCTGAGTACATTGATACCCAACATGTGGGGATAAACCACTGTTTGGGCGCACCGCAGAGCTTGGAAGAGAAAGAGTGCCGTTTTACTTTTTCAATGTAGAATTGGCTGGAATTGAGATCGGACGCCATGTCGCGTTTGGAGAGCCCCTGATGTGCCTAAACAGTATAAATCCCCCACAAGTGACCCAATTTTGGAAACTAGACCCCCCATGGAACTTATCTAGATGTGTGGTGAGAACCTTGAATGCCCAAGTGCTTCACAGAAGTTTATAATGCAGAGCCGTGAAAATTAAAAATATTTTTTTTTTCCACAAAAAAGATTTTTTAGCCCCCAAGTTTTTATTTTCACTAGGGTAACAAGAGAAATTGGACCACAAAAGTTGTTGTCCAATTTGTCCTGAGTATGCTGGTACCCCATATGTGGGGGTAAACCACTGTTTGGGCGCACGGCAGAGCTCGGAAGGAAGGAGCGCCGTTTTGGAATGCAGACTTTGATAGAATGGTCTGCGGGTATTATGTTGCGTTTGCAGAGCCCCTGATGTACCTAACCAGTAGAAACCCTCCACAAGTGACCCCATTTTGGAAACTAGACCCCCCAAGGAACTTATCTAGATGTGTGGTGAGAACTTTGAATGCCCAAATGCTTCACAGAAGTTTAGAATGCAGAGTCGTGAAAATAAAAAATATTTTTTTTTTCCACAAAAAAGATATTGTAGCCCCCAAGTTTTTATTTTCACAAGGGTAACAGGAGAAATTGGACTGCAATAGTTGTTGTCCAATTTATCCCGAGTACGCTGATGCGCCATATGTGGGGGTAAACCACTGTTTGGGCGCACGGCAGAGCTCGGAAGGGAAGGAGCGCCTTTTTGGAATGCAGACTTTGATAGAATGGTCTGTGGGCATTATGTTGCGATTGCAGAACCCCTGATGTACCTAAACTGTAGTAACCCCCCACAAGTGACCCCATTTTGGAAACTAGACCCCCCAAGGAACTTATCTAGATGTGTGGTGAGAACTTTGAATGCCCAAGTGCTTCACAGAAGTTTAGAATGCAGAGTCATGAAAATAATTTTTTTTTTTTTTCACAAAAAAGATATTGTAGCCCCCAAGTTTTTATTTTCACAAGGGTAACAAGAGAAATTGGACCCCAGAAGTTGTTGTCCAATTTATCCCAAGTACGCTGATGCCCCATATGTGGGGGTAACCCACTGTTTGGGCGCACGGCAGAGCTCAGAAGGGAGGGAGCACCATTTGACTTTTTGAGCGCAAAATTGGCTGTCGTGTTTGGAGACCCCCTGATGTACCTAAACAGTGGAAACCCCCCAATTCTAGCTCCAACCCTAACCCCAACACACCCCTAACCCTAATCCCAACCTGATCCATAATCCTAATCACTAACCCTAACCATAATCACAACCCTTACCCCAAAACAACCCTAATGTCAACCCTAACCATAACCCTAATCAAAGCCCTAAATCCAACACACCCCTAATCCTAATCTCAACCCTAACCTCAAACGTAACCCTAATCCCAATACACCCCTAATCACAACCCTAACCTTAACCCTAATCCCAAACCTAACCCTAATCCCAAGCGTAACCCTAATGCCAACCCTAATCCAAACCCTAACCCTAATCCCAGCTCTAACCCTAACTTTAGCCCCAACCCTAGCCCTAACTTTATCCCCAACCCTAACCCTAAGGCTACTTTCACACTTGCGTCGTTTGGCATTCCGTCGCAATCCGTCGTTTTGGACAAGAAACGGATCCTGCAAATGTGCCCGCAGGATGCGTTTTTTGCTCATAGACTTGTATTGCCAACGGATCATGACGGATGGCCACACGTCGCGTCCATCGTGCACTGGATCAGTTGTGTTTTGGCGTAGCGTCGGCACAAAAAAACGTTCAATGAAACGTTTTTTTGTACGTCGCATCCGCCATTTCTGACCGCTCATGCGTGGCCGTAACTCCGCCCCCTCCTCCCCAGGACATAGATTGGGCAGCGGATGCGTTGAAAAACTACAGCTGCTGCCCACGTTGTGCACAATTTTCACAACGTGCGTCGGTATGTCGGGCCGACGCATTGCGACGGCCCCGTACCGACGTAAGTGTGAAAGAAGCCTAACCCTAAATTTAGCCCCAACCCTAACCCTAAATTTAGCCCCAACCCTAACCCTAAATTTAGCCCCAACCCTAGCCCTAAACCTAGCCCTACCCCTAACCCTAACCCTAGCCCTAACCCTACCCCTAACCCTACCCCTAACCCTACCCCTAACCCTAGCCCTACCCCTACCCCTAACCCTACCCCTAACCCTAACCCTAACCCTACCCCTAACCCTACCCCTAACCCTACCCCTAACCCTACCCCTAACCCTAACCCTACCCCTAACCCTAATTTTAGCCCCAACTGCTGTTCTCCTGCCGGCCGGCAGATGGAGACAGATGGCGGGCGCACTGGGCATGCGTCCGCCATGTTCTTCTGCCGGCGGCCAGGAGGAGCAGCAAGAGGATCCAGGGACCTAGGTGAGTATGCTAGGGTCCCCGAATCCCCCTATTTTACTCTTTACTTTTTTTTTTTTTTTTTTGCGGTCGCCGGTAAACAGTTAATTACCGGCGATCGCAAAACAGGGGTCGGTAATACCGACCCCGATCATGCACTTTGGGGTCTCGGCTACCCCCGGCAGCCGAGACCCCAAAGATTCTCCCGGTGCCGGCCGGCGGGCGCACTGCGCATGCTCCCGCCATTTTGAAGATGGCGGCGCCCACCGGGAGACACGAGGAGCATCGGGGGAGCTAGGTGAGTATTGGGGGGCCACCTGGGACCCCTTTTCTCTGTCCTCCGATGTGCGATCACATCGGAGGACAGAGAAATTAAAAAGAGATCGCTTTTTTTTTTTTTTGCGATCGCCGGTAAACGGTTAATTACCGGCGATCGCAAATGCGGGGTGGGTTAAAAACCCCCCGAATCATGTTCTCTGGGGTCTCGGCTACCCTCGGCAGCCGAGACCCCGGAGAAAATCGGCCTCTGGGGGGCGCTATGGACTTTTTCCACAGCGCCGTTAATTAACGGCGCTGTGGTTTAAGTACCCTTAGCGGCCGCCGTTAAAAGGCGTATCGGCGGTCGCTAAGGGGTTAACAGAAAAGTCATTGACAACATTTTGTGATATGTGAAAGAGGATGGCGGATGTTTCATCAGACTACTAATTCATAGAATTAATTATGGGATTTCCAACCTTTGAAACTCTATCCTAATACCCAATTATTGAATAAGGACCAAATAGAGGAGGGTTCTCCTGCTTGTAAGCCCCGTTAATGACTCTGGATCGCTGTTCTGTAAGAGAAGCATTTGCTATGACACATCCATTGAAAATCTTTTTTTTAATGGAAGCCAACTAATCAACATTTCTACTGTGAGCATCCTCCGTGCCCTACATGTGCTACCAAGGCCTCCAGCGTTTCTATACTTGCCTCCCATTGAGCACATCGGAGACGTCATTGGTCAACAATTGTAAAGTGAGCTGACAGCAGTGGATCTTGATGATTTCCGTGCCCAAGTGCATTCAGCATGGCAGAACATTCTTGAGACAGCCATTAGTAACCTCATTGTTAGCACCCAAGGCATGCACATGTGGAAATTTCTGTGCATGTAGTTCATACTTGAGACTGCCTATGCAGCATCAATAGTAAAAAGATCTAATGTTAAAAATAATAAAAAAAATAAAAAATCATCATATACTCACCCTCCAGCGCCTTTCCCACTCTTCGCCTCTTCGCAATGTTCCGGTACTAAGGATGGTATGCGACAAGGACCTTCCATGACGTCACGGTCATGTGACCGCGACGTCATCACACGCCCTGCGCGCCTGCGTGAGAAGGACCTGCCATGACGTCACAGTCATGTGACCGTTATGTCATGGCAGGTCCTTCTCGCGCAGGCGCGAAGAAGATACAGTACCATGGAACAGGCAGGGACAGCGTCAGGAGCAGGTGAGTATTTAATATTCACCTGTCTGCGTTCAATCCGCCGGACGCCGCTCCATCTTCCCGTCCTCTTGCAGTGACTGTGCAGGTCAGAGGGCGCGATGACGGATTATTGTGCGCATCGCCCTCTGCCTGAACAGTCAGTGTGGAGAGACTGAATGCTGAGGAGCAGCGACGAGAGGTGAATATGTGATTTTTTTTATTGCAGCAGCATTACATGTGGCACAATGCTGTATGGAGCATCTATGGGGCCATAAAGAACTGCATGGAGCATTATATGGGGCATCTATGGGGCCATAACTGCATGGAGCATTATATGGGGCATCTATGGGGCCATAACTGCATGGAGCATTATATGGGGCATCTATTGGGGCCATACCTGCATGGAGCATTATATGGGGCATCTATGGGGCCATAACTGCATGGAGCATTATATGGGACATCTATTGGACCATGACTGCATGGAGCATTATATGGGGCATCTATGGGTCATAATGAACTGCATGGAGTGTTATATGGGACATCTATGGGGTCATAACTGCATGGAGCATTATATGGGGCATCTATGGGGCCATAACTGCATGGAGCATTATATGGGACATCTATTGGGCCATAACTGCATGAAGCATTATATGGGGCATCTATGGGGCCATAATGAACTGCATGGAGCATTATATGGGGCATCTATGGGGCCATAACTGCATGGAGCATTATATGGAGCATCTATGGGCCATAACTGCATGGAGCATTATATGGAGCATCTATGGGGCCATAACTGCATGGAGCATTATATGGAGAATCTATGGGGCCATAACTGCATGGAGCATTATATGGGGCATCTATGGGGCCATAACTGCATGGAGCATTATACTACGTGACTGGGCAAAATACTGCGTGACTGGGCAATATACTACGTGACTGGGCAATATAATACGTGGACATGCATATTCTAGAATACCCGATGCGTTAGAATCAGGCCACCATCTAGTTATACATATAATGTCTTCATACTGTGGCCATTTAACAGACAAAACCCAAGTCAAAAACAAAATTAGTATATGCCCTGTATTAATTTAATAAAAAAATAGTAATAGTACATAACACAGTAACACACGGTACTAAGTTAACACTATTTTGAGTTTAAAAAGTGTTTTAAAGCTGTCCCACCGCGACAAGGTGAAACTCAATGAGGATAGTTCTATCTAGTATTAAAACCCCACCTTGTGTCAGCCAACCTCAACTTAGATGGGGACAGAATAAGACTCAGGTCCGACTGTACAGGGATCTGGCCATGGGAAGCTGTATATAGATGAAATTCCTACCTCACAAAGGGGATAGCCATGCCTCTGTTTTTGCAAAGTACAAATACTACAGCTAAACCAAAGAAATGAGCTGGAGCATAAGTTGTTATGCATGTAATGTGTTCAGGCTGTGAACATTTAACATACAAGGCCCAAGTTAAAAAGAAAATGAGCAAATGCCCTGCAGTAAGTAAATAGTAATAATACTTATGAATATACAGAACATAGGGCATTTAGTTAATATGATTTTGATCCAAAAAGTGTAAAAGCCATCACACCACAACAAGGTGCACCCTATTGGGATGGTCCTATCTAACCTCACTATGTGTCAGCTGGCTTCAAAACAGATGGGAGCAGAAAAGGGCACAAGGTGAAATTTTAATAATAGATAGTTCCACAAATTAATATAAGGGTATGTTCACACGTTCCTGATTTCCATCCTTTTTTTTTCAGGACTGAAACCGCAGCTCTTGGCAGAAAACGCAGGTCCTTTTTTTGGTCCTTTTTTTGTGCTTTATTGGTGCGTTTTTTGATGCGTTTTTTGATCCTTTTTTTTATGCAGTTTTCTATGCAGAGTCTGTGTGTTTTCTAGGAAGTTTTTTAGGGTTAAAATGGCTGAAAATACCCTAACCCTACCCCTAACCCAACCCTACCCCTAACCCTACCCCTAACCCTATTCTAACCTTAGTGGAAAAAAAAAAATTCTTAATTTTTTTATTGTCCCTACCTATGGGGGTGACAAAGGGGGGGGGGGGTGTCATTTACTATTTTTTTATTTTGATCACTGAGATAGGTTATATCTCAGTGATCAAAATGCACTTTGGAACGAATCTGCCGGCCGGCAGATTCTGCGGGCGCACTGCGCATGCGCCCGCCATTTTGCAAGATGGCGGCGCCCAGGGAGAAGACGGCCGGACGGACACCGGGAGGCCGGGTAAGTATAAGGGGGGGAGATTAGGGCACGGGGGGGCATCGGAGCATGGGGGGGCATCGGAGCACGGGGGGGTGCATCGGAGCACGGGGGGCATCGGAGCATGTGGGGGTGGGATCGGGGCAGCCACACTCCGCCCACGCACTTCCGCCCGCCTCCCCGCACTTCCTGCTGCAGCGGTTCGGCACCACAAACCGCAATAAAACCCGCAGATATATTTTTGATCTGCAGGTTTTACTGCGGGTTTGACCTCACAATGGAGGTCTATGGGTGCAGAACCGCTGCGGCTCCGAAAAAAGAAGTGACATGCTCCTTCTTTTTTCCCGCAGCTATTCAGCGCGGCTTTTTTTTTTAAAATTCAGGATCATGTGCACAGCGGTTCCTGTTTTCCATAGGGTACATTGTACTGTACCCTGCATGGAAAACAGCTGCCGAACCGCAGCGGCAAAAACGCTGCGGTTCCGCAGTAAAAAACGCACTGTGTGAACATGGCCTAAAGCCCGCCTGATGGTTGTGATGTGAATTGCACCCCGCCAAGAGTTTTGTTAGTGTGTCACGACATTCTATTGAAATTGTATGAGCCAAAAAAAGAGTTAACCAGTAAACTAGATTGCTTCAGATTCAGTGACCATTATAATCCTTAATAATATGGTTACTCTGACCCTAAAATAAAAGTTTGCAAGCCCGGCATAACACTAGAAGAACATCTTGACAAGCTTTTCTCCAAGATTCATGACAGAAAATTTTGAGCATTATCATCAATAATGATGTCATTTAGTTAGTGTCATGCACATTTCTGATTGTACTTTTAGGTTTTACTCTGAATTCTCTGCTGTAAAAATCTATAGAATTGTATACCGAAAATGAAAACCTGGAAAAATCTGTTAAAATAGGGGTCTTTAGGCTCTTCTTATGTTTGGTTTAGCATTTTCAAGAATCTGATTTGTGTCATTCCTCTGTTATTTCTCTTAGAAATATATGAATTAATTGATAATTGGGTGTTACTTATCTTTAGACACTTGGGAACAGTCCAATCAGTGCTCTCAGTATCAGGTTGTATAAGGACACACCCCTTTTAAAAGGGAAATAGTAACACCCAATTTTTAATTTATTCATATATTTCCTAAAGGAATAACAGTACAGATTGAAAAAAATGATGCTCAATAATTCTTTTTTTTCCACAGGAATAGAAATGTTTCTTAACCACTTAGTGACAGAGCCAATTTGGTACTTAATGACCAGGCCAATTTTTGCAATTCTGATAAATAAATAACTTGGCACTCAACTTGGTGAATAGTGGTAATCAAGAAAATCAAAATTTATTACTTAGAATAGCAGTCCAGTGAAATAGACGTTTCGGTCAAACATAAAGACCTTCTTCAGTAAACTGCATGAATATATAACAGTGCATTGCAATTACAATGTTGTAAAACAAGACATGAAAAAATAAAAGATAAATCTCAACATAAAATAAGTGATGGGAGGGAAGGAAGGAAGGAGAGGAAGGGAAGAAATAATTTTTACATACCCGACTGCTGTAAAGGTGGAATGTATACAGCACTTGTATGTGTATATAAGACTGAGGGGTCCTAGGAAAGAATCCAGTAGGACCTAAATGATGACGGCAGAATAGCCTAGAACATTGGAGCGGTGTATTAGGAGAAGTGCCATATCAATAACAAGAATAGGAGAGAGAGATATATATGTACTAACCAAACTAAAGGTCATCAGTAGTGTTGAGCGATACCTTCCGATATCGGAAAGTATCGGTATCGGTTTGGATCGGCCGATATTCAAAAAATATCGGATATCGCCGATACCGATACCCGATCCCAATGCAAGTCAATGGGACCAAAATATCGGAATTAAAATAAACCCTTTCTTTCCTTGTAGGTTCATTCTACATGAAGGAAAACAACTAAGAATAATGTAGGATGTATGGGGGAGGTGGCGGAGACATTAAAGGCAATGAGGATTAGTCCAATCAAATAGAATAGCATGATTTTTTTTTTTTTTAAAGACGTTCGGATTGAAAAAGATATTGACTATGTAAATTTTTTTTATTTTGTCAGATATTGATGTTTCACTATTCCACGACCTTCCCCTTCTTTTTTTTCCTTTTCCCACACTTTCATCTTCATCATCATCAGCATCTTTGACATCAACTTCTTCACCTTATTCATCTTCTTCTTCATCTTCTACCTATATTTTTTTTTTTATTACATTCTTCATATTCATTTTCTTCAACTATTATTATTCTTCCTATTCTACATATTCTTTTTATTCCACTGTTATTATTCTTCCTATTCTACTTCTTCATCATATTCTCATTTGTGACAGGCATTCCCGTAGTTGTTATCTATAAAAGTTGGAAGATTACACCTTCCGTTCTGCCAGTCACAAAAGTTACATTTGTCCGCGTTCAGTTTGGCCTGCAGCATCAGGCTTTATCCAGGGGCACCACGAGGAGGAACGGACTCACCCCCATACACTGCTTAGTCTTCTTCTGCATATAATTTAGATAATATCTTTTGCTCTGATATTAAGTCTTATGCTTAATGTTCTTCTGCTCTTTGTTCTGCAGCCTCTTGTTCTTCTGCTTCTCGGTCTTCCATGTCGTCGTCTCCAGGGTCGTCGTCTCCAGTGTCGTCATCTCCGCCGTCGTCGTGTCCGCCGTCGTCGTCGTCGTCGTCATCGGGGTGGTATTCCGGGTCGTCGTCGTCGTCGTCGTCATCGGGGTGGTCTTCCGGGTCGTCGACTTTAGGGTCTTCAACTTGGAAATGTAGCAGAAGGTACAAGAAGGCTGAGAAAATGCCAAGAACCAGCTGATGGAACTGGAACTCGGATGGCTACCCGAAGGTTCAAGAGCCTATGGAACTACCGAGGACCAGCTGACGTTACTGGAACCCGGTTACTAAGCAGGAGGTACCCGTGCTAAAAAGCACTACCAAGGACCGCCTGACGTTGGCGGAACTCGGATACCCAGAAGGAGGCACCTAAGCCAAAGGCTCTGCCCGGAACCAGCTGACGTTACTGGAACCAGGATGGGGAGCAGAAGGTACAAGAGCAAAAGACACTGCCGAGAACCAGCTGACGGTACTGGAACCCGGATGGGTAGCCGAAGGTCCAAGAGCCAATGGAACTACCAAGGACCAGCTGACGTTACTGGAACCCGGTTACTAAGCAGGAGGTACCCGTGCCTGAAAGCACTACCAAGGACCACCTGACGTTGGTGGAACTTGGATACCCAGAAGGAGGCACCTAAGCCAAAGGCTCTGCCCGGAACCAGCTGACGGTACTGGAACCAGGATGGGGAGCAGAAGGTACAAGAGCAAAAGACACTGCCGAGAACCAGCTGACGGTGCTGGAACCAGGTGGTGGACCCCAAGGCCCACAGGAGAGGAGAGAACAGCTAGGCCGCGAGGCAGCCGCAGTTACCGAACCCCAACAGTCCTACAGGGGGAGCTGAGCCTACTGGCACTACAGAACCAGCCTTGACTACCAGTTCACGCAGCCCACATAGGAAGCTCCTAAACTGGAGGCACCCTGGAGTTGGCTAACTCGACCGCACCACGACAGGGCAAGCATAGGCGTCTCAGTGAAGTTGACACAACCCGGAAACAGCTGACGGTGCTGAAACCAGGCTTGGCACGAGGGAGTACCTGTGACAAGAACACTGCCGAGAACCAGCTGGCGGTGCTGGAACCCGGATGCGTTGCCCCAGTGTGCAAGAGCCAATGGCACGACCGAGGACCAGCTGACGGTGCTGGAACCCGGTTACTAAGCTGTAGGTGCCCGCGCTTAAAAGCACTACCAAGGACCGCCTGGCGTTGGCGGAACTCGGATACCCAGGAGGAGGCACCTAAGCCAAAGGCTCGGCCCGGAACCAGCTGACGGTGCTGGAACCAGGTGGTGGACCCCAAGGCCCACAGGAGAGGAGAGAACAGCTAGGCCGCGAGGCAGCCGCAGTTACCGAACCCCAACAGTCCTACAGGGGGAGCTGGGCCTACTGGCACTACAGAACCAGCCTTGACTACCAGTTCACGCAGCCCACATAGGAAGCTCCTAAACTGGAGGCACCCTGGAGTTGGCTAACTCGACCGCACCACGACGGGGCAAGCCTAGGCGTCTCAGTGAAGTTGACACAACCCGGAAACAGCTGACGGTGCTGAAACCAGGCTTGGCACGAGGGAGTACCTGTGACAAGAACACTGCCGAGAACCAGCTGGCGGTGCTGGAACCCGGATGCGTTGCCCCAGTGTGCAAGAGCCAATGGCACGACCGAGGACCAGCTGACGGTGCTGGAACCCGGTTACTAAGCTGTAGGTGCCCGCGCTTAAAAGCACTACCAAGGACCGCCTGGCGTTGGCGGAACTCGGATACCCAGGAGGAGGCACCTAAGCCAAAGGCTCGGCCCGGAACCAGCTGACGGTGCTGGAACCAGGTGGTGGACCCCAAGGCCCACAGGAGAGGAGAGAACAGCTAGGCCGCGAGGCAGCCGCAGTTACCGAACCCCAACAGTCCTACAGGGGGAGCTGGGCCTACTGGCACTACAGAACCAGCCTTGACTACCAGTTCACGCAGCCCACATAGGAAGCTCCTAAACTGGAGGCACCCTGGAGTTGGCTAACCCGACCGCACCACGACGAGGCAAGCATAGGTGTCTCAGTGAGCTTGACACAACCCGGAAACAGCTGACGGTGCTGAAACCAGGCTTGGCACGAGGGAGTACCTGTGACAAGAACACTGCCGAGAACCAGCTGGCGGTGCTGGAACCCGGATGCGTTGCCCCAGTGTGCAAGAGCCAATGGCACGACCGAGGACTAGCTGACGGTGCTGGAACCCGGTTACTAAGCTGTAGGTGCCCGCGCTTAAAAGCACTACCAAGGACCGCCTGGCGTTGGCGGAACTCGGATACCCAGGAGGAGGCACCTAAGCCAAAGGCTCGGCCCGGAACCAGCTGACGGTGCTGGAACCAGGTGGTGGACCCCAAGGCCCACAGGAGAGGAGAGAACAGCTAGGCCGCGAGGCAGCCGCAGTTACCGAACCCCAACAGTCCTACAGGGGGAGCTGGGCCTACTGGCACTACAGAACCAGCCTTGACTACCAGTTCACGCAGCCCACATAGGAAGCTCCTAAACTGGAGGCACCCTGTTATGGCTGGCAATCAGGCAACACAGCGTGCAGTAATCAGCGCACATACAGAGATCTGGCAATAACCAAAAACAATAGGACGAGCTCTGAGACGTGGAATCTCTGTAGACTGCAGTACCTGATCTATCCTCACACAACTATAAGCAGCAGTGGATTGCGCCTAACAACTACCTATGCAACTCGGCACTGCCTGAGGAGCTGACTAGCCTGAAGATAGAAATACAAGCCTGACTTACCTCAGAGAAATACCCCAAAGGAATAGGCAGCCCCCCACATATAATGACTGTTAGCAAGATGAAAAGACAAACGTAGGAATGAAATAGATTCAGCAAAGTGAGGCCCGATATTCTAGACAGAGCGAGGATAGCAAAGAGAACTATGCAGTCTACAAAAAACCCTAAAACGAAAACCACGCAAAGGGGCAAAAAGACCCACCGTGCCGAACTAACAGCACGGCGGTGCACCCCTCTGCTTCTCAGAACTTCCAGCAAAAGACAATAGCAAGCTGGACAGAAAAAAACAGAAAACAAACTAGAAGCACTTATCTAGCAGAGCAGCAGGCCCAAGGAAAGATGCAGTAGCTCAGATCCAACACTGGAACATTGACAAGGAGCAAGGAAGACAGACTCAGGTGGAGCTAAATAGCAAGGCAGCCAACGAGCTCACCAAAACACCTGAGGGAGGAAGCCCAGAGACTGCAATACCACTTGTGACCACAGAAGTGAACTCAGCCACAGAATTCACAACAGTACCCCCCCCTTGAGGAGGGGTCACCGAACCCTCACCAGAACCCCCAGGCCGACCAGGATGAGCCACATGAAAGGCACGAACAAGATCTGGGGCATGGACATCAGAGGCAAAAACCCAGGAATTATCTTCCTGAGCATAACCCTTCCATTTGACCAGATACTGGAGTTTCCGTCTAGAGACACGAGAATCCAAAATCTTCTCCACAATATACTCCAATTCCCCCTCCACCAAAACAGGGGCAGGAGGCTCCACAGATGGAACCATAGGTGCCACGTATCTCCTCAACAACGACCTATGGAATACATTATGTATGGAAAAGGAGTCTGGGAGGGTCAGACGAAAAGACACCGGATTGAGAATCTCAGAAATCCTATACGGACCAAGGAGAGGAAACCTTCATAGGAATATGACGAGAAGATAACCAAACCAAATCCCCAACACGAAGTCGGGGTCCCACACGGCGTCTGCGATTAGCGAAAAGCTGAGCCTTCTCCTGGGACAAGGTCAAATTGTCCACTACCTGAGTCCAGATCTGCTGCAACCTGTCCACCACAGAATCCACACCAGGACAGTCCGAAGACTCAACCTGTCCTGAAGAGAAACGAGGATGGAACCCAGAATTGCAGAAAAATGGAGAGACCAAGGTAGCCGAGCTGGCCCGATTATTAAGGGCGAACTCAGCCAACGGCAAAAATGACACCCAATCATCCTGGTCAGCGGAAACAAAACATCTCAGATATGTTTCCAAGGTCTGATTGGTTCGTTCGGTCTGGCCATTAGTCTGAGGATGGAAGGCCGAGGAGAAAGATAGGTCAATGCCCATCCTACCACAAAAGGCTCGCCAGAACCTCGAGACAAACTGGGAACCTCTGTCAGAAACAATATTCTCAGGAATGCCATGTAAACGAACCACATGCTGGAAGAACAAAGGCACCAAATCAGAGGAGGAAGGCAATTTAACCAAGGGCACCAGATGGACCATTTTAGAAAAGCGATCACAGACCACCCAAATGACCGACATTTTTTGAGAAACGGGAAGGTCAGAAATGAAATCCATCGAAATATGTGTCCAAGGCCTCTTCGGGACCGGCAAGGGCAAAAGCAACCCACTGGCACGTGAACAGCAGGGCTTAGCCCTAGCACAAATTCCACAGGACTGCACAAAAGCACGCACATCCCGTGACAGAGATGGCCACCAGAAGGATCTAGCAACCAACTCCCTGGTACCAAAGATTCCTGGATGACCGGCCAGCACCGAACAATGAAGTTCAGAGATAACTTTACTAGTCCACCTATCAGGGACGAACAGTTTCTCGGCCGGACAACGATCAGGTTTATTAGCCTGAAATTTCTGCAACACTCTCCGCAAATCAGGGGAGATGGCAGACACAATGACTCCTTCCTTGAGGATACTTGCCGGCTCAGATAACCCCGGAGAGTCGGGCACAAAACTCCTAGACAGAGCATCCGCCTTCACATTTTTAGAGCCCGGAAGGTATGAAATCACAAAATCAAAACGAGCAAAAAATAACGACCAACGGGCCTGTCTAGGATTCAAGCGCTTGGCAGACTCGAGATAAGTCAAGTTCTTATGATCAGTCAATACCACCACGCGATGCTTAGCACCCTCAAGCCAATGACGCCACTCCTCGAATGCCCACTTCATGGCCAGCAACTCTCGGTTGCCCACATCATAATTACGCTCAGCAGCAGAAAATTTCCTGGAAAAGAAAGCACATGGTTTGAACACTGAGCAACCAGAACCTCTCTGTGACAAAACCGCCCCTGCACCAATCTCAGAAGCATCAACCTCGACCTGGAACGGAAGAGAAACATCAGGTTGACACAACACAGGGGCACAGCAAAAACGACGCTTCAACTCCTGAAAAGCTTCCACGGCAGCAGAAGACCAATTAACCAAATCAGCACCCTTCTTGGTCAAATCGGTCAATGGTCTGGCAATGCTAGAAAAATTACAGATGAAGCGACGATAAAAATTAGCAAAACCCAGGAATTTCTGCAGACTTTTTAGAGATGTCGGCTGAGTCCAATCCTGGATGGCCTGAACCTTAACCGAATCCATCTCGATAGTAGAAGGGGAAAAGATGAACCCCAAAAATGAAACTTTCTGCACACCGAAGAGACACTTTGATCCCTTCACGAACAAGGAATTAGCACGCAGTACCTGGAAAACCATTCTGACTTGCTTCACATGAGACTCCCAATCATCTGAGAAGATCAAAATGTCATCCAAGTAAACAATCAAGAATTTATCCAGATACTCACGGAAAATGTCATGCATAAAAGACTGAAAAACAGATGGAGCATTGGCAAGTCCGAACGGCATCACCAGATACTCAAAATGACCCTCGGGCGTATTAAATGCCGTTTTCCATTCATCTCCCTGCCTGATTCTCACCAGATTATACGCACCACGAAGATCAATCTTAGTAAACCAACTAGCCCCCTTAATCCGAGCAAACAAGTCAGAAATCAATGGCAAAGGATACTGAAACTTAACAGTGATCTTATTAAGAAGGCGGTAATCAATACACGGTCTTAGCGAACCATCCTTCTTGGCTACAAAAAAGAACCCTGCTCCCAATGGTGACGACGATGGGCGAATATGTCCCTTCTCCAGGGACTCCTTCACATAACTGCGCATAGCGGTGTGTTCAGGTACGGACAAATTAAATAAACGACCCTTAGGGAATTTACTACCAGGAATCAAATCGATAGCACAATCACAATTCCTATGCGGAGGTAGGGCATCAGACTTGGACTCTTCAAATACATCCTGAAAGTCCGACAAGAACTCTGGGATGTCAGAAGGAATGGATGACGAAATAGACAAAAATGGAACATCACCATGTACTCCCTGACAACCCCAGCTGGTTACCGACATAGAGTTCCAATCCAATACTGGATTATGGGTTTGTAGCCATGGCAACCCCAACACGACCACATCATGCAAATTATGCAGTACCAGAAAGCGAATAACTTCCTGATGTGCAGGAGCCATGCACATGGTCAGCTGGGCCCAGTACTGAGGCTTATTCTTGGCCAAAGGTGTAGCATCAATTCCTCTCAACGGAATAGGACACCGCAAAGGCTCCAAGAAAAATCCACAACGTTTAGCATAATCCAAATCCATCAGATTCAGGGCAGCGCCTGAATCCACAAACGCCATGACAGAATACGATGACAAAGAGCACATTAAGGTAATGGACAAAAGGAATTTGGACTGTACAGTACCAATAACGGCAGAGCTATCGAACCGCCTAGTGCGTTTAGGACAATTAGAAATAGCATGAGTAGAATCACCACAATAGAAACACAGTCTGTTCAGACGTCTGTGTTCTTGCCGTTCTACTTTAGTCATAGTCCTGTCGCACTGCATAGGCTCAGGTTTACTCTCAGGCAGTACCGCCAGATGGTGCACAGATTTACGCTCGCGCAAGCGACGACCGATCTGAATGGCCAAGGACATAGACTCATTCAAACCAGCAGGCATAGGAAATCCCACCATTACATCCTTAAGAGCTTCAGAGAGACCCTTTCTGAACAAAGCCGCTAGTGCAGATTCATTCCACAGAGTGAGTACTGACCATTTCCTAAATTTCTGACAATATACTTCTACATCATCCTGACCCTGGCATAAAGCCAGCAGATTTTGCTCAGCCTGATCCACTGAATTAGGCTCATCGTAAAGCAATCCCAGCGCCTGGAAAAATGCATCAACATTACTCAATGCAGAATCTCCTGGTGCAAGAGAAAACGCCCAGTCCTGTGGGTCGCCGCGCAAAAAAGAAATAATAATCAAAACCTGTTGAATAGGATTACCAGAAGAATGAGGTTTCAAGGCCAAAAATAGCTTACAATTATTTCTGAAGCTCAGGAACTTAGTTCTGTCACCAAAAAACAAATCAGGAATCGGAATTCTTGGTTCTAGCATCGATTTCTGATCAATAGTATCTTGAATCTTTTGTACATTTACAACGAGATTATCCATTGAGGAGCACAGAGCCTGAATATCCATGTCCACAGCTGTGTCCTGAAGCACTCTAATGTCTAGGGGAAAAAAAAGACTGAAGACAGAGCTAAGAAAAAAAAATGATGTCAGGATTTCTTTTTTCCCTCTATTGGGAATCATTGGTGTGGCTCCTTGTACTGTTATGGCTGGCAATCAGGCAACACAGCGTGCAGTAATCAGCGCACATACAGAGATCTGGCAATAACCAAAAACAATAGGACGAGCTCTGAGACGTGGAATCTCTGTAGACTGCAGTACCTGATCTATCCTCACACAACTATAAGCAGCAGTGGATTGCGCCTAACAACTACCTATGCAACTCGGCACTGCCTGAGGAGCTGACTAGCCTGAAGATAGAAATACAAGCCTGACTTACCTCAGAGAAATACCCCAAAGGAATAGGCAGCCCCCCACATATAATGACTGTTAGCAAGATGAAAAGACAAACGTAGGAATGAAATAGATTCAGCAAAGTGAGGCCCGATATTCTAGACAGAGCGAGGATAGCAAAGAGCAACTATGCAGTCTACAAAAAACCCTAAAACGAAAACCACGCAAAGGGGCAAAAAGACCCACCGTGCCGAACTAACAGCACGGCGGTGCACCCCTCTGCTTCTCAGAACTTCCAGCAAAAGACAATAGCAAGCTGGACAGAAAAAAACAGAAAACAAACTAGAAGCACTTATCTAGCAGAGCAGCAGGCCCAAGGAAAGATGCAGTAGCTCAGATCCAACACTGGAACATTGACAAGGAGCAAGGAAGACAGACTCAGGTGGAGCTAAATAGCAAGGCAGCCAACGAGCTCACCAAAACACCTGAGGGAGGAAGCCCAGAGACTGCAATACCACTTGTGACCACAGAAGTGAACTCAGCCACAGAATTCACAACAGCACCCTGGAGTTGGCTAACCCGACCGCACCACGACGAGGCAAGCATAGGTGTCTCAGTGAGCTTGACTCAACCCGGAAACAGCTGACGGTGCTGAAACCAGGCTTGGCACGAGGGAGTACCTGTGACAAGAACACTGCCGAGAACCAGCTGGCGGTGCTGGAACCCGGATGCGTTGCCCCAGTGTGCAAGAGCCAATGGCACGACCGAGGACTAGCTGACGGTGCTGGAACCCGGTTACTAAGCTGTAGGTGCCCGCGCTTAAAAGCACTACCAAGGACCGCCTGGCGTTGGCGGAACTCGGATACCCAGGAGGAGGCACCTAAGCCAAAGGCTCGGCCCGGAACCAGCTGACGGTGCTGGAACCAGGTGGTGGACCCCAAGGCCCACAGGAGAGGAGAGAACAGCTTGGCCGCGAGGCAGCCGCAGTTACCGAACCCCAACAGTCCTACAGGGGGAGCTGGGCCTACTGGCACTACAGAACCAGCCTTGACTACCAGTTCACGCAGCCCACATAGGAAGCTCCTAAACTGGAGGCACCCTGGAGTTGGCTAACCCGACCGCACCACGACGAGGCAAGCATAGGTGTCTCAGTGAGCTTGACACAACCCGGAAACAGCTGACGGTGCTGAAACCAGGCTTGGCACGAGGGAGTACCTGTGACAAGAACACTGCCGAGAACCAGCTGGCGGTGCTGGAACCCGGATGCGTTGCCCCAGTGTGCAAGAGCCAATGGCACGACCGAGGACCAGCTGACGGTGCTGGAACCCGGTTACTAAGCTGTAGGTGCCCGCGCTTAAAAGCACTACCAAGGACCGCCTGGCGTTGGCGGAACTCGGATACCCAGGAGGAGGCACCTAAGCCAAAGGCTCGGCCCGGAACCAGCTGACGGTGCTGGAACCAGGTGGTGGACCCCAAGGCCCACAGGAGAGGAGAGAACAGCTAGGCCGCGAGGCAGCCGCAGTTACCGAACCCCAACAGTCCTACAGGGGGAGCTGGGCCTACTGGCACTACAGAACCAGCCTTGACTACCAGTTCACGCAGCCCACATAGGAAGCTCCTAAACTGGAGGCACCCTGGAGTTGGCTAACTCGACCGCACCACGACGGGGCAAGCCTAGGCGTCTCAGTGAAGTTGACACAACCCGGAAACAGCTGACGGTGCTGAAACCAGGCTTGGCACGAGGGAGTACCTGTGACAAGAACACTGCCGAGAACCAGCTGGCGGTGCTGGAACCCGGATGCGTTGCCCCAGTGTGCAAGAGCCAATGGCACGACCGAGGACCAGCTGACGGTGCTGGAACCCGGTTACTAAGCTGTAGGTGCCCGCGCTTAAAAGCACTACCAAGGACCGCCTGGCGTTGGCGGAACTCGGATACCCAGAAGGAGGCACCTAAGCCAAAGGCTCGGCCCGGAACCAGCTGACGGTGCTGGAACCAGGTGGTGGACCCCAAGGCCCACAGGAGAGGAGAGAACAGCTAGGCCGCGAGGCAGCCGCAGTTACCGAACCCCAACAGTCCTACAGGGGGAGCTGGGCCTACTGGCACTACAGAACCAGCCTTGACTACCAGTTCACGCAGCCCACATAGGAAGCTCCTAAACTGGAGGCACCCTGGAGTTGGCTAACCCGACCGCACCACGACGAGGCAAGCATAGGTGTCTCAGTGAGCTTGACACAACCCGGAAACAGCTGACGGTGCTGAAACCAGGCTTGGCACGAGGGAGTACCTGTGACAAGAACACTGCCGAGAACCAGCTGGCGGTGCTGGAACCCGGATGCGTTGCCCCAGTGTGCAAGAGCCAATGGCACGACCGAGGACTAGCTGACGGTGCTGGAACCCGGTTACTAAGCTGTAGGTGCCCGCGCTTAAAAGCACTACCAAGGACCGCCTGGCGTTGGCGGAACTCGGATACCCAGGAGGAGGCACCTAAGCCAAAGGCTCGGCCCGGAACCAGCTGACGGTGCTGGAACCAGGTGGTGGACCCCAAGGCCCACAGGAGAGGAGAGAACAGCTAGGCCGCGAGGCAGCCGCAGTTACCGAACCCCAACAGTCCTACAGGGGGAGCTGGGCCTACTGGCACTACAGAACCAGCCTTGACTACCAGTTCACGCAGCCCACATAGGAAGCTCCTAAACTGGAGGCACCCTGTTATGGCTGGCAATCAGGCAACACAGCGTGCAGTAATCAGCGCACATACAGAGATCTGGCAATAACCAAAAACAATAGGACGAGCTCTGAGACGTGGAATCTCTGTAGACTGCAGTACCTGATCTATCCTCACACAACTATAAGCAGCAGTGGATTGCGCCTAACAACTACCTATGCAACTCGGCACTGCCTGAGGAGCTGACTAGCCTGAAGATAGAAATACAAGCCTGACTTACCTCAGAGAAATACCCCAAAGGAATAGGCAGCCCCCCACATATAATGACTGTTAGCAAGATGAAAAGACAAACGTAGGAATGAAATAGATTCAGCAAAGTGAGGCCCGATATTCTAGACAGAGCGAGGATAGCAAAGAGAACTATGCAGTCTACAAAAAACCCTAAAACGAAAACCACGCAAAGGGGCAAAAAGACCCACCGTGCCGAACTAACAGCACGGCGGTGCACCCCTCTGCTTCTCAGAACTTCCAGCAAAAGACAATAGCAAGCTGGACAGAAAAAAACAGAAAACAAACTAGAAGCACTTATCTAGCAGAGCAGCAGGCCCAAGGAAAGATGCAGTAGCTCAGATCCAACACTGGAACATTGACAAGGAGCAAGGAAGACAGACTCAGGTGGAGCTAAATAGCAAGGCAGCCAACGAGCTCACCAAAACACCTGAGGGAGGAAGCCCAGAGACTGCAATACCACTTGTGACCACAGAAGTGAACTCAGCCACAGAATTCACAACAGTACCCCCCCCTTGAGGAGGGGTCACCGAACCCTCACCAGAACCCCCAGGCCGACCAGGATGAGCCACATGAAAGGCACGAACAAGATCTGGGGCATGGACATCAGAGGCAAAAACCCAGGAATTATCTTCCTGAGCATAACCCTTCCATTTGACCAGATACTGGAGTTTCCGTCTAGAGACACGAGAATCCAAAATCTTCTCCACAATATACTCCAATTCCCCCTCCACCAAAACAGGGGCAGGAGGCTCCACAGATGGAACCATAGGTGCCACGTATCTCCTCAACAACGACCTATGGAATACATTATGTATGGAAAAGGAGTCTGGGAGGGTCAGACGAAAAGACACCGGATTGAGAATCTCAGAAATCCTATACGGACCAAGGAGAGGAAACCTTCATAGGAATATGACGAGAAGATAACCAAACCAAATCCCCAACACGAAGTCGGGGTCCCACACGGCGTCTGCGATTAGCGAAAAGCTGAGCCTTCTCCTGGGACAAGGTCAAATTGTCCACTACCTGAGTCCAGATCTGCTGCAACCTGTCCACCACAGAATCCACACCAGGACAGTCCGAAGACTCAACCTGTCCTGAAGAGAAACGAGGATGGAACCCAGAATTGCAGAAAAATGGAGAGACCAAGGTAGCCGAGCTGGCCCGATTATTAAGGGCGAACTCAGCCAACGGCAAAAATGACACCCAATCATCCTGGTCAGCGGAAACAAAACATCTCAGATATGTTTCCAAGGTCTGATTGGTTCGTTCGGTCTGGCCATTAGTCTGAGGATGGAAGGCCGAGGAGAAAGATAGGTCAATGCCCATCCTACCACAAAAGGCTCGCCAGAACCTCGAGACAAACTGGGAACCTCTGTCAGAAACAATATTCTCAGGAATGCCATGTAAACGAACCACATGCTGGAAGAACAAAGGCACCAAATCAGAGGAGGAAGGCAATTTAACCAAGGGCACCAGATGGACCATTTTAGAAAAGCGATCACAGACCACCCAAATGACCGACATTTTTTGAGAAACGGGAAGGTCAGAAATGAAATCCATCGAAATATGTGTCCAAGGCCTCTTCGGGACCGGCAAGGGCAAAAGCAACCCACTGGCACGTGAACAGCAGGGCTTAGCCCTAGCACAAATTCCACAGGACTGCACAAAAGCACGCACATCCCGTGACAGAGATGGCCACCAGAAGGATCTAGCAACCAACTCCCTGGTACCAAAGATTCCTGGATGACCGGCCAGCACCGAACAATGAAGTTCAGAGATAACTTTACTAGTCCACCTATCAGGGACGAACAGTTTCTCGGCCGGACAACGATCAGGTTTATTAGCCTGAAATTTCTGCAACACTCTCCGCAAATCAGGGGAGATGGCAGACACAATGACTCCTTCCTTGAGGATACTTGCCGGCTCAGATAACCCCGGAGAGTCGGGCACAAAACTCCTAGACAGAGCATCCGCCTTCACATTTTTAGAGCCCGGAAGGTATGAAATCACAAAATCAAAACGAGCAAAAAATAACGACCAACGGGCCTGTCTAGGATTCAAGCGCTTGGCAGACTCGAGATAAGTCAAGTTCTTATGATCAGTCAATACCACCACGCGATGCTTAGCACCCTCAAGCCAATGACGCCACTCCTCGAATGCCCACTTCATGGCCAGCAACTCTCGGTTGCCCACATCATAATTACGCTCAGCAGCAGAAAATTTCCTGGAAAAGAAAGCACATGGTTTGAACACTGAGCAACCAGAACCTCTCTGTGACAAAACCGCCCCTGCACCAATCTCAGAAGCATCAACCTCGACCTGGAACGGAAGAGAAACATCAGGTTGACACAACACAGGGGCACAGCAAAAACGACGCTTCAACTCCTGAAAAGCTTCCACGGCAGCAGAAGACCAATTAACCAAATCAGCACCCTTCTTGGTCAAATCGGTCAATGGTCTGGCAATGCTAGAAAAATTACAGATGAAGCGACGATAAAAATTAGCAAAACCCAGGAATTTCTGCAGACTTTTTAGAGATGTCGGCTGAGTCCAATCCTGGATGGCCTGAACCTTAACCGAATCCATCTCGATAGTAGAAGGGGAAAAGATGAACCCCAAAAATGAAACTTTCTGCACACCGAAGAGACACTTTGATCCCTTCACGAACAAGGAATTAGCACGCAGTACCTGGAAAACCATTCTGACTTGCTTCACATGAGACTCCCAATCATCTGAGAAGATCAAAATGTCATCCAAGTAAACAATCAAGAATTTATCCAGATACTCACGGAAAATGTCATGCATAAAAGACTGAAAAACAGATGGAGCATTGGCAAGTCCGAACGGCATCACCAGATACTCAAAATGACCCTCGGGCGTATTAAATGCCGTTTTCCATTCATCTCCCTGCCTGATTCTCACCAGATTATACGCACCACGAAGATCAATCTTAGTAAACCAACTAGCCCCCTTAATCCGAGCAAACAAGTCAGAAATCAATGGCAAAGGATACTGAAACTTAACAGTGATCTTATTAAGAAGGCGGTAATCAATACACGGTCTTAGCGAACCATCCTTCTTGGCTACAAAAAAGAACCCTGCTCCCAATGGTGACGACGATGGGCGAATATGTCCCTTCTCCAGGGACTCCTTCACATAACTGCGCATAGCGGTGTGTTCAGGTACGGACAAATTAAATAAACGACCCTTAGGGAATTTACTACCAGGAATCAAATCGATAGCACAATCACAATTCCTATGCGGAGGTAGGGCATCAGACTTGGACTCTTCAAATACATCCTGAAAGTCCGACAAGAACTCTGGGATGTCAGAAGGAATGGATGACGAAATAGACAAAAATGGAACATCACCATGTACTCCCTGACAACCCCAGCTGGTTACCGACATAGAGTTCCAATCCAATACTGGATTATGGGTTTGTAGCCATGGCAACCCCAACACGACCACATCATGCAAATTATGCAGTACCAGAAAGCGAATAACTTCCTGATGTGCAGGAGCCATGCACATGGTCAGCTGGGCCCAGTACTGAGGCTTATTCTTGGCCAAAGGTGTAGCATCAATTCCTCTCAACGGAATAGGACACCGCAAAGGCTCCAAGAAAAATCCACAACGTTTAGCATAATCCAAATCCATCAGATTCAGGGCAGCGCCTGAATCCACAAACGCCATGACAGAATACGATGACAAAGAGCACATTAAGGTAATGGACAAAAGGAATTTGGACTGTACAGTACCAATAACGGCAGAGCTATCGAACCGCCTAGTGCGTTTAGGACAATTAGAAATAGCATGAGTAGAATCACCACAATAGAAACACAGTCTGTTCAGACGTCTGTGTTCTTGCCGTTCTACTTTAGTCATAGTCCTGTCGCACTGCATAGGCTCAGGTTTACTCTCAGGCAGTACCGCCAGATGGTGCACAGATTTACGCTCGCGCAAGCGACGACCGATCTGAATGGCCAAGGACATAGACTCATTCAAACCAGCAGGCATAGGAAATCCCACCATTACATCCTTAAGAGCTTCAGAGAGACCCTTTCTGAACAAAGCCGCTAGTGCAGATTCATTCCACAGAGTGAGTACTGACCATTTCCTAAATTTCTGACAATATACTTCTACATCATCCTGACCCTGGCATAAAGCCAGCAGATTTTGCTCAGCCTGATCCACTGAATTAGGCTCATCGTAAAGCAATCCCAGCGCCTGGAAAAATGCATCAACATTACTCAATGCAGAATCTCCTGGTGCAAGAGAAAACGCCCAGTCCTGTGGGTCGCCGCGCAAAAAAGAAATAATAATCAAAACCTGTTGAATAGGATTACCAGAAGAATGAGGTTTCAAGGCCAAAAATAGCTTACAATTATTTCTGAAGCTCAGGAACTTAGTTCTGTCACCAAAAAACAAATCAGGAATCGGAATTCTTGGTTCTAGCATCGATTTCTGATCAATAGTATCTTGAATCTTTTGTACATTTACAACGAGATTATCCATTGAGGAGCACAGAGCCTGAATATCCATGTCCACAGCTGTGTCCTGAAGCACTCTAATGTCTAGGGGAAAAAAAAGACTGAAGACAGAGCTAAGAAAAAAAAATGATGTCAGGATTTCTTTTTTCCCTCTATTGGGAATCATTGGTGTGGCTCCTTGTACTGTTATGGCTGGCAATCAGGCAACACAGCGTGCAGTAATCAGCGCACATACAGAGATCTGGCAATAACCAAAAACAATAGGACGAGCTCTGAGACGTGGAATCTCTGTAGACTGCAGTACCTGATCTATCCTCACACAACTATAAGCAGCAGTGGATTGCGCCTAACAACTACCTATGCAACTCGGCACTGCCTGAGGAGCTGACTAGCCTGAAGATAGAAATACAAGCCTGACTTACCTCAGAGAAATACCCCAAAGGAATAGGCAGCCCCCCACATATAATGACTGTTAGCAAGATGAAAAGACAAACGTAGGAATGAAATAGATTCAGCAAAGTGAGGCCCGATATTCTAGACAGAGCGAGGATAGCAAAGAGAACTATGCAGTCTACAAAAAACCCTAAAACGAAAACCACGCAAAGGGGCAAAAAGACCCACCGTGCCGAACTAACAGCACGGCGGTGCACCCCTCTGCTTCTCAGAACTTCCAGCAAAAGACAATAGCAAGCTGGACAGAAAAAAACAGAAAACAAACTAGAAGCACTTATCTAGCAGAGCAGCAGGCCCAAGGAAAGATGCAGTAGCTCAGATCCAACACTGGAACATTGACAAGGAGCAAGGAAGACAGACTCAGGTGGAGCTAAATAGCAAGGCAGCCAACGAGCTCACCAAAACACCTGAGGGAGGAAGCCCAGAGACTGCAATACCACTTGTGACCACAGAAGTGAACTCAGCCACAGAATTCACAACAGCACCCTGGAGTTGGCTAACCCGACCGCACCACGACGAGGCAAGCATAGGTGTCTCAGTGAGCTTGACTCAACCCGGAAACAGCTGACGGTGCTGAAACCAGGCTTGGCACGAGGGAGTACCTGTGACAAGAACACTGCCGAGAACCAGCTGGCGGTGCTGGAACCCGGATGCGTTGCCCCAGTGTGCAAGAGCCAATGGCACGACCGAGGACTAGCTGACGGTGCTGGAACCCGGTTACTAAGCTGTAGGTGCCCGCGCTTAAAAGCACTACCAAGGACCGCCTGGCGTTGGCGGAACTCGGATACCCAGGAGGAGGCACCTAAGCCAAAGGCTCGGCCCGGAACCAGCTGACGGTGCTGGAACCAGGTGGTGGACCCCAAGGCCCACAGGAGAGGAGAGAACAGCTTGGCCGCGAGGCAGCCGCAGTTACCGAACCCCAACAGTCCTACAGGGGGAGCTGGGCCTACTGGCACTACAGAACCAGCCTTGACTACCAGTTCACGCAGCCCACATAGGAAGCTCCTAAACTGGAGGCACCCTGGAGTTGGCTAACCCGACCGCACCACGACGAGGCAAGCATAGGTGTCTCAGTGAGCTTGACACAACCCGGAAACAGCTGACGGTGCTGAAACCAGGCTTGGCACGAGGGAGTACCTGTGACAAGAACACTGCCGAGAACCAGCTGGCGGTGCTGGAACCCGGATGCGTTGCCCCAGTGTGCAAGAGCCAATGGCACGACCGAGGACCAGCTGACGGTGCTGGAACCCGGTTACTAAGCTGTAGGTGCCCGCGCTTAAAAGCACTACCAAGGACCGCCTGGCGTTGGCGGAACTCGGATACCCAGGAGGAGGCACCTAAGCCAAAGGCTCGGCCCGGAACCAGCTGACGGTGCTGGAACCAGGTGGTGGACCCCAAGGCCCACAGGAGAGGAGAGAACAGCTAGGCCGCGAGGCAGCCGCAGTTACCAAACCCCAACAGTCCTACAGGGGGAGCTGGGCCTACTGGCACTACAGAACCAGCCTTGACTACCAGTTCACGCAGCCCACATAGGAAGCTCCTAAACTGGAGGCACCCTGGAGTTGGCTAACCCGACCGCACCACGACGAGGCAAGCATAGGTGTCTCAGTGAGCTTGACACAACCCGGAAACAGCTGACGGTGCTGAAACCAGGCTTGGCACGAGGGAGTACCTGTGACAAGAACACTGCCGAGAACCAGCTGGCGGTGCTGGAACCCGGATGCGTTGCCCCAGTGTGCAAGAGCCAATGGCACGATCGAGGACTAGCTGACGGTGCTGGAACCCGGTTACTAAGCTGTAGGTGCCCGCGCTTAAAAGCACTACCAAGGACCGCCTGGCGTTGGCGGAACTCGGATACCCAGGAGGAGGCACCTAAGCCAAAGGCTCGGCCCGGAACCAGCTGACGGTGCTGGAACCAGGTGGTGGACCCCAAGGCCCACAGGAGAGGAGAGAACAGCTAGGCCGCGAGGCAGCCGCAGTTACCGAACCCCAACAGTCCTACAGGGGGAGCTGGGCCTACTGGCACTACAGAACCAGCCTTGACTACTAGTTCACGCAGCCCACATAGGAAGCTCCTAAACTGGAGGCACCCTGGAGTTGGCTAACCCGACCGCACCACGACGAGGCAAGCATAGGTGTCTCAGTGAGCTTGACACAACCCGGAAACAGCTGACGGTGCTGAAACCAGGCTTGGCACGAGGGAGTACCTGTGACAAGAACACTGCTGAGAACCAGCTGGCGGTGCTGGAACCCGGATGCGTTGCCCCAGTGTGCAAGAGCCAATGGCACGACCGAGGACCAGCTGACGGTGCTGGAACCCGGTTACTAAGCTGTAGGTGCCCGCGCTTAAAAGCACTACCAAGGACCGCCTGGCGTTGGCGGAACTCGGATACCCAGGAGGAGGCACCTAAGCCAAAGGCTCGGCCCGGAACCAGCTGACGGTGCTGGAACCAGGTGGTGGACCCCAAGGCCCACAGGAGAGGAGAGAACAGCTAGGCCGCGAGGCAGCCGCAGTTACCGAACCCCAACAGTCCTACAGGGGGAGCTGGGCCTACTGGCACTACAGAACCAGCCTTGACTACCAGTTCACGCAGCCCACATAGGAAGCTCCTAAACTGGAGGCACCCTGGAGTTGGCTAACCCGACCGCACCACGACGAGGCAAGCATAGGTGTCTCAGTGAGCTTGACACAACCCGGAAACAGCTGACGGTGCTGAAACCAGGCTTGGCACGAGGGAGTACCTGTGACAAGAACACTGCCGAGAACCAGCTGGCGGTGCTGGAACCCGGATGCGTTGCCCCAGTGTGCAAGAGCCAATGGCACGACCGAGGACTAGCTGACGGTGCTGGAACCCGGTTACTAAGCTGTAGGTGCCCGCGCTTAAAAGCACTACCAAGGACCGCCTGGCGTTGGCGGAACTCGGATACCCAGGAGGAGGCACCTAAGCCAAAGGCTCGGCCCGGAACCAGCTGACGGTGCTGGAACCAGGTGGTGGACCCCAAGGCCCACAGGAGAGGAGAGAACAGCTAGGCCGCGAGGCAGCCGCAGTTACCGAACCCCAACAGTCCTACAGGGGAAGCTGGGCCTACTGGCACTACAGAACCAGCCTTGACTACCAGTTCACGCAGCCCACATAGGAAGCTCCTAAACTGGAGGCACCCTGGAGTTGGCTAACTCGACCGCACCACGACGGGGCAAGCATAGGCGTCTCAGTGAAGTTGACACAACCCGGAAACAGCTGACGGTGCTGAAACCAGGCTTGGCACGAGGGAGTACCTGTGACAAGAACACTGCCGAGAACCAGCTGGCGGTGCTGGAACCCAGATGCGTTGCCTTGCCTATTAAAGATTGTCTTCCTAGAGCCCCAACTAGCGGTGTTGGAGCAAAGGGTAAGCAGGGGGAGATGAGTGTAGGCCGAAGCCTGCACTGGAGGCAGCTTTGTGTCTGCGTTGCGTTTGCAGGACACTTTGCCGGCTACACACTGGGGGAACAGCTGGCATTGCTGAACCCCACTAACACAATGGCGTGTGTTTTTCTCTGTGCAGCTAGCACTTGCGGGCAAAAACTAGCGATGTTAGAGCCCGTGTTGAAGCAGGAGGAGGAGGAGAGGAGCAGAGTGTAGGCCGAAGCCTAGTTGAACCAATTTCAAAGGAAACCTTTAACCCCCCCCTCAGGTGTTACAAAGTACAAGAGACACACCTTGTGCAGTATTAATGCTGCACAAGTGAAAGGTTGCTCTATTAATTTGTCTACTTGCACACGCTGAATGAAAGACATACACAATTTACCCCATTCTACAGTCAAACTGTAGTGGATGCGTGACTTGGTTTTTTGATGAGACGCAGCACAGGTGTCCAAAATAACGCCTTGGTGCTTGGCGCAGCTTCCTGAGCGTTGTTATTTGCTGTACAGGAGTCTGCGCTCTTGTGTTATCCCTTGGCAATGCCCTGTTAGCGCTGCCCATCTTATGACATCATTTCATGTTGGCCGGTGCGGTTAACGATGGCCATAAATCCCAGACCCACAGTATCTTTTCATAAAGCCACACTGCGGTGCTGGGATTCGTGGCCTTGAGCAGTAAATATTTTGGCCGCTCACACACGTCCTTACACCTGCTTCAGACTGGGCGGCCTCTGCTGATCCCTTCTCGCATGCCGCGGCCATGAGGCTGCACAGTCTGAAGAAGGCGGAAGGAGATGAGTTAAGACAGGCGAAGATATGCACTGCTCGTGCCCATCAATCACACCCTCGCAGTCAAAATAATTAAGACAACGAGGAGCATTTTATTCAGGCAGGGCGGACGAACAGGCGCAAGTAGCCAACCAATGATGTCAGAAGACGGGAAGCGCTACCAAGGGGGGTGCTGCGTATCATTAGAAAGGAAAGTCACACCTCAGGGACAGTGGAATGGTCTCAAAGAGACACATTTTGTACGTGTTGAGTTCCACGTGGGCAAGGAGATAACATCAGCCACCTTGTACAAATGCAGCAGTACTGCTGTACAAGGTGGCTGTTATACATAGAAACACCTGGGGGTGGGGGCCAGGCTCCCTTCAATTTCAGTTCATGTGCCTGCGTGGCGTTTGCAGGTCACGTTGCAAGCTGCACAGCAGGGGAACAGCTGGCGGTGCTGAACCCCACTAACACATTGGCTGGTGTTTTTCTCTGTGCAGCTAGCATTTCCGGGCAAAAACTAGCGGTGTTAGAGCCCAGGGTCAGCAGGAGGAGGAGGAGAGGAGCAAAGTGTAGGCCGAAGCCTGCACTGGTGGCAGCTTTTGGTCGGTTGTGCCAGCGTGGCTTGTGCTGGACACGATGCCGGCTACACAGCGGGGGAACAGCTGGCGGTGCTGAACCCCACTAACACATTGGCTGGTGTTTTTCTCTGTGCAGCTAGCATTTCCGGGCAAAAACTAGCGGTGTTAGAGCCCAGGGTCAGCAGGAGGAGGAGGAGAGGAGCAAAGTGTAGGCCGAAGCCTGCACTGGTGGCAGCTTTTGGTCGGTTGTGCCAGCGTGGCTTGTGCTGGACACGATGCCGGCTACACAGCGGGGGAACAGCTGGCGGTGCTGAACCCCACTAACACATTGGCTGGTGTTTTTCTCTGTGCAGCTAGCATTTCCGGGCAAAAACTAGCGGTGTTTGAGCCCAGGGTCAGCAGGAGGAGGAGGAGAGGAGCAAAGTGTAGGCCGAAGCCTGCACTGGTGGCAGCTTTTGGTCGGTTGTGCCAGCGTGGCTTGTGCTGGACACGATGCCGGCTACACAGCGGGGGAACAGCTGGCGGTGCTGAACCCCACTAACACATTGGCTGGTGTTTTTCTCTGTGCAGCTAGCATTTCCGGGCAAAAACTAGCGTTGTTAGAGCCCAGGGTCAGCAGGAGGAGGAGAGGAGCAGAGTGTAGGCCGAAGCCTAGTTGAACCAATTTCAAAGGTTACCTTTAACCCCCCCTCAGGTGTTACAAAGTACAAGAGCCACTCCTTCTGCAGCATTAATGCTGCACAAGTAAAAGGTTGCTCTATTAATTTGTCTACTTGCACAAGCTGAATGCAACACGTAGACTATTTAGCCCATTATACTGTTAATCAGTAGTGGAGGCGTGACTTGTCTTTTTAAAGAAAAGCAGCACAGGTGTCGAAAACAACACCTTTTTGCATGGGCGCAGCTTCCTGAGCGTTGTTAGTTGCTGTACAGGAGTCTGCGCTCTTGTGATCCTTTGGCCATGCGCTGTGAGCGCTTCCTGTCTTATGACCTCATTTCATGTTGGCCGTTGCGGTTAGCGATGGACATGAATCCCAGACCCACAGTGTGTTTTTAAAAAATCACACTGCGGTGCTGGGATTCGTGCCCTGGTGCACTAAATATGTTTGCCGCTCACACATGTCCTTACACCTGCTTCAGACTGGGCGGCCTCATCTGATCCCTTATCGCCTGCCGCGGCCATGAGGACACCCAGTCTGAAGAAGGCGGAAGGAGATGAGTGAACACAGGCAAACATATGCACTGCACATGCCCATCAATCACACCCTCGCTGTCCAAAAAAATAAGACACCGAGGGGCGTTGTTTCGAGCAGGGGAGATGCACAGGCGCAGCCAGCTAACCAATGATGTCAAAAGACGGGCAGCGCTAACAAGGGTGGTGCTGCGTGTCATTACAATGGAAAGTCACACCTCAGGGACATTGTAATGGTCTCTAATGAGACACATTTTGTACGTGTTGAGTTCCACGTGGGCAAGGAGAAAAAGTCAGCCACCTTGTACAAATGCAGCAGTACTGCTGTACAAGGTGGCTGTTATACATAGAAACACCTGTGGGTGGGGGGCAGGCTCCCTTCAATTTCAGTTCATGTTCCTGCGTGGCGTTTGCAGGTCACGTTGCAAGCTACACAGCAGGGGAACAGCTGGCGTTGCTGAACCCCACTGACACATTGACTGGTGTTTTTCTCTGTGCAGATTGCATGTCCGGGCAAAAACTAGCGGTGTTAGAGCCCAGGGTCAGCAGGAGGAGGAGGAGAGGAGCAAAGTGTAGGCCGAAGCCTGCACTGGTGGCAGCTTTTGGTCGGTTGTGCCAGCGTGGCTTGTGCTGGACACGATGCCGGCTACACAGCGGGGGAACAGCTGGCGGTGCTGAACCCCACTAACACATTGGCTGGTGTTTTTCTCTGTGCAGCTAGCATTTCCGGGCAAAAACTAGCGTTGTTAGAGCCCAGGGTCAGCAGGAGGAGGAGTGGAGCAGAGTGTAGGCCGAAGCCTAGTTGAACCAATTTCAAAGGTTACCTTTAACCCCCCCTCAGGTGTTACAAAGTACAAGAGCCACTCCTTCTGCAGCATTAATGCTGCACAAGTAAAAGGTTGCTCTATTAATTTGTCTACTTGCACAAGCTGAATGCAACACGTACACTATTTAGCCCATTATACTGTTAAACAGTAGTGGAGGCGTGACTTGTCTTTTTAAAGAAAAGCAGCACAGGTGTCGAAAACAACACCTTTTTGCATGGGCGAAGCTTCCTGAGCGTTGTTAGTTGCTGTACAGGAGTCTGCGCTCTTGTGATCCTTTGGCCATGCGCTGTGAGCGCTTCCTGTCTTATGACCTCATTTCATGTTGGCCGTTGCGGTTAGCGATGGACATGAATCACAGACCCACAGTGTGTTTTTAAAAAATCACACTGCGGTGCTGGGATTCGTGCCCTGGTGCACTAAATATGTTTGCCGCTCACACATGTCCTTACACCTGCTTCAGACTGGGCGGCCTCATCTGATCCCTTATCGCCTGCCGCGGCCATGAGGACACCCAGTCTGAAGAAGGCGGAAGGAGATGAGTGAACACAGGCAAACATATGCACTGCACATGCCCATCAATCACACCCTCGCTGTCCAAAAAAATAAGACACCGAGGGGCGTTGTTTCGAGCAGGGGAGATGCACAGGCGCAGCCAGCTAACCAATGATGTCAAAAGACGGGCAGCGCTAACAAGGGTGGTGCTGCGTGTCATTACAAAGGAAAGTCACACCTCAGGGACATTGTAATGGTCTCTAATGAGACACATTTTGTACGTGTTGAGTTCCACGTGGGCAAGGAGAAAAAGTCAGCCACCTTGTACAAATGCAGCAGTACTGCTGTACAAGGTGGCTGTTATACATAGAAACACCTGTGGGTGGGGGGCAGGCTCCCTTCAATTTCAGTTCATGTGCCTGCGTGGCGTTTGCAGGTCACGTTGCAAGCTACACAGCAGGGGAACAGCTGGCGTTGCTGAACCCCACTGACACATTGACTGGTGTTTTTCTCTGTGCAGATTGCATGTCCGGGCAAAAACTAGCGGTGTTAGAGCCCAGGGTCAGCAGGAGGAGGAGGAGAGGAGCAAAGTGTAGGCCGAAGCCTGCACTGGTGGCAGCTTTTGGTCGGTTGTGCCAGCGTGGCTTGTGCTGGACACGATGCCGGCTACACAGCGGGGGAACAGCTGGCGGTGCTGAACCCCACTAACACATTGGCTGGTGTTTTTCTCTGTGCAGCTAGCATTTCCGGGCTAAAACTAGCGGTGTTTGAGCCCAGGGTCAGCAGGAAGAGTAGAGGAGCAGAGTGTAGGCCGAAGCCTAGTTGAACCAATTTCAAAGGTTACCTTTAACCCCCCCCTCAGGTGTTGCAAGGTACAAGAGCCACACCTTGAACAGCATTAATGATGCACAAGTCAAAGGTTGCTCTATTTAATTTTGCTCCTTGCACACGCTGAATTAAACACGTACACTATTTAGCCCATTATACTGTCAAACAGTAGTGGAGGCGTGACTACTAGTCTTTTTAAGGTGACGCAGCACAGGTGTACAAATTTACACCTAGGTGCTGTGCGCAGATTCCTTACCGTTGTTATTTGCAGTACAGGAAACTGCGCTCTTGTGTTATCCCTTGGCAATACCCTGTTAGTGCAGGCCGTCTCATGACCTCATTTCATGTTGGCCGGTGCGGTTAACGATGGCCATAAATCCCAGACCCACAGTGGCTTTTCCTAAAGTCACACTGCGGTGCTGGGATTCGTGGCCTTGTGCAGTAAATATGTTCGCCGCTCACACATGTCCTTACACCTGCTTCAGACTGGGCGGCCTCAGCTGATCCCTTATCGCATGCCGCGGCCATGAGGCCGCACAGTCAGAAGAAGGCGGAAGGAGGGGAGTGAAAACAGGGGAACATATGCACTGCTCGTGCCCATCAATCACACCCTCGCAGTCAAAATATATGAGACAACGGGGGGCGTTGTGTCGGGCAGGGGGGACGCACAGGCACAGCCAGCCAACCAATGATGTCAGGAGACGGGCAGCGCTAACAATGGGGGTGCTGCGTGTCATTAAAAAGGAAAGTCACACCTCAGGGACATTGTAATGGTCTGTAATGAGACACATTTTGTACTTGTTGAGTTCCACGTGTGCAAGGAGAAAAAGTCAGCCACCTTGTACAAATGCAGCAGTACTGCTGTACAAGGTGGCTGTTATACATAGAAACACCTGGGGGGGTGGGGGGCAGGCTCCCTTCAATTTCAGTTCATGTTCCTGCGTGGCGTTTGCAGGAAACGTTGCCAGCTACACAGCAGGGGAACAGCTGGCGGTGCTGAACCCCACTAACACATTGGCTGGTGTTTTTCTCTGTGCAGCTAGCATGTCCGGGCAGAAACTGGCGTTGTTTGAGCCCAGGGTCAGCAGGAGGAGGAGAGGAGCAAAGTGTAGGCCGAAGCCTGCACTGGTGGCAGCTTTTGGTCAGTTGTGCCAGCGTGGCTTGTGCTGGACACGATGCCGACTACACAGCAGGGGAACACCTGGCGGTGCTGAACCCCACTAACACATTGGCTGGTGTTTTTCTCTGTGCAGCTAGCATGTCCGGGCAGAAACTGGCGTTGTTTGAGCCCAGGGTCAGCAGGAGGAGGAGAGGAGCAAAGTGTAGGCCGAAGCCTGCACTGGTGGCAGCTTTTGTTCTGTTGTGCCAGCGTGGCTTGTGCTGGACACGTTGCCGACTACACAGCAGGGGAACAGCTGGCGTTGCTGAACCCCACTAACACATTGGCTGGTGTTTTTCTCTGTGCAGCTAGCATTTCCGGGCAAAAACTAGCGGTGTTTGAGCCCAGGGTCAGCAGGAGGAGTAGAGGAGCAGAGTGTAGGCCGAAGCCTAGTTGAACCAATTTCAAAGGTTACCTTTAACCCCCCCTCAGGTGTTGCAAGGTACAAGAGCCACACCTTGAACAGCATTAATGATGCACAAGTCAAAGGTTGCTCTATTTAATTTTGCTCCTTGCACACGCTGAATTAAACACGTACACTATTTAGCCCATTATACTGTCAAACAGTAGTGGAGGCGTGACTACTAGTCTTTTTAAGGAGACGCAGCACAGGTGTACAAATTTACACCTAGGTGCTGTGCGCAGATTCCTTACCGTTGTTATTTGCAGTACAGGAAACTGCGCTCTTGTGTTATCCCTTGGCAATACCCTGTTAGTGCAGGCCGTCTCATGACCTCATTTCATGTTGGCCGGTGCGGTTAACGATGGCCATAAATCCCAGACCCACAGTGGCTTTTCCTAAAGTCACACTGCGGTGCTGGGATTCGTGGCCTTGTGCAGTAAATATGTTCGCCGCTCACACATGTCCTTACACCTGCTTCAGACTGGGCGGCCTCAGCTGATCCCTTATCGCATGCCGCGGCCATGAGGCCGCACAGTCAGAAGAAGGCGGAAGGAGGGGAGTGAAAACAGGGGAACATATGCACTGCTCGTGCCCATCAATCACACCCTCGCAGTCAAAATATATGAGACAACGGGGGGCGTTGTGTCGGGCAGGGGGGACGCACAGGCACAGCCAGCCAACCAATGATGTCAGGAGACGGGCAGCGCTAACAATGGGGGTGCTGCGTGTCATTTAAAAGGAAAGTCACACCTCAGGGACATTGTAATGGTCTGTAATGAGACACATTTTGTACTTGTTGAGTTCCACGTGTGCAAGGAGAAAAAGTCAGCCACCTTGTACAAATGCAGCAGTACTGCTGTACAAGGTGGCTGTTATACATAGAAACACCTGGGGGGGTGGGGGGCAGGCTCCCTTCAATTTCAGTTCATGTTCCTGCGTGGCGTTTGCAGGAAACGTTGCCAGCTACACAGCAGGGGAACAGCTGGCGGTGCTGAACCCCACTAACACATTGGCTGGTGTTTTTCTCTGTGCAGCTAGCATGTCCGGGCAGAAACTGGCGTTGTTTGAGCCCAGGGTCAGCAGGAGGATGAGAGGAGCAAAGTGTAGGCCGAAGCCTGCACTGGTGGCAGCTTTTGTTCTGTTGTGCCAGCGTGGCTTGTGCTGGACACGTTGCCGACTACACAGCAGGGGAACAGCTGGCGGTGCTGAACCCCACTAACACATTGGCTGGTGTTTTTCTCTGTGCAGCTAGCAGTTCCGGGCAAAAACTAGCGGTGTTTGAGCCCAGGGTCAGCAGGAGGAGTAGAGGAGCAGAGTATAGGCCGAAGCCTAGTTGAACCAATTTCAAAGGTTACCTTTAACCCCCCTCAGGTGTTGCAAGGTACAAGAGCCACACCTTGTGCAGCATTAATGCTGCACAAGTAAAAGGTTGCTCTATTTGTTTTGCTCCTTGCACACGCTGACTAAAACACGTACACTATTTAGCCCATTATACTGTCAAACAGTTGTGGAGGCGTGACTTGTCTTTTTAACGAGACGCAGCACAGGTGTCAAAATTTGCACCTAGGTACTGGGCGCAGATTCCTGAGCGTTGTTATTTGCTGTACAGGAGTCTGCGCTATTGTGATCCCTTGGCCATGCGCTGTGAGCGCTTCCTGTCTTCTGACCTCATTTCATGTCGGCCGTTGCGGTTAGCGATGGACATGAATCCCAGACCCACAGTGTGTTTTCAAAAAATCACACTGCGTGGCTGGGATTCGTGGCCTTGTGCAGTAAATAGGTTTGCCGCTTACACATGTCCTTACACCTGCTCCAGACTGGGCGGCCTCAGCTGATCCCTTATCGCCTACCACGGCCAGGAGGCCGCACAGTCTGAAGAAGGCGGAAGGAGATGAGTTAAGACAGGCGAACATATGCACTGCTCGTGCCCATAAACCACACCCTCGCTGACAAAATAAATATGACAACGAGGGGCGTTGTTTCTAGCAGGGCGGATGCACAGGCGCAGCCAGCTAACCATGATGACAAAAGACGGGAAACGCTACCAAGGGGGGTGCTGCGTATCATTACAAAGGAAAGTCACACCTCAGGGACAGTGGAATGGTCTCAATGAGACACATTTTGTACGTGTTGAGTTCCACGTGGGCAAGGAGAAAAAGTCAGCCACCTTGTACAAATGCAGCAGTACTGCTGTACTAGGTGGCTGTTATACATAGAAACACCTGGGGGGGTGGGGCCAGGTTCCCTTTTAATTTCAGTTCCTGTGCCTGCATGGCGTTTGCAGGTCACGTTGCCGGCTACACAGCAGGGGAACAGCTGGCGTTGCTGAACCCCACTAACACATTGGCTGGTGTTTTTCTCTGTGCAGCTAGCACTTCCGGGCAAAAACTAGCGGTGTTTGAGCCCAGGGTCAGCAGGAGGAGGAGAGGAGCAGAGTGTAGGCCGAAGCCTGCACTGGTGGCAGCTTTTGTTCTGTTGTGCCAGCGTGGCTTGTGCTGGACACGTTGCCGACTACACAGCAGGGGAACAGCTGGCGGTGCTGAACCCCACTGACACATCACCTAGTGTTTTTTCTGTGTAGACAACACTTCCAGGTGGCAACTGACAGTGTTGAAACCCAGGGAATCAAAGAGGAGCAGAGTGTAGGCCGAAGCCTGCAGTGGAGCAAGTTGAAAGGGAACCTTTAACCCCCCCCCCCCCCAGGCATTTGTTGCTGAAAGAGCCATCTTGTACAGCAGTAATACTGCACATGGAAAATGGTGGCTCCGAAAATTATGCTCCTTGCAAACGCTGAAGTACACACTCACATAATGTGTCCCCTCACACCGTCAAACCATCCCGGAAGTGGGACTTTCCTTTGTAATGTGACACAGCACAGCCGTCATTCCAACCCCCTTGGTGCCGGGCGCCACCTCCTCAACGTTGTTTGGTTCTGTCACGGAGCCCGCGCTGTAATGTTATCCCTTGGCCATGCACAGTTAGCGGTGCCCGTCTTCTGACATCATGTAGGTGTCAGGCTGGCAGTGCCTGTGCGTCCAAGCTGCCCGAGATCCAACCTTGCAGTGTCATCTAATGTAGTCCCACTGCGGGCCAGGGATCCATGGGCATGCGCAGTGCATATCATCGCCTCTCACTCACCTCCTTCCTGCTTCTTCAGACTGTGCGGTGTCACGGCCGTGGCATGCTATTAGGGATCAGCTGACGCCGCCTAGTCTGAAGAAGCGTGAAGAAGGGGAGTGAGAGGCTAGTATATGCACTGCGCATGGCCATGGATACCAGGCCCACTGTGGGATCACATTAGACGACACTGCGAGGTGTGATTTCGGGCAGCGTGGACGCACAGGCGCAGCCAGGACGACAACAAATGATGTCAGAGGACGGGCAGCGCAAACTGTGCATGGCCAAGGGATAACATAACAGCGCAGGGTCCATGACGGAATCAAACAACGCTAAGGAGGCAGCGCACGGTGCCAAGGGGGTAGCAATGACGGCTGTGCTGCGTCACATTACAAAGGAAAGTCCCACCTCCGGGACGGTTGGACGGTGTGAGGGGACACATTACATGAGTGTGTAGTTCAGCGTTTGCAAGGAGCATAATTTCAAGAGCGACCTTTCCCTTGTGCAGTATTAGTGCTGCACATGGTGGCTCTTTCAGTAACAAACGCCTAGGGGGGGGGGGGACAGGTCCCCTTACATTTTAGTTGTGCCAGCGTGGCGGTCGCATGACACGTTGCCGGATACACAGCTGGGGATCAGCTGACGTTACTGAACCCCAATAACAGAGGAGCGACTGTTGACTGTGCACACAGCACTTCCAGGCACCAACTGGCGGTGTTAGAGCCAAGGGACAGCAGGAGGAGCAGATTGGAGGTATTGCCGCACACACAGCTGGGGATCAGCTGACGTTACTGAACCCCAATAACAGAGGAGCGACTGTTGACTGTGCACACAGCACTTCCAGGCACCAACTGGCGGTGTTAGAGCCCAGGGACAGCAGGAGGAGCAGATTGGAGGTATTGCCGCACACACAGCTGGGGATCAGCTGACGTTACTGAACCCCAATAACAGAGGAGCGACTGTTGACTGTGCACACAGCACTTCCAGGCACCAACTGGCGGTGTTAGAGCCCAGGGACAGCAGGAGGAGCAGATTGGAGGTATTGCCGCACACACAGCTGGGGATCAGCTGACGTTACTGAACCCCAATAACAGAGGAGCGACTGTTGACTGTGCACACAGCACTTCCAGGCACCAACTGGCGGTGTTAGAGCCCAGGGACAGCAGGAGGAGCAGAGGAACAGAGTGTAGGCCGAAGCCTGATTGGAGCAAGTTGAAAGGAAACCTTTAACCCCCCCCCCCAAGACGTTTGTAGCTGAAAGAGCCATGTTTTTTCAAGCAGAAAATTGAGAACATCAGAGACAATTTTAGTAAACAACCCCCAGAACCCTTCCTCCCAACTACCCAGCCCTCCACCTCCAAAACCAACTTCTCCACCATTACAGAAGACGGACTCTCCACTCTACTCTCAAGATCGCATCTCACCACCTGTGCACTTGACCCACTCCCATCCCACTTCATCCCAAACCTCACCACAGTCTTCATCCCAACCCTAACCCATCTCTTTAACCTATCACTAACAACTGGCATTTTCCCCTCAAGCTTTAAACATGCCACAATCACACCTATCCTCAAAAAGCCCTCTCTTGACCCATCCTCTGTATCTAGCTATCGCCCTATATCACTTCTCCCCTTTGCCTCAAAACTACTGGAACAACATGTCCATATTGAACTGTCCTCCCATCTATCTTCCTGCTCCTTCTTCGACTGCTTTCAATCAGGCTTCCGGTCACACCACTCCACTGAAACTGCCCTAACTAAGGTCACCAATGACCTATTAACCGCCAAGAGCAAGCGACACTACTCTGTCCTCCTCCTCCTGGACCTGTCCTCTGCCTTTGACACAGTGGACCATTCCCTGCTGCTGCAGACCCTCTCATCCCTTGGCATCACAGAATTGGCCCTATCCTGGATCTCATCATACCTAACTGACCGTACATTCAGCGTCTCCCACTCACACACCACCTCCTCACCTCGCCCCCTATCTGTCGGAGTCCCGCAAGGTTCAGTTCTAGGACCCCTGCTCTTCTCCATCTACACCTTTGGCCTGGGACAGCTCATAGAATCTCACGGCTTTCAGTATCATCTCTATGCTGACGACACACAGATCTACATCTCTGGACCAGATATCACCTCCCTACTAACCAGAATCCCTCAATGTCTGTCTGCTATTTCATCCTTCTTCTCCACTAGATTTCTAAAACTTAACATGGACAAAACAGAATTCATCATCTTTCCCCCATCTCACGCAATCTCCCCAACGAACCTATCCATTACAGTAAACGGCCGCCCACTCTCCCCAGTCCCACAAGCCCGCTGTCTTGGGGTAATCCTTGACACTGATCTCTCCTTTAAACCACATATCCAAACCCTTTCCACTTCCTGCCGCCTCCAACTCAAAAATATTTCACGGATCCGCACATTCCTAAACCAAGAATCTGCAAAAACCCTAGTCCATGCCCTCATCATCTCCCGCCTTGACTACTGTAACCTCCTGCTCTGTGGCCTCCCCTCTAACACTCTTGCACCCCTCCAATCTATTCTAAACTCTGCTGCCCGACTAATCCACCTGTCCCCCCGCTATTCCCCGGCCTCTCCCCTCTGTCAATCCCTGCACTGGCTCCCCATCACCCAGAGACTCCAGTACAAAAGCCTAACCATGACATATAAAGCCATCCACAACCTGTCTCCTCCATACATCTGTGACCTCGTCTCCCGGTACTTTCCTGCACGCAACCTCCGATCCTCACAAGATCTCCTTCTCTACTCCCCTATTATCTCCTCTTCCCACAATCGCATACAAGATTTCTCTCGTGCATCCCCCCTACTCTGGAATGCTCTACCACAACATATCAGACTCTCGCCTACCATCGAAACCTTCAAAAAGAACCTGAAGACCCACCTCTTCCGACAAGCCTACAACCTGCAGTAACCACCGATTGACCAAACCGCTGCACGGCCAGCTCTACCCTCACCTACTGTATCCTCACCCATCCCTTGTAGATTGTGAGCCCTCGCGGGCAGGGTCCTCTCTCCTCCTGTACCAGTTGTGACTTGTATTTTTCAAGATTATTGTACTTGTTTTATTATGTATACCCCTCCTCACATGTAAAGCGCCATGGAATAAATGGCGCTATAATAATAAATAATAATAATAATAATGTTGTGCAGCACTAAGGATGCAAAAGGAAAAGGTTGCTCTTTTAATTATGCTCCTTGCAAACACCGAAGTAAACACTAAAAATGTGTCCCTTTATACCGTTAAACCGTTCCGGAGGTGCGAATTTCCTTCGTAATGGGACACAGCACAGCTGTCATTCCTATCCCCTTGATGCCGTGCGCTGCCTCCTCAGCGTTATTTTAAGCTGTCACGGAGCCTGCGCTGTTCTGTTAGCCCTTGGCCATGCCCAATTAGCGCTGCCTGTCTTCTGACATAATTTGGTGTCAGGCTGTCAGTGCCTGTGCGTCCACGCTGCTCCAGATCCCACCTCGCAGTCTCATCTAACGTAATCCCACTGCGGGCCTTGGAACCATGGGCATGCACAGTGCATAACCTCGACTCTCACTCCCCTCCTTCCCTCTTCTTCAGACTGTGCGGTGTCACGGCCGTGGCATGCTAGGGATCAGCTGACGGCGCACAGTCTAAAGAAGGCGGAGGGAAATGAGCGAGAGCCCGAGGGGAAGATATGCACTGCGCATGCCCATGGATCCCAGGCCCGCAGTGTGACTCAATCAGAAGACACTGCGAGGCGGGATCTCGGGCACCGCGGCCGCACAGGCGCAGCCAGCCTGACACCAAATTATGTCAGAAGACAGGCAGCGCAAATAGGGCATGCCCAAGGGATAACAGAACAGCGCAGGCTCCGTGACAGCTTAAAACAACGCTGAGGAGGCAGCGCATGGCACCAAGGGGGTAGGAATGACGGCTGTGCTGCGTCACATTACGAAGGAAAGTCCCAGCTCCGGGACGGTATAACGGTATCAGTGAACACATTTTATAAGTGTTAAGTTCTGCGTGTGCAAAGAGCTAAAAAAAAAAAGCTACCTTTTCCTTGTGCAGCATTACTGCTGCACAAGATGGCTCTTTCAGTAACAAACGACGAGGGGGGGGGGGGACAGGTTCCCTTACATTTAGGTTGTTGTGCCAGCGTGGCGGTCGCAGGACACATTGCCGGCTACACAGCTGGGGATCAGCTGACGTTACTGAAACCCAATAACACTGGGTCGTATGTTTTTACTGTGCAGCCTGCACTTCTGAGCCGCAACTGGCGGTGTTGGAGCCCAGGAATAGCAGTTCAGGTGGTAGAAAGATGAACACAGCAGGAGACCTGGATGACACCCAATTACTTAATCAGGCAGAGGAGTGGCAAATTCCTGCGAGATCCAGGCCTGGTTCATTTTCAGGAAAGTAAGCCGGTCAACGTTATCGGAGGATAGTCGCATGCGACGGTCTGTTAGTACACCACCTGCGGCACTAAAGACACGTTCCGATAAGACACTAGCCGCAGGGCAAGCCAGCACCTCCAATGCATACTGGCTTAGCTCTGGCCATGTATCCAGCTTAGAGACCCAAAACTTGAACGGGGAAGAGCCGTCTGGGAGTACAGTAAGAGGGCAAGCCATGTAGTCTGTCACCATCTGACGGAACCGTTGCCTCCTGCTGACTGGAGCCGCCGGTGATGGTGTAGACATTTGGGGCGGGCACACAAAAGTGTGCCAGAGTTGTGCCATACTGGGCTTGCCTTGGGCAGAGGCACTGCTTCTGCTCCCTCTTTGGGCAGAGCCTCCCCCACTGCCTCGACGCACTGAGCTGCTTTGTAAAGCACTAGCAGCACTCCTCTCAGTTGGACAGGAGAAGATGATGGAATTCACCAGTGTGTCGTGGTACTCCCGCAATTTACGCTCCCGGGTCAACGCAGGGATGAGGTTTTGGACGTTGTCCCGGTAGCGAGGATCGAGGAGGGTGAACACCCAATAATCAGGCATGTTGAGAATGTGGTCGATGCGGCGGTCGTTTCTCAGGCACTGCAGCATGAAATCCACCATGTGCTGCAGAGTGCCAACTGGCCCAGAAACGCTGTCCCCTGCTTGAGACATGATCTCTGCCCGCTCGTCATCACCCCACCCTCGCTGTACACACTGACCACTGTACAATTGTGTCGCTCCCTCCTCTGGACGGAGCTCTTCCTCCTCCATTGACTCCTCCTCATCCTCCTCACAAATTGGCCCCTGCGTACCCCTTTGTGAGGAACCACGTGGCGCTGACTCTCCAGAAGCTGATGGAAAAGGTGACTCCTCATCCTCCACCTCTTCCACCACATCATCCCTTAACCCTTGCAAAGTTTGCTGAAGCAGGCAGATAAGGGGGACAGTCATGCTGACTAGTGCATCATCTGCACTTGCCATCCGCGTGGAATAATCAAAAGGACGCAAAACCTGGCAGACGTCCTTCATAGTGGCCCACTCTGTGGTTGTGAAGTCTGATCGGCGCTGACTGCGACTTCTTTGCGCCTGATGCAGCTGGTACTCCATAACTGCTTGCTGCTGCTCACACAACCGCTCCAACATATGTAACGTGGAATTCCACCGGGTAGGTAGGTCACATATGATGCGGTGTTCCGGAAGGCGGAATCGGCGCTGCAGAGCAGCAATGCGGGATCTGGCCAAGCTGGAACGCCGCAAGTGAGCACACTCTAGGCGGACCTTGTGCAGCAGGGCATCAAGATCCGGATAGTCCCTCAGAAAACTCTGCACAACCAAATTGAGCACATGTGCCAGACATGGGATGTGAGTGAGGTTGCCAAGGGCCAAAGCTGCCACCAGATTTCGGCCATTGTCACACACTACCATGCCTGGCTGGAGATTCGCTGGCAGTAACCACACATCGCTCTCCTGCTTTATGGCATTCCAGAGCTCCTGCGCTGTGTGGCTTCGATGCCCCAATGAAACTAGTTTCAAGACGGCCTGCTGACGTTTGGCCACGGCTGTGCTCATGTCGGTCATAGGTAAACGTTCACGGGTCCATGTGGGGGTGGACTGTGACGGATCCTGCAGAGAGGAATCAGAGGAACTGGTGTAAGAGGAGGAGTCGATGCATACAGACTGGATTCCTGCAATCCTTGGAGTGGGCAGGACACGTCCTGCGCCACTCGCACGATCTGTACCTGGCTCAACAACATTAACCCAATGGGCAGTGAGGGAAACATATCGCCCCTGTCCATGCTGACTGGTCCACGCATCGGTGGTGAGGTGGACCTTGCTACTGACGGCGTTCAGTAGCGCATGTTTTATGTTTGCCTCAACATGCCTGTGCAGGGCAGGGACAGCCTGCCTGCTGAAGTAAAAGCGGCTGGGCACCTTGTACTGTGGGACTGCCAATGCCATCAAGTCACGGAAGCTGTCAGTCTCCACCAGCCTGAACGAGAGCATTTCCAGGGACAACAGTTTGGCAATGCCTGCATTCAGAGCCTGTGCTCGGGGGTGGTTGGCCGAGAATGCCCGCCTTTTCTCCCATGCCTGTACTACCGATGGCTGTAGAGTAGACTGGGAGTGTGAGGATGACTGGGAAGGTGGTGCTGTGGGTGGAATTACACAAGGTCTCTGGGAGGAAGCCAAACCAGCTGTGCGTGAGCTGGAGGAAGAGGCAACACGAGCTGAAGAGGTGGTAGCTGCCGCTGTTGGTTGGCCTACATCTTCAGTGTGTTTCTGTAACTCCACCGCGTGCCTGGTCCGCACATGTTTCCACATATTTGTGGTATTGAGGTTGCTGACATTTTTCCCTCTTTTTACTTTATGATGACACAGCTTGCATTTGACAAAACAAATGTCATCTGCAACTGTGTCAAAAAAGGACCAGGCACTGCAAGTCTTGGGAGCGCCCTTTTTGGCTTTGGAAAGAGACAGGCTCCTAACGGGTGCCAAAGTGGAGGCTACAGGCTCCGCAGTCTTCCCCCTCCCTCTCCCTCTTTGGCCCGTAAGAGGAAGCTCTTCCTCTGAGCTGCTCCCACCACCTTCCTGTTCCTCACACCACGATGGGTCAAGGACCTCATCATCTCCACTACCCTCTGCCACCAACTGCTCCTCCTGGGTAGTCTCAGCAGCACAGTACGCACGAGAAAGCGGCACCTGAGTTTCATCATCAGATGCGTACTGCGCTGTGGTCACCGGAGGCACTGGCCCACCTGCCTCTTCAGAGTCAGAGAGAAAAAGGTGTTGGGCATCACTGCACACTGCCTCTTCTTCCATTTCTCCAATGCTGCTTGGCTGGCCCCCTGTTTCCAAGCCAAGAGATTCAGAGAACAGAAGTAGAGACGGCTCCTGTCCTGGGCTCTCTGACTGCCTGGCCAATTTGGCAGGTGGTGAAGAGACAGATGGCTGCTCTCCAGTGCTCTGTGCCTGAGAGGATGTGGCACTAACTGAAGTCGATGCCGGGGCGTTAGCTGCCATCCACCCGACAACGGCTTCAATTTGGTCTTCACGCAGCAGCGGTGCACGGCGCTCTCCGACAAAGCTGCGCATGAAGGACTGTTCCCTGCTGAAACTGAGTGACGACGAGTCACCGGCGCCCGCAGCAGGCACAGAATCACCACGTCCTCTCCCTGCTCCTCTCCCTGCTCCGCGCCCACGCCCACGTGCCTTACTCCCTGCCCTCTTCATCTTGGTTGACAGATAAAGATAAGCAGAAAAGTACTAAGGCCTTAGTGTGCTTATTCCTGTAATGCTCCTCCTAACAGGTGTAAGAAACACTAATGTTGTAAATTGTGGACTAAACTTTATTATTTTTCAAATGTGGCCTACACAAGTGTTAAGTTGTGTTTGGTGAACTTAACTTTTTTTTTGGTGCAGATCGGGCTACAGAGCTAGTTTAAATCACACGGAGACCGTGCAGACAGCCGTAAACGGCGCTGCAAGGCCAAAAAACCCTCCTCTAGGTTATCCTATATAGTGTTTTTCCACTATTTAGCTGGATACAAGTGGAAAGACACTAATAGGAATTTTTTTTTTCAAATTTTAAACTGGCTGCACTATTTGAAAAAAAGGAAATTGTTTTTCAAGGTATGAGGCAGTAACGCACCCTGAGCTGAATCCAACCGGCTATGGCTGCACACAGACTACAGGGCGAGCTGCGCTCACACAGAGACCGTGCAGACAGCCGTAAACGGCGCTGCAAGGCCCCAAAAAAAACCTCTAGGTTATCCTATGTAGTGTTTTTCCACAATTGAGCTGGAGACTGGTGGAAAGACACTAATAGGAATTTTTTTTTTTCAAATTTTAAACAGGCTGCACTATTTGAAAAAAAGGAAAATTTTTCTCAAGGTATTAGCCAGTAACGAACCCTGAGCTGAATCCAACCGGCTATGGCTGCACACAGACTACAGGGCGAGCTGGGCTCACACGGAGACCGTGCAGACAGCCGTAAACGGCGCTGCAAGGCCAAAAAACCCTCCTCTAGGTTATCCTATATAGTGTTTTTCCACTATTTAGCTGGATACGAGTGGAAAGACACTTATAGGATTTTTTTTTGTCAAATTTTAAACAGGCTGCACTATTTGAAAAAAAAGGAAAATTTTTCGCAAGGTATGAGCCAGTAACGAACCCTGAGCTGAATCCAACCGGCTATGGCTGCACACAGACTACAGGGCGAGCTGGGCTCACACGGAGACCGTGCAGACAGCCGTAAACGGCGCTGCAAGGCCAAAAAACCCTCCTCTAGGTTATCCTATATAGTGTTTTTCCACTATTTAGCTGGATACGAGTGGAAAGACACTAATAGGAATTTTTTTTTTCAAATTTTAAACAGGCTGCACTATTTGAAAAAAAGGAAAATTTTTCTCAAGGTATGAGCCAGTAACGAACCCTGAGCTGAATCCAACCGGCTATGGCTGCACACAGACTACAGGGCGAGCTGGGCTCACACGGAGACCGTGCAGACAGCCGTAAACGGCGCTGCAAGGCCCAAAAACCCCCCTCTAGGTTATCCTATGTAGTGTTTTTCCACAATAGAGCTGGAGACTGGTGGAAAAACACTAATAGGAAATTTGAGAAAAAATGTGCAGCAGGCTGCACTAAGAGCAAAAAAGAACAACTGTGTGAGGCAGTGTGAACCCCCCCTGAGCTGAATACAACCGGGTATATGGCTGCACACAGACTACAGAGTGAGCTGCACACATACACACACACAGAGACCTTGCAGAACGCTGTTAAAACAGCGCTGCAAGGCAAGAGCAAGGTGAACAGTGAAGAACACACAGCGTTTTGCTAAATTAGCCTTTGGAAAGGAAAATAAAGCAATTAGCAAGCTCAACTGGCCCTCAGTTAGAACACAGCGTCCTGTCCCTAACTGAAATCACAGCAGAGTGAGCGCAAAATGGCGGCAGCGCTTTTTTATAGTGCAGAGTGACATCATTTCAGCAGCCAATCCAAGCCTTGCCAGTACTTACATGCCCACCATGCTAAACAGGATGTGCCCACACTTTCATTCATTCCTCATTGGCTGCTGCGTTCAATTTGAATTCTGGGAACTTCCGATTCCGGTATCCGATACGCGGGAAGTATCGGAATTCAGTATCGGAATTCCGATACCGCAAATATCGGCCGATACCCGATACTTGCGGTATCGGAATGCTCAACACTAGTCATCAGTATAGATCCACATAGAATATGAAGTAGTATGATTTGGAAAACGGAGCTGTAAAAGTAGAATAATAGGTAATAAGACACTAGTAGTGAGACTAGGTTATAGGGATAAATCAAGGAGTAGAGGTCTCACCTATTTAAGATGTCTGGGGAGATATGTGGCTAGGAGGGTAATGTCACATATATGGCAGAACGATGTGCCCAGCGGTTAACTGAGGGTGAGAGAGAGAGACACACTAAAGTCGAGCTAATGTGGCAGAGGAGAACTATAGAAATAATGTAGCTCACCTAAGGGCAGAAAAGGTCCTAAAAGGAATACTGGGAGCAAAAAGAGCCTAAAACGGATAGGAAAATAAACAGGTATAACGCTCTGAAGAGAGGCCTCTCTTTAGTGTGTGTCTCTCTCTCACCCTCAGTTAACCGCTGGGCACATCGTTCTGCCATATATGTGACATTACCCTCCTAGCCACATATCTCCCCAGACATCTTAAATAGGTGAGACCTCTACTCCTTGATTTATCCCTATAACCTAGTCTCACTACTAGTGTCTTATTACCTATTATTCTACTTTTACAGCTCCGTTTTCCAAATCATACTACTTCATATTCTATGTGGATCTATACTGATGACCTTTAGTTTGGTTAGTACATATATATCTCTCTCTCCTATTCTTGTTATTGATATGGCACTTCTCCTAATACACCGCTCCAATGTTCTAGGCTATTCTGCCGTCATCATTTAGGTCCTACTGGATTCTTTCCTAGGACCCCTTAGTCTTATATACACATACAAGTGCTGTATACATTCCACCTTTACAGCAGTCGGGTATGTAAAAATTATTTCTTCCCTTCCTCTCCTTCCTTCCTTCCCTCCAATCACTTATTTTATGTTGAGATTTATCTTTAATTTTTTCATGTCTTGTTTTACAACATTGTAATTGCAATGCACTGTTATATATTCATGCAGTTTACTGAAGAAGGTCTTTATGTTTGACCGAAACGTCTATTTCACTGGACTGCTATTCTAAGTAATAAATTTTGATTTTCTTGATTACCAATATTCACCAAGTTGAGTGCCAAGTTATTTATTTATCATATCTACTGGTGTGGGAAACCTCTCTTGAGCACCGACACAGCTGTGCCGCGCTATACTTCACAATTTTTGCAATTCTGACCACTGTCACTTTATGAGGTTATAACTCTGGAACGCTTCAACGGATCCCGCTGATTCTGAGATTGTTTTTTCGTGACATATTGTACTTCATGTTAGTGGTAACATTTCTTCGATATTACTTGCGATTATTTATGAAAAAAACGGAAATATGGCGAAAATGTTTAAAATTTTGCAATTTTCAAACTTTGTATTTTTATGCCCTTAAATCAGAGAGATATGTCACAAAAAATAGTTAATAAATAACATTTCCCACATGTCTACTTTACATCAGCACAATTTTGGAAACAAAATTTTTTTTTGTTAGGGAGTTATAAGGGTTAAAAGTTGACCAGCAATTTCTCATTTTTACAACACCATTTTTTTTTAGGGACCACATCACATTTGAAGTCATTTTGAGGGGTCTATATGATAGAAAATAATGAAGTGTGACACCATTCTAAAAACTACACCCCTCAAGGTTCTCAAAACCACATTCAAGAAGTTTATTAACCCTTTACGTGCTTCACAGGAACTGAAACAATGTGGAAGGAAAAATGAACATTTAAATTTTTTTTGCAAACATCTTAATTCAGAACCATTTTTTTTATTTTCACAAGTGTAAAAACAGAAATGTAACCATAAATTTTGTTATGCAATTTCTCCTGAATACGCCAATACCCCATATGTGGGGGTAAACCACTGTTAGGGCGCACCGCAGAACTTAGAAGTGAAGGAGCGCCGTTTGACTTTTTCAATGCAGAATTGGCTGGAATTGAGATCGGACGCCATGTCACGTTTAGAGAGCCCCTGATGTGCCTAAACAGTGGAAACTCCCCACAAGTGACACCATTTTGGAAACTAGACCCCTTAAGGAACTTATCTAGATGTGTGGTGAGCACTTTGAACCCCCAAGTGCTTCACAGAAGTTTATAACGTAGAGCCGTGAAAATAAAAAATCGCTTTTGTTTACACAAAAATGATCTTTTCGCCCACAAATTCTTATTTTCACAAGGGTAACAGGAGAAATTAGACCACAAAAGTTGTTGTGCGATTTCTCCTGAATACGTCGATACCCCATATGTGAGGGTAAACCACTGTTTGGGCGCACCGCAGAGCTTGGAAGTGAAGGAGCGCCGTTTTACTTTTTCAATGTTGAATTGGCTGGAATTGAGATCGGACGCCATGTCGCGTTTGGAGAGCCCCTCATGTGCCTAAACAGTGGAAACCCCCCACAAGTGACACCATTTTGGAAACTAGACCCCCCATGGAACTTATCTAGATGTGTGGTGAGAACCTTGAATGCCCAAGTGCTTCACAGAAGTTTATAATGCAGAGCCGTGAAAATAAAAAATATTTTTTTTTCCACAAAAAAGATTTTTTAGCCCCCAAGTTTTTATTTTCACTAGGGTAACAAGAGAAATTGGACCCCAAAAGTTGTTTTCCAATTCGTCCTGAGTATGCTGGTACCCCATATGTGGGGGTAAACCACTGTTTGGGTGCACGGCAGAGCTCGGAAGGAAGGAGCGCCGTTTTGGAATGCAGACTTTGATAGAATGGTCTGCGGGTATTATGTTGCGTTTGCAGAGCCCCTGATGTACCTAACCAGTAGAAACCCTCCACAAGTGACCCCATTTTGGAAACTAGACCCCCCAAGGAACTTATCTAGATGTGTGGTGAGAACTTTGAATGCCCAAGTGCTTCACAGAAGTTTAGAATGCAGAGTCGTGAAAATAAAAAATATATTTTTTTTCCACAAAAAAGATATTGTAGCCCCCAAGTTTTTATTTTCACAAGGGTAACAAGAGAAATTGGACTGCAATAGTTGTTGTCCAATTTATCCCGAGTACGCTGATGCGCCATATGTGGGGGTAAACCACTGTTTGGGCGCAGGGCAGAGCTCGGAATGGAAGGAGCGCCTTTTTGGAATGCAGACTTTGATAGAATGGTCTGTGGGAATTATGTTGCGATTGCAGAGCCCCTGATGTACCTAAACTGTACTAACCCCCCACAAGTGACCCCATTTTGGAAACTAGACCCCCCAAGGAACTTATCTAGATGTGTGGTGAGAACTTTGAATGCCCAAGTGCTTCACAGAAGTTTAGAATGCAGAGTCGTGAAAATAAAAAATATTTTTTTTTTTCACAAAAAAGATATTGTAGCCCCCAAGTTTTTATTTTCACAAGGGTAACAAGAGAAATTGGACCCCAGAAGTTGTTGTCCAATTTATCCCGAGTACGCTGATGCCCCATATGTGGGAGTAAACCACTGTTTGGGCGCACGGCAGAGCTCGGAAGGGAAGGAGCGCCTTTTTGGAATGCAGACTTTGATAGAATGGTCTGTGGGCATTATGTTGAGATTGCAGAGCCCCTGATGTACCTAAACTGTAGTAACCCCCCACAAGTGACCCCATTTTGGAAACTAGACCCCCCAAGGAACTTATCTAGATGTGTGGTGAGAACTTTGAATGCCCAAGTGCTTCACAGAAGTTTAGAATGCAGAGTCGTGAAAATAATTTTTTTTTTTTCACAAAAAAGATATTGTAGCCCCCAAGTTTTTATTTTCACAAGGGTAAAAAGACAAATTGGACCCCAGAAGTTGTTGTCCAATTTATCCCGAGTGCGCTGATGCCCCATATGTGGGGGTAAACCACTGTTTGGGCGCACGGCAGAGCTCGGAAGGGAAGGAGCGCCTTTTTGGAATGCAGACTTTGATAGAATGGTCTGTGGGCATTATGTTGCGATTGCAGAGCCCCTGATGTACCTAAACTGTAGTAACTCCCCACAAGTGACCCCATTTTGGAAACTAGACCCCCCAAGGAACTTATCTAGATGTGTGGTGAGAACTTTGAATGCCCAAGTGCTTCACAGAAGTTTAGAATGCAGAGTCGTGAAAATAAAAAATATTTTTTTTTCACAAAAAAGATTTTGTAGCCCCCAAGTTTTTATTTTCACAAGGGTAACAAGAGAAATTGGACCCCAGAAGTTGTTGTCCAATTTATCCCGAGTACACTGATGCCCCATATGTGGGGGTAACCCACTGTTTGGGCGCACGGCAGAGCTCAGAAGGGAGGGAGCACCATTTGACTTTTTGAGCGCAAAATTGGCTGTCGTGTTTGGAGACCCCCTGATGTACCTAAACAGTGGAAACCCCCCAATTCTAGCTCCAACCCTAACCCCAACACACCCCTAACCCTAATCCCAACCTGATCCATAATCCTAATCACTAACCCTAACCCTAATCACAACCCTTACCCCAAAACAACCCTAATGTCAACCCTAACCATAACCCTAATCAAAACCCTAAATCCAACACACCCCTAATCCTAATCTCAACCCTAACCTCAAACCTAACCCTAATCCCAATACACCCCTAATCACAACCCTAACCTTAACCCTAATCCCAAACCTAACCCTAATCCCAAGCGTAACCCTAATGCCAACCCTAACCCTAATACCAACCCTAATCCAAACCCTAACCCTAATCCCAGCTCTAACCCTAACTTTAGCCCCAACCCTAGCCCTAACTTTAGCCCCAACCCTAACCCTAGCCCTAAGGCTACTTTCACACTTGCGTCGTTTGGCATTCCGTCGCAATCCGTCGTTTTGGACAAGAAACGGATCCTGCAAATGTGCCCGCAGGATGCGTTTTTTGCCCATAGACTTGTATTGCCAACGGATCGTGACGGATGGCCACACGTCGCGTCCGTCGTGCACTGGATCAGTTGTGTTTTGGCGGAGCGTCAGCACAAAAAAACGTTCAATGAAACGTTTTTTTGTACGTCGCATCCGCCATTTCTGACCACGCATTCGTGGCCGTAACTCCGCCCCCTCCTCCCCAGGACATAGATTGGGCAGCGGATGCGTTGAAAAACTACAGCTGCTGCCCACGTTGTGCACAATTTTCACAACGTGCATCGGTATGTCGGGCCGACGCATTGCGACGGCCCCGTACCGACGTAAGTGTGAAAGAAGCCTAACCCTAAATTTAGCCCCAACCCTAACCCTAAATTTAGCCCCAACCCTAACCCTAAATTTAGCCCCAACCCTAGCCCTAACCCTAGCCCTAACCCTAGCCCTAACCCTACCCCTAACCCTACCCCTAACCCTACCCCTAGCCCCTAACCCTACCCCTAACCCTACCCCTAACCCTACCCCTAACCCTAACCCTACCCCTAACCCTACCCCTAACCCTAACCCTACCCCTAACCCTACCCCTAACCCTACCCCTAGCCCTAACCCTAGCCCTACCCCTAACCCTACCCCTACCCCTAACCCTACCCCTAACCCTAACCCTACCCCTAACCCTAACCCTACCCCTAACCCTACCCCTAACCTTAACCCTACCCCTACCCCTAACCCTACCCCTAACCCTACCCCTAACCCTACCCCTAACCCTAATTTTAGCCCCAACTGCTGTTCTCCTGCCGGCCGGCAGATGGAGACAGATGGCGGGCGCACTGAGCATGCGTCCGCCATGTTCTTCTGCCGGCGGCCAGGAGGAGCAGCAAGAGGATCCAGGGACCTAGGTGAGTATGCTAGGGTCCCCGAATCCCCCTATTTCTCTGTCCTCTGATGTGCGATCACATCAGAGGACAGAGAATTACACTTTACTTTTTTTTTTTTTTTTTGCGGTCGCCGGTAAACAGTTAATTACCGGCGATCGCAAAACAGGGGTCGGTAATACCGACCCCGATCATGCTCTTTGGGGTCTCGGCTACCCCCGGCAGCCGAGACCCCAAAGATTCTCCCGGTGCCGGCCGGCGGGCGCACTGCGCATGCGCCCGCCATTTTGAAGATGGCGGCGCCCACCGGGAGACACGAGGAGCATCGGGGGAGCTAGGTGAGTATTGGGGGGCCACCTGGGACCCCTTTTCTCTGTCCTCCGATGTGCGATCACATCGGAGGACAGAGAAATTAAAAAGAGATCGCTTTTTTTTTTTTTTCTTTTTTTTTTTGCGATCGCCGGTAAACGGTTAATTACCGGCGATCGCAAATGCGGGGTGGGTTAAAAACCCCCCGAATCATGTTCTCTGGGGTCTCGGCTACCCTCGGCAGCCGAGACCCCGGAGAAAATCGGCCTCTGGGGGGCGCTATGGACTTTTTCCACAGCGCCGTTAATTAACGGCGCTGTGGTTTAAGTACCCTTAGCGGCCGCCGTTAAAAGGCGTATCGGCGGTCGCTAAGGGGTTAAAAGAAGCAAGCCCTCTTTAACATTAATACCAACATATTTAAATCAATAAATACTGAGATGCACTAAATCAGGGGTCCCCAACTCCAGTCCTCAAGGCCCACCAACATGTCATGTTTTCAGGATTTCCTTAGTCTTGCCCAGGTAATAATTGCATCACCTGTGCAATGCAAAGGAAATCCTGAAAACATGACCTGTTGGTGGGCCTTGAGGACTGGAGTTGGGGACCCCTGCACTAAATGACTATAAATACCAACAGAAAAAAAGTGCTATAAAGTCTCATAAATAATTTTTTTTTTATTACAGTTAATATATAATTTAACAATAATATTTACAAACAGATGCAGGGTAACCCTATGGAGGACCACAGCAAGCCAGTATTCAAGCATAATATAAATGTAAATTAGGTATGAAAATCCCAATGCCTATAAGGTATATCCCTATGCATTTTTAAGAAAACAGTATATTGTCTTAAGTCCAATACTGCACTTACATGGAGTGATGAGAAAATTGGCATAGGTGCTGTGTGGCCCAAGTCCCACCTGATGGAGCTAGGGCAAAACGCGCGTTGGGGCACCTGGGCCACACAGCATCTTTCCCACTTTTCTCATCACTCGATGTAAAGTGCAGTATTAGACTTAAGACAATATGCTGTTTTCTTCAAAATACATAGGAATGTACCTTATAGACAGAGATTTTCATAGCAATGAAAAAATTTTTTTCAGCTCAGGTAAGTTTCTGGTATGGAGAAGCCATCTCGTCGAGTCTCGTCTCTGCTAGACACTGGTATTACTTGAGAAGAAAATAAATCAAGCTTTAATCTGTAAAATTAGATTCTTTATTTCATAATTATTGAACAAGTCAATACTAGATTGTCCCTGAGCATAGGCATGACTGCGGTTGAGGGGTGCTAGGAGGGGAGAGGTGGGATTTTTATACCTAACTTACTATAATATTATGCTTGCATATACAGTATATTGGCTTGTTGTGGTCCTCTATAGGGTTACTCTGCATATGTTTGTGAATTTTTTTGCTTAATTATTTATTTATTGTAATAAAATAAATTATTTATGAGACTTTATAGCACATCTTTTCTGTTGGTATTCAACTTCTCTTTAAGACAAGAAAACTGTAAGTTAGTAATAGAGTTACTACAGTACATCTGCCATCTGCCATATATTTTTACATCATTAGATCCATGCTACTATAATTATTTTTACAGTTATATATCAGACTTTGTGCCCTTTAACCAGTGCTCTATAATGCTATAAATACACTACAGCTGTAATTACTAACAACCAATTTTTTGTTTCCCAGGAAATCTAAAGCTCTCCCTTTTCACTTTATGTCTTATGGTGGTAAACATATGACAATGCACTCTTTTGTGAAATCTACAACGGGATGTAAAGTCTTTTTGAATTAAAGGGTTAATTCTGTTAGCGCTACTATACTATGCTCATACATTATGCCTGCAAATGTTAATGAGCAGTAGTTAACATAATGGACAATGGAAAAGAGAACATCATGTTCTATAAATAAATATAGGGCAAAGAAAGAGATCAGATCTCAAAGGACATAAAGTTTAACAAAGATGTATCCAGAGTTCATATCCACACATACATTTGAATAGTAATGAATAAAACAGGATGAGATTAAAAATGGAACAAATTATAGAGAAAACCTTGGTTGGCTGTGACAAAGCTATAATGAGAATTTGTATAAATATTTGTACAAGTCAAAAGTGCTAAAAGGAGACTAAAATGTAAATAAAAAAATTAAATTGTGTACTTGCACTAATCGAGAAAGACAGGTTATTAATAGTGATGAGCGAGCACGCTATTCGGGCTATTGGTTACTCGGCGAATTTACTATTTACCTCGGTATATTCGAGTGACCTGCCCAGCATATTTGGCACTTTATTTGCTTGCCAATCACAGTAATGCCGACACCATCGTCGGTGTGGCATTACCGTGATTGGCTGCCCAAAAACCGAGTGTTTGTCGCACTGTCATGCGCATGACAGCACGGCAAACACCGCTTCTGATCGGCGGTGTAATCATCCCTGCTGGTCATAGAGTAGCGATTTTTATGCTGTCAACAGACAGAGTGAGTGCACAGCTGTGATCGGCGGTATAAAGTTTACCTCCGGTCACTGGTGTCAGCTGATGGGACTACAGCTCCCATCAGCTGACACCTGCTGATGTTAATAATAGTGAGGGCAAGAGCGGCTGATTGGGGTATTCATCAGCCAGCTCCTGATCTGTAAATAACTAATTAAATACAGGTTCCGCTGGTATTTTTGATAATCAGCCAGGCAAAACTCACAGCTGGGGGCTGCAACCCTCAGCTGTCAGAGTCAGCAAGGCTGGAAATCAAGAATAAGGGGTCCCCATGCCATGTTTTTTAATTATTTAAATAAATAATTTAAAAAAAGAGGTGGGGTACCACCATTTTTGACCACCAGAATTGCTAAAGCAGACAACTGGGGGCTGGTAAGGGCCATTGATAGTGCCCCCAGCCTAAAAATAGCAGCCTGCAGCTGCCCAGAAAAGGCACAACTATTAGATGCACCAATTCTAGCACTCTGCCCGGATCTTCCCACCTGCCCTGTAGCGGTGGCAAGTGGGGTTTATACTTGAACATACATGTATTGCCATTTGACATCAAGCACACATCTTAGTAATGAAGAGGTGTCTACAAGACACCTATCCATTACTAATCCTACAGTTCTATGGCAAATAAAGACACAGACAGAATAAAGTCCTTTATTAGAAATAACAAAACACACTTTTCCACTTTTATTTAAAAATAACAAACAATTATACTCGCATAACACCTAATTCCACCAAATCCCTCGTCTCCAGTAAGAAACCAATAAGATAACAAAAATAAAAATCAGCAATATCCCTCACCTGTCCATTGTTCTGTCCCATGCCGTAATCCATGTCAGGGGGGATAAACAGGTTTCAACCTGGATGGTGCCAAGATGCAACCGTCCAGACTGAGAACCATTGGTGAATGAGCAGCTGCGAGCGCAGCGCTAGTGACTAGGGGTGACATCATCGAGGTTACTGCTGGTCACTGAAGCTGCATTCCCAGCTGGGCTGAACTGCTGTGACCTCAGCACAGTGGGAAAAAGTCAGAGATGAGGTCACTGCAGTTCAAGCTCAGTGAATTCACAGCAGGTCAGCGTGAGAATTTCTCACCCTGATCTGCTGTGAAGTCACTGAGATTGAAGTGTGGTGACCTCATCAGTGTTTTTTTTTTCTCATGGTGCTGAGGTCACCATAGTTCAGCCCGGCTGGGAACGCAGCCTCAGTGACCGGAGGTAACTTCGATGATGTCACCGCTAGAAGAGAAGGGGTTTTGAGACAGAGCCTTGAGGGACACCAAAAGAGAGCGGGGGCGATGGGGGACAAGGATGTAATATGAGATTAGGAAACGGTAAATGTGTGGTTAGTATGGTATTGGGAGACCCCGGAGAGGGCAATGTCTTTGATGACAAGGGAAGAGGACAGGTCATGAAGTAGAAGTATAGCTGTTTACATTCTGTTCAAGAAGTTTGAAGTGAAAGAGAGAAGTGATATGAACCATCTATCTATTTATCCATCTATCTGTCTATCTATCTATCGTTAAGAGACGAGTTGTCATCACTCTCCATTCAGCATACAGGCTCTACACAAGGTCATTCTTGAAGAATGGAAAAATATAGATTTTGCAATATATCACCAATTTGTTCATTCTGTGCTTAGAAGAGTTTATGCTGTCCTTAAAAAATCATGGAGGTCATACAAAACACTATATGTAGTAATTTTGATGTAGGGTGTACTCATTTTGATATGAATTAATTTGAGCAAAATTGAAGATTTTGCTATAAAAGATATGTTAACTAAGTCCGAGCCTGAAATGCGTAATTGTAAAGCTAGTTGGATGAACTGTGGAGTGCAGAACCTTTTCATTTGCCGCAGTTGCGGCATCACTCAGATAACTATCATACATTATATTGAGCACTGTATATACACACAGATACAAAGATTTCCAGTAGAGCACAGTTTGTACCGCATAGTTGTTTTCCATCTCCAGAGTCTCTCTCTCTCTCCTGTGGAGTGTAAGCTTTTTTGGTCAAAAGTGTCCTCTCTCTTTCTTGTAGAGTACAAGCTCTTACTGTTAGGAAGGGTTATCTCTATCCCCCACATGTACTTTCTAAGCAATTACAAGATTTTCTTTATTGAGATTGGCACAAAATTTATTTGCCACAAATCAAAATTCCTGGAAAAATTTGGCCAAGTCAACAAATTTGAATTTCAAAAGAGCTTCTCGTCTCTACTCTTACACCTGACTTTGAAAAACCATGCAATTTCAGGGTTGGTATTCTTTTATACTATGAGTTCATCATCATATAAAAGTGAGTAAAAAAAGTTTCACACGCCAATTAAATTAAAACTTATGTTGGCCTCACTGTCTTATCAGCATTTTCCATACGAGGTCGCTATCTCTGCAGGACTGCTGTGTTCAAGTTTCATTGTGTTATATCAGTTCATTTATGAATGTAGTACAAGAAACAATGGATACCTCACTTGTGATTTGCAGAAAAGAAGAGAAGCGTACATTTATTTTTATTTTTTTTTGGTGTCTGGAACTGATAAGTTGATCAAAAAGCATAAAAGCTATCCCACCATGACAAGGTGTACCCAACCAGAACAGTCCTAGCCTATCTCTAATATTAAAATCTCACCTTGTGTCAGCTGACCTCTAGATAATGGCAGAGCAGGATACTGGCCTGACTGTTTAGACACCTGGCCATGGGATGCTAAACACATACAATGCCTAGCTCAGAAAGGGGGCAATGCCCCTGTTTGTACAGAGTATAGTAAACTATGCTCATTTAATGTTTAATGTTTTTTAATGAGAGAATACATTGGCTTGTTGACAGATGGACAAAATGAATTGAAAAGCAGTGAGATTATTTCAAAAAATTATGTATTTGTTTTTTAGGAAAAGTTGATTCAAATAAATTGTACAGCCAAATTGCGTTACATTTTTGACTCACCCAGAATGATCAGAAGTTTTGTAAACTATAGAATCGCATACACTTGATGAGACAAATATCTTGTTACAAGCACAATCAGCACAGAGTGGCAGGTTCTATTTCTTCATGCCCTATGTCCTATTTAAATCTTCATATTTTTATTTTTCATTTGAAAAAAAAAAATCTTAATCATTTTAATATGTAATTTTCATAGGCATTTCCCTTCTTTATGAATAAGCAATGTTCTAAAAGATTATAGTATGACAAAATTGTAATTAAAGATTATTTTTATGTATTGAAGGTAATTTTTGCATCCAAATAGGTACCCCTAGTTAGATACCCTGTGTAAATATCAACATAACTTGGATCTATACAAGTAACATACTGTATATATAATGCTATATATTGCAGCTTGCGCCTCCTTACTCTTTACAATCGCTCACCATCTTCTCACCTTCCCAGTGCCCCAAGGCTGTAATTCTATAAAAATGTCAAAGAGGAATAACATTAACCCAAGAGGGATGAAGGTGGCACAGAAAATAATGACAGCAGCAAGGAAAAGGGTGTGTGTGTATATAACCAAGGCGGCAGAACACCTTCAAGGTGGTGATAAATTACCGCAGCCCGGATCTACTTTTATGGTACCTGTCTATGCATTCGTCCACCTTTCTCGATGATATATAGTAATGCTTCTAACGCAATGTAAGAGACCGTGCATGTGATACATAGGACCAAATCATGCTTTATGTATCAAGACACGATCCGTTAATGAAGATTATTTATCACCCTGAATGCACTGCGCATGGAACAACCCCAGATTTATAGAACATATGCTGATCTCTTTTATGGGATGAGTAAAAAATATGTGCGCTCCTTTCGTGAAGAGAATGGGTTACACTTGTTATATGTGCCCATCGATGTTCGGAGAAGATAGGAGAAGACAGAAAATTAATGAGGGCGGTAGTAAGACGTAAGAGTCATAAAGAGCAAGGAAATTAATGAGTGCATAAAACGGAGAATTAATTGCACAACAAGGCAACGAGACTGAGGGAGCTCTAGTAGGGGCTGACAAAAGGAAATAGAGAAATAAAAGAGATTAACCGCTAATTCCCTTTGCAGTTCCCTAATCCTTTACAAAAGTGCCATTTCTTTTTTTTTTTATTTTTCCTTCTTCCACTGTAAGTTTTAGAAATAGAACAGTTGGTAGAAAATAGTTAGTGATGCACAACTAAAACAAATAGACAATACGCTGAAAAGCATATATATACAGTACAGACCAAAAGTTTGGACACACCTTCTCATTCAAAGATTTTTCTGTATTTTCATGACTAAAAAAATTGTACATTCACACTGAAGGCATCAAAACTATGAAATAACACATGTGGAATTATATACTTAACAAAAAAGTGTGAAACAACTGAAAATGCGTCTTATATTCTAGGTTCTTCAAAGTAGTCGCCTTTTGCTTTGATTACTGCTTTGCACACTCTTGGCATTCTCTTGATGAGCTTAAAGAGGTAGTCACCGGAAATGGTCTTCCAACAGTCTTGAAGGAGTTCCCAGAGATGCTTAGTACTTGTTGGTCCTTTTGCCTTCACTCTGCGATCCAGCTCACCCCAAACCATCTCGATTGGGTTCAGGTCTGGTGACTGCACCCCATCACTCTCTTTCTTGGTCAAATAACCCTTACACAGCCTGGAGGTGTGTTTGGGGTCATTGTCCTTTTGAAAAATAAATGATTGTCCAACTAAACGCAAACCGTATGAAATAGTATGCCGCTACAATATGCTTTGGTAGCCATGCTGGTTCAGCATGCCTTCAATTTTGAATACATTCCCAACAGTGTCACCAGCAAAACACACCCACACCATCACACATCCTCCTCCATGCTTCACGGTGGGAACCAGGCATGTAGAGTCCATCCGTTCACCTTTTCTGTGTCGCACAAAGACACGGTCGTTGAAACCAAAGATCTCAAATTTGGACTCATGACACCAAAGCACAGATTTCCACTGGTCTAATGCCCATTCCTTGTGTTCTTTAGCCCAAACAAGTCTCTTCTGCTTGTTGCCTATCCTTAGCAGTGGTTTCCTAGCAGCTGTTTTACCATGAAGGCCTGCTGCACAAAGTCTCCTCTTAACAGTTGTTGTAGAGATGTGTCTGCTGCTAGAACTCTGTGTGGCATTGACCTGGTCTCAAATCTAAGCTGCTGTTAACCTACGATTTCTGAGGCTGGTGACTCGGATAAACTTATCCTCAGAAGCAGAGGTGACTCTTGGTCTTCCTTTCCTGGGGCAGTCCTTATGTGAGACAGTTTCTTTGTAGCGCTTGATGGTTTTTGCCAGTGCACTTGGTAACACTTTCAAAGTTTTCCCAATTTTTCGGACTACTGACCTTCATTTCTTAAAGTAATGATGGCCACTCGTTTTTCTTTACTTAGCTCCTTTTTTTGCCATAATACCAATTCTAACAGTCTATTCAGTAGGACTATCAGCTGTGTATCCACCACACTTCTGCACAACACAACTGATGGTCCCAACCCCATTTCTAAGGCAAGAAATCACACTTATTAAACCTGACAGGGCACACCTGTGAAGCAAAAACCATTTCCGGTGACTACCTCTTGAAGCCCAAGAGTGTGCACAGCAGTAATCATAGCAAAAGGTGGCTACTTTGAAGAATCTAGAATATAAAACATATTTTCAGTTGTTTCTCACTTTTTTGTTAAGTTTATAATTCCACATGTGTTAATTCATAGTTTTGATGCCTTTAGTGTGAATGTACAATTTTCTTAGTCATGCAGCGGTGTTCACACAGTGTGGTAAAGAAGCAGTGACCCAGGTTAGTCCAACCTAAAAGTCTTTATTTTGGGAACTCACAACAAAAAGGCTAACGTTGTTCTCTGGATCACAGCCGAATCATCAATAACAGACCGTGGCACTCCATTGCCATGGGCAACTACACCGTATCTCTTGTGGCTGAGTCAGTGGTTTTGTTTTCTCTGCCTTTGGCCTTTGCTCAGACTCACACACCTGTGGTGCAGAGAGCTCCTGCTCTCCGGCTTGCAAACCAAAAAACTGACACACCCAAAGCTAAACTGAAAGTTTAAATGGGAATAGTGGGCATGAGCCACTTCCAAAATCCGGAGAGGAGGGAGAGACCCATCCCACTTCCAATCCTATAGGTCTCTCCAAAAACAAAAGCCCATGTCAGGTTTTCCTAAATCTGATCTGGTCAAATAACTTTACCAAGCCAACACTTACTTTTATTTTGCATTGCAACCACAGCTGTAGCTGTAGCTACTATATCTGTAAGTGGGTTGAGAGCTGGCTCAGGGATAGGAAACAAAGGGTGGTTATTAATTGAGCACACTCGGACTGGGTCGCGGTTAGCAGTGGGGTACCACAGGGGTCAGTATTGGGCCCTCTTCTTTTTAACATATTAATTAATGACCTTGTAGGGGGCATTCAGAGTAGAATTTCAATATTTGCAGATGACACTAAACTCTGCAGGGTAATCAATACAGAGGAGGACAATTTTATATTACAGGATGATTTATGTAAACTAGAAGCTTGGGCTGATAAATGGCAAATGATCTTTAATGGGGATAAATGTAAGGTCATTCACTTGGGTAGAAGTAATAAGATGTATAATTATGTGCTTAATTCTAAAACTCTGGGCAAAACCGTCAATGAAAAAGACCTGGGTGTATGGGTGGATGACAAACTCATATTCAGTGGCCAGTGTCAGGCAGCTACTACAAAGGCAAATAAAATAATGGGATGCATTAAAAGAGGCATAGATGCTCATGAGGAGAACATAATTTTACCTCTATACAAGTCACAAGTTCAACCACACTTAGAATACTGTGCACTAGAGTTGAGCGACCTTGACCTTTTTAGAGTCGAGCCGGGTTTCGCGAAACCCGACTATCTCAAAAGTCAGGTCGAGTGAAATCGGCCGATTATGACGTAAAGTCGGGATCGACCGAAACACGAAACCCAATGCAAGTCAATGGGGCAGCATAGTCGGCAGTGAGTGGGGGCCAGGAAAACACCTAGAGTGCCCATTTTAATGTCAAAACCATCCATTCTTCTTAATGAAGCTTGTCAAGCGTAATTTACCTTATAATAATTGGAAGGCATTTGAAATTGGGGGTCATTTGGCTAAAGTTGTGTGGGGTAGGGCTGGTTCAAGTAATTAGTGGGCCCAGGAAATCTGGACCACGTCACGGCAGTGGAGCAGGGAGAGGTAAGTATTTCAACTTTGCAAGTGCTGTGATCCTGAGCAAGCAGGGGGGGCCCACTTGTTGGCATTGGCACTGGCACAGGGCCCCTCAAAGTACAGCGGTGTGTTTGCACGGCGGGGGCGCCTCCCACCGGCAGCAACACTTTTGCGTACTATGAGAGGCCCTGTGCCAGTGACGTCGCCAACTAGTATTCCTCCCCCCACCTGATGAAGGAACCTGCACTTTCATCTGCACCTTCCTCTTTGTCCCCGTGTAAGGTGGTATGGTATGCGGGAAGAGCAACCTGACTTTCAGCAGGGTCACAATGTTGTTGTGTAGCATGCACGGGGAATGTTGCGTTATGGGTCAATGTACCAGCAGACTCATCTATCACTGGCTGGGCAATGGGCACGATGAAGTGGAAACACAGATATAGGCCCAAAGAATAAAGTGGGCTAAATGCAGTTCAAAATTGGTAACACAGGAATAACCAGGGGGCATTGCAGTGGAGGACAACTGGAATGAGAGGCTGACACAGAGAGTAGGGCCAAATCAGTAAGTAGTCGAAATGCAGTTCAAAATTGGCAACCGTAGTAAACAGGCGGCACAGCTTTGTTCAGTGGAGGAGAACAGCAAGGAGTGGCAGACACCGATAGTAGGCCCCAACCCAACTAGTAGGCCAAATGCAGTCTAACATTAACAACTACTTAACGAGAGCCTGAAAATGGAATTTCAGGACAGGAAACCAGGAGAACAGCAAGGAGTGGCAGACACCGATAGTAGGCCCCAACCCAACTAGTACGCCAAATGCAGTTGTTCCATTTAACCACAATTTAATGAGAGCCTGAAGATAGAAGCTCAGGAAAGGCAACCTGGGGAACACCTTGGAGTGTAACACACCATCTCTCTCCACCCCATACCCATTTTGTAGGCCTAATGCAGTGTACTTTTCTACAACTACTAAACGAGAGTCGGAAGACCGAAGCAATGGCAAGGAAACCTGGGGAACACCTTGGAGTGTAACACACCATCTCTCTCCACCCCATACCCAATTTGTAGGCCTAATGCAGTGTAGTTTCCAAGAACTACTAAACGAGAGCCGGAAGATCGAAGCTCAGGAAAGGCAACCTGGGGAACACCTTGGAGTGTAACACACCCTCTCTCTACACCCCATACCCAATTTGAAGGCCTAATGCAGTGTAGTTTCCAAGAACTACTAAACGAGAGCCGGAAGATCGAAGCTCAGGAAAGGCAACCTGGGGAACACCTTGGAGTGTAACACACCCTCTCGCTACACCCCATACCCAATTTGAAGGCCTAATGCAGCGTAGTTTCCAACAACTACTAAACGAGAGCCGGAAGATCGAAGCTCAGGAAAGGCAACCTGGGGAACACCTTGGAGTGTAACACACCCTCTCTCTACACCCCATACCCAATTTGAAGGCCTAATGCAGTGTAGTTTCCAAGAACTACTAAACGAGAGCCGGAAGATCGAAGCTCAGGAAAGGCAACCTGGGGAACACCTTGGAGTGGAACACACCATCTCTCTACACCCCATACCCAATTTGAAGGCCTAATGCAGCGTAGTTTCCAACAACTACTAAATGAGAGCCGGAAGATCGAAGCTCAGGAAAGGCAACCTGGGGAACACCTTGGAGTGTAACACAACGTCTCTCTACACCACGGAAGGGCTGATTCTTAGGAAGGAAGGCTGTTGGAAATAAGCATTGCGCGTCCGAGGGTGATTATATTCTTATTAGGTATATACTCACCCTCGGACGCGCCCTGCTTCTTTATTTGGAATGAATGTTTATTTGCAATGTGGTGTTGACTTTCTCTATTATTTTGGTAATTAATGATTTTATTATTTTCATTGTTTTGCATCTTCTCGGCAATAATATAAAGAAGACGCGACAGGACAACACTCGGTGGATGCCATATGTGTGTTTTCAATTTAAAAAACCTTTCAGTTAACTAATTGCAGGAGAAAGTAATTGTAGCTGGTGGCCATTTTTAGTACTGTACCAGATATTAGTTGTGTGTTTGTTTTTAATGTTAAAATGTCTGCATTTGATATCTCACCAGTATTTTCTTTTTTATAAGCAAAATACTTTTTTTTTTATTTTATGATGTTGGTTCAAGGGGTACACGGGCAGCAGTAGACAGGTCAGTGGAGGCCTAGTGGAAGGAGGGACCGCAGACAGGCTTCGAAGCCCTAACATAATAAATTGGGCTGCCTGTAGGCAATTTAAAATTGGTTCCAGGGGAACACGGGCAGCAGTAGACAGGTCAGTGGAGGCCTAGAGGAAGGAGGGACCGCAGATGCGCCAATGTTTCCCCCATACCCAATTTGAAGGCCTAATGCAGTGTAGTTTCCAAGAACTACTAAACGAGAGCCGGAAGATCGAAGCTCAGGAAAGGCAACCTGGGGAACACCTTGGAGTGTAACACACCCTCTCGCTACACCCCATACCCAATTTGAAGGCCTAATGCAGAGTAGTTTCCAACAACTACTAAACGAGAGTCGGAAGATCGAAGCTCAGGAAAGGCAACCTGGGGAACACCTTGGAGTGTAACAAACCCTCTCTCTACACCCCATACCCAATTTTTGGCCTAATGCAGCGTAGTTTCCGACAACTACTAAACGAGAGCATGAAGATCGAAGCTCAGGAAAGGCAACCTGGGGAACACCTTGGAGTGTAACACACCCTCTCTCTACACCCCATACCCAATTTGAAGGCCTAATGCAGTGTAGTTTCCAAGAACTACTAAACGAGAGCCGGAAGATCGAAGCTCAGGAAAGGCAACCTGGGGAACACCTTGGAGTGGAACACACCATCTCTCTACACCCCATACCCAATTTGAAGGCCTAATGCAGCGTAGTTTCCAACAACTACTAAACGAGAGCCGGAAGATCGAAGCTCAGGAAAGGCAACCTGGGGAACACCTTGGAGTGTAACACAACGTCTCTCTACACCACGGAAGGGCTGATTCTTAGGAAGGAAGGCTGTTGGAAATAAGCATTGCGCGTCCGAGGGTGATTATATTCTTATTAGGTATATACTCACCCTCGGACGCGCCCTGCTTCTTTATTTGGAATGAATGTTTATTTGCAATGTGGTGTTGACTTTCTCTATTATTTTGGTAATTAATGATTTTATTATTTTCATTGTTTTGCATCTTCTCGGCAATAATATAAAGAAGACGCGACAGGACAACACTCGGTGGATGCCATATGTGTGTTTTCAATTTAAAAAACCTTTCAGTTAACTAATTGCAGGAGAAAGTAATTGAAGCTGGTGGCCATTTTTAGTACTGTACCAGATTTTAGTTGTGTGTTTGTTTTTAATGTTAAAATGTCTGCATTTGATATCTCACCAGTATTTTCTTTTTTATAAGCAAAATACTTTTTTTTTTATTTTATGATGTTGGTTCAAGGGGTACACGGGCAGCAGTAGACAGGTCAGTGGAGGCCTAGTGGAAGGAGGGACCGCAGACAGGCTTCGAAGCCCTAACATAATAAATTGGGCTGCCTGTAGGCAATTTAAAATTGGTTCCAGGGGAACACGGGCAGCAGTAGACAGGTCAGTGGAGGCCTAGAGGAAGGAGGGACCGCAGATGCGCCAATGTTTCCCCCATACCCAATTTGAAGGCCTAATGCAGTGTAGTTTCCAAGAACTACTAAACGAGAGCCGGAAGATCGAAGCTCAGGAAAGGCAACCTGGGGAACACCTTGGAGTGTAACACACCCTCTCGCTACACCCCATACCCAATTTGAAGGCCTAATGCAGAGTAGTTTCCAACAACTACTAAACGAGAGTCGGAAGATCGAAGCTCAGGAAAGGCAACCTGGGGAACACCTTGGAGTGTAACAAACCCTCTCTCTACACCCCATACCCAATTTGTAGGCCTAATGCAGCGTAGTTTCCGACAACTACTAAACGAGAGCATGAAGATCGAAGCTCAGGAAAGGCAACCTGGGGAACACCTTGGAGTGTAACACAACGTCTCTCTACACCACGGAAGGGCTGATTCTTAGGAAGGAAGGCTGTTGGAAATAAGCATTGCGCGTCCGAGGGTGATTATATTCTTATTAGGTATATACTCACCCTCGGACGCGCCCTGCTTCTTTATTTGGAATGAATGTTTATTTGCAATGTGGTGTTGACTTTCTCTATTATTTTGGTAATTAATGATTTTATTATTTTCATTGTTTTGCATCTTCTCGGCAATAATATAAAGAAGACGCGACAGGACAACACTCGGTGGATGCCATATCTGTGTTTTCAATTTAAAAAACCTTTCAGTTAACTACTTCCAGGAGAAAGTAATTGTAGCTGGTGGCCATTTTTAGTACTGTACCAGATTTTAGTTGTGTGTTTGTTTTTAATGTTAAAATGTCTGCATTTGATATCTCTCCAGTATTTTCTTTTTTGTAAGCAAAATACTTATTTTTATATTTTCTGATGTTGGTTCCAGGGGTACACGGGCAGCAGTGCCCTGGTCAGTGTAGTAGTAGTTGAAAGAATGGACCGCAGACAGGCATCGAAGGCCTAAAATAAAAAAATTGGGCTGGCTGTAGGCAATTTTAAATTGGTTCCAGGGGTACACGGGCAGCAGTGGTGTGGTCAGTGGAGGCCTAGTGGAAGGAGTGACCGCAGACAGGCATCGAAGGCCTAAAATAATAACACATGGCTGTAGGCAATTTTAAATTGGTTCCAGGGGTACACGGGCAGCAGTGGTGTGGTCAGTGGAGGCCTAGTGGAAGGAGTGACCGCAGACAGGCATCGAAGGCCTAAAATAATAACACATGGCTGTAGGCAATTTTAAATTAGTTCCAGGGGTACACGGGCAGCAGTGGTGTGGTCAGTGGAGGCCTAGTGGAAGGAGTGACCGCAGACAGGCATCGAAGGCCTAAAATAATAACACATGGCTGTAGGCAATTTTAAATTGGTTCCAGGGGTACACGGGCAGCAGTGGTGTGGTCAGTGGAGGCCTAGTGGAAGGAGTGACCGCAGACAGGCATCGAAGGCCTAAAATAATAACACATGGCTGTAGGCAATTTTAAATTGGTTCCAGGGGTACACGGGCAGCAGTGGTGTGGTCAGTGGAGGCCTAGTGGAAGGAGTGACCGCAGACAGGCATCGAAGGCCTAAAATAATAACACATGGCTGTAGGCAATTTTAAATTGGTTCCAGGGGTACACGGGCAGCAGTGACCTGGTCAGTGTAGTAGTAGTTGAAAGAATGGACCGCAGACAGGCATCGAAGGCCTAAAATAAAAAAATTGGGCTGGCTGTAGGCAATTTTAAATTGGTTCCAGGGGTACACGGGCAGCAGTGGTGTGGTCAGTGGAGGCCTAGTGGAAGGAGTGACCGCAGACAGGCATCGAAGGCCTAAAATAATAACACATGGCTGTAGGCAATTTTAAATTGGTTCCAGGGGTAGACGGGCAGCAGTGACCTGGTCAGTGTAGTAGTAGTTGAAAGAATGGAACGCAGACAGGCATCGAAGGCCTAAAATAAAAAAATTGGGCTGGCTGTAGGCAATTTTAAATTGGTTCCAGGGGTACACGGGCAGCAGTGGTGTGGTCAGTGGAGGCCTAGTGGAAGGAGTGACCGCAGACAGGCATCGAAGGCCTAAAATAATAACACATGGCTGTAGGCAATTTTAAATTGGTTCCAGGGGTACACGGGCAGCAGTGCCCTGGTCAGTGTAGTAGTAGTTGAAAGAATGGACCGCAGACAGGCATCGAAGGCCTAAAATAATAACACATGGCTGTAGGCAATTTTAAATTGGTTCCAGGGGTACACGGACAGCAGTGGTGTGGTCAGTGGAGGCCTAGTGGAAGGAGTGACCGCAGACAGGCATCGAAGGCCTAAAATAATAACACATGGCTGTAGGCAATTTTAAATTGGTTCCAGGGGTACACGGGCAGCAGTGGTGTGGTCAGTGGAGGCCTAGAGGAAGGAGTGACCGCAGACAGGCATCGAAGGCCTAAAATAATAACACATGGCTATAGGCAATTTTAAATTGGTTCCAGGGGTACACGGGCAGCAGTGACCTGGTCAGTGTAGTAGTAGTTGAAAGAATGGACCGCAGACAGGCATCGAAGGCCTAAAATAAAAAAATTGGGCTGGCTGTAGGCAATTTTAAATTGGTTCCAGGGGTACACGGGCAGCAGTGGTGTGGTCAGTGGAGGCCTAGTGGAAGGAGTGACCGCAGACAGGCATCGAAGGCCTAAAATAATAACACATGGCTGTAGGCAATTTTAAATTGGTTCCAGGGGTACACGGGCAGCAGTGCCCTGGTCAGTGTAGTGTTATGGCTGGCAATCAGGCAACACAGCGTGCAGTAATCAGCGCACATGCAGAGATCTGGCAATAACCAAAAACAATAGGACGAGCTCTGAGACGTGGAATCTCTGTAGACTGCAGTACCTGATCTATCCTCACACAACTATAAGCAGCAGTGGATTGCGCCTAACAACTACCTATGCAACTCGGCACTGCCTGAGGAGCTGACTAGCCTGAAGATAGAAATACAAGCCTGACTTACCTCAGAGAAATACCCCAAAGGAATAGGCAGCCCCCCACATATAATGACTGTTAGCAAGATGAAAAGACAAACGTAGGAATGAAATAGATTCAGCAAAGTGAGGCCCGATATTCTAGACAGAGCGAGGATAGCAAAGAGAACTATGCAGTCTACAAAAACCCTAAAACGAAAACCACGCAAAGGGGCAAAAAGACCCACCGTGCCGAACTAACAGCACGGCGGTGCACCCCTCTGCTTCTCAGAGCTTCCAGCAAAAGACAATAGCAAGCTGGACAGAAAAAAACAAAAAACAAACTAGAAGCACTTATCTAGCAGAGCAGCAGGCCCAAGGAAAGATGCAGTAGCTCAGATCCAACACTGGAACATTGACAAGGAGCAAGGAAGACAGACTCAGGTGGAGCTAAATAGCAAGGCAGCCAACGAGCTCACCAAAACACCTGAGGGAGGAAGCCCAGAGACTGCAATACCACTTGTGACCACAGAAGTGAACTCAGCCACAGAATTCACAACAGTACCCCCCCCTTGAGGAGGGGTCACCGAACCCTCACCAGAACCCCCAGGCCGACCAGGATGAGCCACATGAAAGGCACGAACAAGATCTGGGGCATGGACATCAGAGGCAAAAACCCAGGAATCATCTTCCTGAGCATAACCCTTCCATTTGACCAGATACTGGAGTTTCCGTCTAGAGACACGAGAATCCAAAATCTTCTCCACAATATACTCCAATTCCCCCTCCACCAAAACAGGGGCAGGAGGCTCCACAGATGGAACCATAGGTGCCACGCATCTCCTCAACAACGACCCATGGAATACATTATGTATGGAAAAGGAGTCTGGGAGGGTCAGACGAAAAGACACCGGATTGAGAATCTCAGAAATCCTATACGGACCAATAAAACGAGGTTTAAATTTAGGAGAGGAAACCTTCATAGGAATATGACGAGAAGATAACCAAACCAAATCCCCAACACGAAGTCGGGGTCCCACACGGCGTCTGCGATTAGCGAAAAGCTGAGCCTTCTCCTGGGACAAGGTCAAATTGTCCACTACCTGAGTCCAGATCTGCTGCAACCTGTCCACCACAGAATCCACACCAGGACAGTCCGAAGACTCAACCTGTCCTGAAGAGAAACGAGGATGGAACCCAGAATTGCAGAAAAATGGAGAGACCAAGGTAGCCGAGCTGGCCCGATTATTAAGGGCGAACTCAGCCAACGGCAAAAATGACACCCAATCATCCTGGTCAGCGGAAACAAAACATCTCAGATATGTTTCCAAGGTCTGATTGGTTCGTTCGGTCTGGCCATTAGTCTGAGGATGGAAGGCCGAGGAGAAAGATAGGTCAATGCCCATCCTACCACAAAAGGCTCGCCAGAACCTCGAGACAAACTGGGAACCTCTGTCAGAAACAATATTCTCAGGAATGCCATGTAAACGAACCACATGCTGGAAGAACAAAGGCACCAAATCAGAGGAGGAAGGCAATTTAACCAAGGGCACCAGATGGACCATTTTAGAAAAGCGATCACAGACCACCCAAATGACCAACATTTTTTGAGAAACGGGAAGGTCAGAAATGAAATCCATCGAAATACAGTGGGGCAAAAAAGTATTTAGTCAGTCAGCAATAGTGCAAGTTCCACCACTTAAAAAGATGAGAGGCGTCTGTAATTTACATCATAGGTAGACCTCAACTATGGGAGACAAACTGAGAAAAAAAAATCCAGAAAATCACATTGTCTGTTTTTTTATCATTTTATTTGCATATTATGGTGGAAAATAAGTATTTGGTCAGAAACAAACAATCCAGATTTCTGGCTCTCACAGACCTGTAACTTCTTCTTTAAGAGTCTCCTCTTTCCTCCACTCATTACCTGTAGTAATGGCACCTGTTTAAACTTGTTATCAGTATAAAAAGACACCTGTGCACACCCTCAAACAGTCTGACTCCAAACTCCACTATGGTGAAGACCAAAGAGCTGTCAAAGGACACCAGAAACAAAATTGTAGCCCTGCACCAGGCTGGGAAGACTGAATCTGCAATAGCCAACCAACTTGGAGTGAAGAAATCAACAGTGGGAGCAATAATTAGAAAATGGAAGACATACAAGACCACTGATAATCTCCCTCGATCTGGGGCTCCACGCAAAATCCCACCCCGTGGGGTCAGAATGATCACAAGAACGGTGAGCAAAAATCCCAGAACCACGCGGGGGGACCTAGTGAATTAACTGCAGAGAGCTGGGACCAATGTAACAAGGCCTACCATAAGTAACACACTACGCCACCATGGACTCAGATCCTGCAGTGCCAGACGTGTCCCACTGCTTAAGCCAGTACATGTCCGGGCCCGTCTGAAGTTTGCTAGAGAGCACTTGGATGATCCAGAGGAGTTTTGGGAGAATGTCCTATGGTCTGATGAAACCAAACTGGAACTGTTTGGTAGAAACACAACTTGTCGTGTTTGGAGGAAAAAGAATACTGAGTTGCATCCATTAAACACCATACCTACTGTAAAGCATGGTGGTGGAAACACCATGCTTTGGGGCTGTTTCTCTGCAAAGGGGCCAGGACGACTGATCCGGGTACATGAAAGAATGAATGGGGCCATGTATCGTGAGATTTTGAGTGCAAACCTCCTTCCATCAGCAAGGGCATTGAAGATGAAACGTGGCTGGGTCTTTCAACATGACAATGATCCAAAGCACACCGCCAGGGCAACGAAGGAGTGGCTTCGTAAGAAGCATTTCAAGGTCCTGGAGTGGCCTAGCCAGTCTCCAGATCTCAACCCTATAGAAAACCTTTGGAGGGAGTTGAAATTCCGTGTTGCCAATCGAAAAGCCAAAAACATCACTGCTCTAGAGGAGATCTGCATGGAGGAATGGGCCAACATACCAACAACAGTGTGTGGCAACCTTGTGAAGACTTACAGAAAACGTTTGACCTCTGTCATTGCCAACAAAGGATATATTACAAAGTATTGAGATGAAATTTTGTTTCTGACCAAATACTTATTTTCCACCATAATATGCAAATAAAATGTTAAAAAAACAGACAATGTGATTTTCTGGATTTTTTTTTCTCAGTTTGTCTCCCATAGTTGAGGTCTACCTATGATGTAAATTACAGACGCCTCTCATCTTTTTAAGTGGTGGAACTTGCATTATTGCTGACTGACTAAATACTTTTTTGCCCCACTGTATGTGTCCAAGGCCTCTTCGGGACCGGCAAGGGCAAAAGCAACCCACTGGCACGTGAACAGCAGGGCTTAGCCCTAGCACAAATTCCACAGGACTGCACAAATGCACGCACATCCCGTGACAGAGATGGCCACCAGAAGGATCTAGCAACCAACTCCCTGGTACCAAAGATTCCTGGATGACCGGCCAGCACCGAACAATGAAGTTCAGAGATAACTTTACTAGTCCACCTATCAGGGACGAACAGTTTCTCGGCCGGACAACGATCAGGTTTATTAGCCTGAAATTTCTGCAACACTCTCCGCAAATCAGGGGAGATGGCAGACACAATGACTCCTTCCTTGAGGATACTCGCCGGCTCAGATAACCCCGGAGAGTCGGGCACAAAACTCCTAGACAGAGCATCCGCCTTCACATTTTTAGAGCCCGGAAGGTATGAAATCACAAAATCAAAACGAGCAAAAAATAACGACCAACGGGCCTGTCTAGGATTCAAGCGCTTGGCAGACTCGAGATAAGTCAAGTTCTTATGATCAGTCAATACCACCACGCGATGCTTAGCACCCTCAAGCCAATGACGCCACTCCTCAAATGCCCACTTCATGGCCAGCAACTCTCGGTTGCCCACATCATAATTACGCTCAGCAGCAGAAAATTTCCTGGAAAAGAAAGCACATGGTTTGAACACTGAGCAACCAGAACCTCTCTGTGACAAAACCGCCCCTGCACCAATCTCAGAAGCATCAACCTCGACCTGGAACGGAAGAGAAACATCAGGTTGACACAACACAGGGGCACAGCAAAAACGACGCTTCAACTCCTGAAAAGCTTCCACGGCAGCAGAAGACCAATTAACCAAATCAGCACCCTTCTTGGTCAAATCGGTCAATGGTCTGGCAATGCTAGAAAAATTACAGATGAAGCGACGATAAAAATTAGCAAAGCCCAGGAATTTCTGCAGACTTTTTAGAGATGTCGGCTGAGTCCAATCCTGGATGGCCTGAACCTTAACCGGATCCATCTCGATAGTAGAAGGGGAAAAGATGAACCCCAAAAATGAAACTTTCTGCACACCGAAGAGACACTTTGATCCCTTCACGAACAAGGAATTAGCACGCAGTACCTGGAAAACCATTCTGACTTGCTTCACATGAGACTCCCAATCATCTGAGAAGATCAAAATGTCATCCAAGTAAACAATCAAGAATTTATCCAGATACTCACGGAAAATGTCATGCATAAAAGACTGAAAAACAGATGGAGCATTGGCAAGTCCGAACGGCATCACCAGATACTCAAAATGACCCTCGGGCGTATTAAATGCCGTTTTCCATTCATCTCCCTGCCTGATTCTCACCAGGTTATACGCACCACGAAGATCAATCTTAGTAAACCAACTAGCCCCCTTAATCCGAGCAAACAAGTCAGAAATCAATGGCAAAGGATACTGAAACTTAACAGTGATCTTATTAAGAAGGCGGTCTTAGCGAACCATCCTTCTTGGCTACAAAAAAGAACCCTGCTCCCAATGGTGACGACGATGGGCGAATATGTCCCTTCTCCAGGGACTCCTTCACATAACTGCGCATAGCGGTGTGTTCAGGTACGGACAAATTAAATAAACGACCCTTAGGGAATTTACTACCAGGAATCAAATCGATAGCACAATCACAATTCCTATGCGGAGGTAGGGCATCAGACTTGGACTCTTCAAATACATCCTGAAAGTCCGACAAGAACTCTGGGATGTCAGAAGGAATGGATGACGAAATAGACAAAAATGGAACATCACCATGTACTCCCTGACAACCCCAGCTGGTTACCGACATAGAGTTCCAATCCAATACTGGATTATGGGTTTGTAGCCATGGCAACCCCAACACGACCACATCATGCAAATTATGCAGTACCAGAAAGCGAATAACTTCCTGATGTGCAGGAGCCATGCACATGGTCAGCTGGGCCCAGTACTGAGGCTTATTCTTGGCCAAAGGTGTAGCATCAATTCCTCTCAACGGAATAGGACACCGCAAAGGCTCCAAGAAAAATCCACAACGTTTAGCATAATCCAAATCCATCAGATTCAGGGCAGCGCCTGAATCCACAAACGCCATGACAGAATACGATGAGAAAGAGCACATTAAGGTAATGGACAAAAGGAATTTGGACTGTACAGTACCAATAACGGCAGAGCTATCGAACCGCCTAGTGCGTTTAGGACAATTAGAAATAGCATGAGTAGAATCACCACAATAGAAACACAGTCTGTTCAGACGTCTGTGTTCTTGCCGTTCTACTTTAGTCATAGTCCTGTCGCACTGCATAGGCTCAGGTTTACTCTCAGGCAGTACCGCCAGATGGTGCACAGATTTATGCTCGCGCAAGCGACGACCGATCTGAATGGCCAAGGACATAGACTCATTCAAACCAGCAGGCATAGGAAATCCCACCATTACATCCTTAAGAGCTTCAGAGAGACCCTTTCTGAACAAAGCCGCTAGTGCAGATTCATTCCACAGAGTGAGTACTGACCATTTCCTAAATTTCTGACAATATACTTCTACATCATCCTGACCCTGGCATAAAGCCAGCAGATTTTTCTCAGCCTGATCCACTGAATTAGGCTCATCGTAAAGCAATCCGAGCGCCAGGAAAAATGCATCAACATTACTCAATGCAGAATCTCCTGGTGCAAGAGAAAACGCCCAGTCCTGTGGGTCGCCGCGCAAAAAAGAAATAATAATCAAAACCTGTTGAATAGGATTACCAGAAGAATGAGGTTTCAAGGCCAAAAATAGCTTACAATTATTTCTGAAGCTCAGGAACTTAGTTCTGTCACCAAAAAACAAATCAGGAATCGGAATTCTTGGTTCTAGCATCGATTTCTGATCAATAGTATCTTGAATCTTTTGTACATTTACAACGAGATTATCCATTGAGGAGCACAGAGCCTGAATATCCATGTCCACAGCTGTGTCCTGAAGCACTCTAATGTCTAGGGGAAAAAAAAGACTGAAGACAGAGCTAAGAAAAAAAAATGATGTCAGGATTTCTTTTTTCCCTCTATTGGGAATCATTGGTGTGGCTCCTTGTACTGTTATGGCTGGCAATCAGGCAACACAGCGTGCAGTAATCAGCGCACATACAGAGATCTGGCAATAACCAAAAACAATAGGACGAGCTCTGAGACGTGGAATCTCTGTAGACTGCAGTACCTGATCTATCCTCACACAACTATAAGCAGCAGTGGATTGCGCCTAACAACTACCTATGCAACTCGGCACTGCCTGAGGAGCTGACTAGCCTGAAGATAGAAATACAAGCCTGACTTACCTCAGAGAAATACCCCAAAGGAATAGGCAGCCCCCCACATATAATGACTGTTAGCAAGATGAAAAGACAAACGTAGGAATGAAATAGATTCAGCAAAGTGAGGCCCGATATTCTAGACAGAGCGAGGATAGCAAAGAGAACTATGCAGTCTACAAAAAACCCTAAAACGAAAACCACGCAAAGGGGCAAAAAGACCCACCGTGCCGAACTAACAGCACGGCGGTGCACCCCTCTGCTTCTCAGAGCTTCCAGCAAAAGACAATAGCAAGCTGGACAGAAAAAAACAAAAAACAAACTAGAAGCACTTATCTAGCAGAGCAGCAGGCCCAAGGAAAGATGCAGTAGCTCAGATCCAACACTGGAACATTGACAAGGAGCAAGGAAGACAGACTCAGGTGGAGCTAAATAGCAAGGCAGCCAACGAGCTCACCAAAACACCTGAGGGAGGAAGCCCAGAGACTGCAATACCACTTGTGACCACAGAAGTGAACTCAGCCACAGAATTCACAACAGTGTAGTAGTAGTTGAAAGAATGGACCGCAGACAGGCATCGAAGGCCTAAAATAATAACACATGGCTGTAGGCAATTTTACATTGGTTCCAGGGGTACACGGACAGCAGTGGTGTGGTCAGTGGAGGCCTAGTGGAAGGAGTGACCGCAGACAGGCATCGAAGGCCTAAAATAATAACATATGGCTGTAGGCAATTTTAAATTGGTTCCAGGGGTACACGGGCAGCAGTGGTGTGGTCAGTGGAGGCCTAGTGGAAGGAGTGACCGCAGACAGGCATCGAAGGCCTAAAATAATAACACATGGCTGTAGGCAATTTTAAATTGGTTCCAGGGGTACACGGGCAGCAGTGACCTGGTCAGTGTAGTAGTAGTTGAAAGAATGGACCGCAGACAGGCATCGAAGGCCTAAAATAAAAAAATTGGGCTGGCTGTAGGCAATTTTAAATTGGTTCCAGGGGCACACGGGCAGCAGTGGTGTGGTCAGTGGAGGCCTAGTGGAAGGAGTGACCGCAGACAGGCATCGAAGGCCTAAAATAATAACACATGGCTGTAGGCAATTTTAAATTGGTTCCAGGGGTACACGGGCAGCAGTGCCCTGGTCAGTGTAGTAGTAGTTGAAAGAATGGACCGCAGACAGGCATCGAAGGCCTAAAATAATAACACATGGCTGTAGGCAATTTTAAATTGGTTCCAGGGGTACACGGACAGCAGTGGTGTGGTCAGTGGAGGCCTAGTGGAAGGAGTGACCGCAGACAGGCATCGAAGGCCTAAAATAATAACACATGGCTGTAGGCAATTTTAAATTGGTTCCAGGGGTACACGGGCAGCAGTGGTGTGGTCAGTGGAGGCCTAGTGGAAGGAGTGACCGCAGACAGGCATCGAAGGCCTAAAATAATAACACATGGCTGTAAGCAATTTTAAATTGGTTCCAGGGGTACACGGGCAGCAGTGACCTGGTCAGTGTAGTAGTAGTTGAAAGAATGGACCGCAGACAGGCATCGAAGGCCTAAAATAAAAAAATTGGGCTGGCTGTAGGCAATGTTAAATTGGTTCCAGGGGTACACGGACAGCAGTGGTGTGGTCAGTGGAGGCCTAGTGGAAGGAGTGACCGCAGACAGGCATCGAAGGCCTAAAATAATAACATATGGCTGTAGGCAATTTTAAATTGGTTCCAGGGGTACACGGGCAGCAGTGGTGTGGTCAGTGGAGGCCTAGTGGAAGGAGTGACCGCAGACAGGCATCGAAGGCCTAAAATAATAACACATGGCTGTAGGCAATTTTAAATTGGTTCCAGGGGTACACGGGCAGCAGTGACCTGGTCAGTGTAGTAGTAGTTGAAAGAATGGACCGCAGACAGGCATCGAAGGCCTAAAATAAAAAAATTGGGCTGGCTGTAGGCAATTTTAAATTGGTTCCAGGGGCACACGGGCAGCAGTGGTGTGGTCAGTGGAGGCCTAGTGGAAGGAGTGACCGCAGACAGGCATCGAAGGCCTAAAATAATAACACATGGCTGTAGGCAATTTTAAATTGGTTCCAGGGGTACACGGGCAGCAGTGCCCTGGTCAGTGTAGTAGTAGTTGAAAGAATGGACCGCAGACAGGCATCGAAGGCCTAAAATAATAACACATGGCTGTAGGCAATTTTAAATTGGTTCCAGGGGTACACGGACAGCAGTGGTGTGGTCAGTGGAGGCCTAGTGGAAGGAGTGACCGCAGACAGGCATCGAAGGCCTAAAATAATAACACATGGCTGTAGGCAATTTTAAATTGGTTCCAGGGGTACACGGGCAGCAGTGGTGTGGTCAGTGGAGGCCTAGTGGAAGGAGTGACCGCAGACAGGCATCGAAGGCCTAAAATAATAACACATGGCTGTAAGCAATTTTAAATTGGTTCCAGGGGTACACGGGCAGCAGTGACCTGGTCAGTGTAGTAGTAGTTGAAAGAATGGACCGCAGACAGGCATCGAAGGCCTAAAATAAAAAAATTGGGCTGGCTGTAGGCAATGTTAAATTGGTTCTAGGGGTACACGGACAGCAGTGGTGTGGTCAGTGGAGGCCTAGTGGAAGGAGTGACCACAGACAGGCATCAAAGGCCTAACATAACAAAAATGTCAATACAATGGTATTGTCAGTGGCAGGCATTGAAGGATGTCAGCGCATAGACTAAACATTGGTGGAGCTGTGAGATAATTTTGCAAGTGGTAGAGCACTGTTTGAGCTGGGGTGGGGGGAAACTGTCTTGTGGCCGGCGGTACAGGCCCAGGGCCCCTCATATTACAACGGTGTGTCTGACGTTGGGTGCGCACCACCACCGCCAGAGACACTTTATTGTACTAGGAGGGACCCAGTGGCAGTGCCGTCGACCAAAAGCGGGCTCACCCACCTCTTCAGACAAACTGCACTCTCACGGGTGCTGTCGCCAAGTGTCGATACCACGGCCCCGTGTGGGGAGTTTGGCCATTTAGTGAGGTGTAAACATGTCGTATGCTGGACAATCAGGTGCTGAAAATTACGAGATTGGAAAAGGCATTCAGAATAGTCCAAAGGCAAGACCTTTTCATAGGAAAGCTAGGTGTCAGCCGGGCAAGGTGGGGCAAAAGATTTCGAAATCCAGTTGTGGTTCATTTTAATGAAGGTTAGATCATCTACATTTTGGGTAGCCAGACGAGTCCTTTTTTCTGTTAGTATTGAACCTGCAGCACTGAATACTCTTTCTGATAGGACACTAGCTGCCGGGCAAGCAAGCTCCTGCAATGCATATTCTGCCAATTCTGGCCAGGTGTCTAATTTTGATGCCCAGTAATCAAATGGGAATGACGGTTGAGGGAGAACATCGATAAGGGATGAAAAATAGTTTGTAACCATACTGGACAAATGTTGTCTCCTGTCACTTTGAATTGATGCTGCAGTACCTGTCCTGTCTGCGGTCATAGCAAAATCACTCCACAACCTGGTCAGAAAACCCCTCTGGCCAACGCCACTTCTGATTTCTGCCCCTCTAACTCCTCTGGTCTGCTGGCCCCTGCAGCTCGTGTGAGAACGATCACGGGCGCTGTGTGCAGGGAATGCCAGAAGCAAACGGTCAACAAGAGTTGATTGTTTGGTTGCTAATATTAGTTCCAAGTTCTCATGTGGCATTATATTTTGCAATTTGCCTTTATAGCGAGGATCAAGGAGGCAAGCCAACCAGTAATCGTCATCATTCATCATTTTAGTTATGCGTGTGTCCCTTTTGAGGATACGTAAGGCATAATCCGCCATGTGGGCCAAAGCTCCAGTTCTCAAATCTGCGGTTGTGCTTGGTTGAGGGGCAGTTTCAGGCAAATCCACGTCACTTGTGTCCCTCAAAAAACCAGAACCCGGCCTTGCCGCGCCACCAATTTCCAGTGGCCCCGGAAAAGCTTCCTCATTAAAAATATAATCATCCCCATCATCCTCCTCGTCCTCCTCCTCCTCTTCGCCCGCTAACTCGTCCTGTACACTGCCCTGGCCAGACAATGGCTGACTGTCATCAAGGCTTTCCTCTTCCTCAGCTGCAGACGCCTGATCCTTTATGTGCGTCAAACTTTGCATCAGCAGACGCATTAGGGGGATGCTCATGCTTATTATGGCGTTGTCTGCACTAACCAGCCGTGTGCATTCCTCAAAATACTGAAGGACTTGACACATGTCTTGAATCTTCGACCACTGCACACCTGACAACTCCATGTCTGCCATCCTACTGCCTGCCCGTGTATGTGTATCCTCCCACAAAAACATAACAGCCCGCCTCTGTTCACACAGTCTCTGAAGCATGTGCAGTGTTGAGTCCCACCTTGTTGCAACGTCTATGATTAGGCGATGCTGGGGAAGGTTCAAAGAACGCTGATAGGTCTGCATACGGCTGGAGTGTACGGGCGAACGGCGGATATGTGAGCAAAGTCCACGCACTTTGAGGAGCAGGTCGGATAACCCCGGATAACTTTTCAGGAAGCACTGCACCACCAGGTTTAAGGTGTGAGCCAGGCAAGGAATGTGTTTCAGTTGGGAAAGGGAGATGGCAGCCATGAAATTCCTTCCGTTATCACTCACTACCTTGCCTGCCTCAAGATCTACAGTGCCCAGCCACGACTGCGTTTCTTTCTGCAAGAACTCGGACAGAACTTCCGCGGTGTGTCTGTTGTCGCCCAAACACTTCATAGCCAATACAGCCTGCTGACGTTTGCCAGTAGCTGCCCCATAATGGGAGACCTGGTGTGCAACAGTGGCAGCTGCGGATGGAGTGGTTGTGCGACTGCGGTCTGTGGACGAGCTCTCGCTTCTGCAGGAGGACGAAGAGGAGGAGGAGGGGGTGCGAACGGCTACAGCCAATTGTTTCCTAGACCGTGGGCTAGGCAGAACTGTCCCAAACTTGCTGTCCCCTGTGGACCCTGCATCCACCACATTTACCCAGTGTGCCGTGATGGACACGTAACGTCCCTGGCCGTGCCTACTGGTCCATGCATCTGTTGTCAGGTGCACCTTTGTGCTCACAGATTGCCTGAGTGCATGGACGATGCGCTCTTTAACATGCTGGTGGAGGGCTGGGATGGCTTTTCTGGAAAAAAAGTGTCGACTGGGTAGCTCGTAGCGTGGTACAGCGTAGTCCATCAGGGCTTTGAAAGCTTCGCTTTCAACTAACCGGTAGGGCATCATCTCTAACGAGATTAGTCTAGCTATGTGTGCGTTCAAACCCTGTGTACGCGGATGCGAGGCTAAGTACTTCCTTTTTCTAACCATAGTCTCATGTAGGGTGAGCTGGACTGGAGAGCTGGAGATCGTGGAACTAGCGGGGGTGCCGGTGGACATGGCAGACTGAGAGACGGTGGGAGATGGTATTGTTGCCACCGGTGCCCTAGATGCAGTGTTTCCTACTACGAAACTGGTGATTCCCTGACCCTGACGGCTTTGGTCTGGCAAAGAAACCTGCACAGATACTGCAGGTGGTGCGGAAAATGGTGGCCCTACACTGCCGGAAGGGATGTTGCGTTGCTGACTAGCTTCATTGGCCGAGGGTGCTACAACCTTAAGGGACGTTTGGTAGTTAGTCCAGGCTTGCAAATGCATGGTGGTTAAATGTCTATGCATGCAACTTGTATTGAGACTTTTCAGATTCTGTCCTCTGCTTAAGGTAGTTGAACATTTTTGACAGATGACTTTGCGCTGATCAATTGGATGTTGTTTAAAAAAATGCCAGACTGCACTCTTTCTAGCATCGGATACCTTTTCAGGCATTGCAGACTGAGCTTTAACCGGATGGCCACGCTGTCCTCCAACAGGTTTTAGCTTTGCCACGCGTTTTGGGCAAGATACGGGCCCGGCAGATGGAACCTGTTGCGATGTTGATGCCTGCTGCGGCCCCTCCTCCTCCGCTTCAGAACTGCTGCCGCCTGCACCCTGTTCCCCCAATGGCTGCCAATCGGGGTCAAGAACTGGGTCATCTATTACCTCTTCTTGTAGCTCGTGTGCAACTTCGTCTGTGTCACCGTGGCGGTCGGTGGTATAGCGTTCGTGATGGGGCAACATAGTCTCATCAGGGTCTGATTCTTGATCAGCACCCTGCGATGGCAATGTTGTGGTCTGAGTCAAAGGACCAGGATAGTAGTCTGGCTGTGGCTGTGCATCAGTGCACTCCATGTCAGATTCAACTTGTAATGGGCATGGACTGTTAACTGCTTCACTTTCTAAGCCAGGGACGGTATGTGTAAAGAGCTCCATGGAGTAACCCGTTGTGTCGCCTGCTGCATTCTTCTCTGTTGTTGTTTTTGCTGAAGAGGACAAGGAAGCGACTTGTCCCTGACCGTGAACATCCACTAACGACGCGCTGCTTTGACATTTACCAGTTTCACGAGAGGAGGCAAAAGAGCTAGAGGCTGAGTCAGCAAGATAAGCCAAAACTTGCTCTTGCTGCTCCGGCTTTAAAAGCGGTTTTCCTACTCCCAGAAAAGGGAGCGTTCGAGGCCTTGTGTAGCCAGACGACGAACCTGGCTCCACAGCTCCAGACTTAGGTGCAATATTTTTTTTCCCACGACCAGCTGATGCTCCACCACTACCACTACCCTCATTACCAGCTGACAATGAACGCCCCCGGCCACGACCTCTTCCACCAGACTTCCTCATTGTTTTAAAAACGTTACCAAACGAACGGTATTTGTTGCTGTCACACAACTTACACGGTGAGCTATAACTTCAGTATGATTTAGCTACCCCTTTACAGGTGGGTGAGACCACAACGAAAATCAGCCACAATGTTACACACTCTGTTGTTGTTGGCAACAAATGAGATGGCACACACGCAGGACTGTCACTGAAGCGCAAATGTAAATATTTATCTCCCACTGATTTGTGTTTGTTTTTTTTAAAAGGGAGACTTCAGAAAAAAAAAAATTAAAAAAAATTATTTTTTACAGAAGAATTTATAAAACAAATAAAATGAAATGATTGTTTCAGGGAGAATTTAGGAAAAAAAAAAAAAAAAAGGCTTTGTAGGGCCCACTGAGTGAGAGAGGACGCACACAGGAGTCAGGAGTGGCACACAAGCCCAGAGGCCAATATTAATCTCCCACCGATTGATTTAGTTATTTTTTTTGGTAGATTTTGGAACCCAAATCAAGCAAAAAAAATTAATAGGCTTTCTATGGCCCACAATTGGGGAGAGAGAGAGAGATGGCACACCCAGGAGTCAAGACTGGCACACAAGCAGAAGGGGCAATATGAATCTCCCAGATTTTTTTTTTTTTTTTTTCAGGGAGACTTGAGAGAAAAAAAAATACCAAAAAAATGATTTTTTTCAGGAATAATTTAGAAACCAAAGAAAATAAAATGATTGTTTCAGGGAGAATTTAGAAAACAAATAAAACAAAAAATAGGCTTTCTAGGGCCCACTGAGTGACAGATGACGCACACAGGAGTCAGGAGTGGCACACAAGCCCAGAGGCCAATATTAATCTCCCACTGATTGATTTAGTGATTTTTTTTGGTAGATTTTGGAACCCAAATCAAGCAAAAAAATGAATAGGCTTTCTATGGCCCACAATTGGGGAGAGAGAGAGAGATGGCACACCCAGGAGTCAAGACTGGCACACAAGCAGAAGGGGCAATATGAATCTCCCACAGATTTTTTATTTATTTTTATTTTTTTCAGGGAGACTTGAGAGAAAAAAAAATACAAAAAAAATGATTTTTTTCAGGAATAATTTAGAAACCAAAGAAAATAAAATGATTGTTTCAGGGAGAATTTAGAAAACAAATAAAACAAAAAATAGGCTTTCTAGGGCCCACTGAGTGACAGATGACGCACACAGGAGTCAGGAGTGGCACACAAGCCCAGAGGCCAATATTAATCTCCCACTGATTGATTTAGTGATTTTTTTTGGTAGATTTTGGTACCCAAATCAAGCAAAAAAATTAATAGGCTTTCTATGGCCCACAATTGGGGAGAGAGAGAGAGATGGCACACCCAGGAGTCAAGACTGGCACACAAGCAGAAGGGGCAATATGAATCTCCCACAGATTTTTTTTTTTTTTTTTTTTTTCAGGGAGACTTGAGAGAAAAAAAAATACAAAAAAAATGTTTTTTTTCAGGAATAATTTAGAAACCAAAGAAAATGAAATGATTGTTTCAGGGAGAATTTAGAAAACAAATAAAACAAAAAATAGGCTTTCTAGGGCCCACTGAGTGACAGATGACGCACACAGGAGTCAGGAGTGGCACACAAGCCCAGAGGCCAATATTAATCTCCCACTGATTGATTTAGTGATTTTTTTTGGTAGATTTTGGAACCCAAATCAAGCAAAAAAATTTATAGGCTTTCTATGGCCCACAATTGGGGAGAGAGAGAGAGATGGCACACCCAGGAGTCAAGACTGGCACACAAGCAGAAGGGGCAATATGAATCTCCCACAGATTTTTTTTTTTTTTTCAGGGAGACTTGAGAGAAAAAAAATACAAAAAAAATGATTTTTTTCAGGAATAATTTAGAAACCAAAGAAAATAAAATGATTGTTTCAGGGAGAATTTAGAAAACAAATAAAACAAAAAATAGGCTTTCTAGGGCCCACTGAGTGACAGATGACGCACACAGGAGTCAGGAGTGGCACACAAGCCCAGAGGCCAATATTAATCTCCCACTGATTGATTTAGTGATTTTTTTTGGTAGATTTTGGAACCCAAATCAAGCAAAAAAATTAATAGGCTTTCTATGGCCCACAATTGGGGAGAGAGAGAGAGATGGCACACCCAAGAGTCAAGACTGGCACACAAGCAGAAGGGGCAATATGAATCTCCCACAGATTTTTTTTTTTTTTTTTTTTTTCAGGGAGACTTGAGAGAAAAAAAAATACAAAAAAAATGATTTTTTTCAGGAATAATTTAGAAACCAAAGAAAATAAAATGATTGTTTCAGGGAGAATTTAGAAAACAAATAAAACAAAAAATAGGCTTTCTAGGGCCCACTGAGTGACAGATGACGCACACAGGAGTCAGGAGTGGCACACAAGCCCAGAGGCCAATATTAATCTCCCACTGATTGATTTAGTGATTTTTTTCAGGTAGATTTTGGAACCCAAATCAAGCAAAAAAATTAATAGGCTTTCTATGGCCCACTATTTGTGAGAGAGATGGCACGCTCAGGACTGGCACACAAGCCCAGAGGCCAATATTAATCTCCCATTTTTTTTTTTCCATGATAAATTTATAAACCCAATAAAAAAAAAAATAATAAATAGGCTTTCTATGGCCCACTATCTGAGAGAGAGAGATGGCACGCTTAGGACTGGCACACAAGCCCAAAGCCCAATATTAATCTCCCACTGATTGATTTAATGATTTTTTCAGGTAGAATTTAGAACCCAAATCAAGCAAAAAAATTAATAGGCTTTCTATGGCCCACTGAGTGAGAGATGGCACACACAGGAGTAAGGAGTGGCACACAAGCCCTGAGGCCAATATTTTTCTCCCACTGATTGATTGATTGATTTTTTCAGGTAGAATTAGGAACCCAAATCAACCCAAAAAATAAATAGGCTTTCTATGGCCCACTATTTGTGAGAGAGATGGCACGCTCAGGACTGGCACACAAGCCCAGAGGCCAATATTAATCTCCCACTTTTTTTTTTTTCCAGGGAAAATTTATAAACCCAATAAAAAAAATAATAATAAATAGGCTTTCTATGGCCCACTATCTGAGAGAGAGAGATGGCACGCTTAGGACTGGCACACAAGCCCAAAGGCCAATATAAATCTCCCACTGATTGATTGATTGATTTTTTCAGGTAGAATTATGAACCCAAATCAACCAAAAAAATAAATAGGCTTTCTATGGCCCACTATTTGTGAGAGAGATGGCACGCTCAGGACTGGCACACAAGCCCAGAGGCCAATATTAATCTCCCACTTTTTTTTTTTTTCCAGGGAAAATTTATAAACCCAATAAAATAATAAAAAAATAGGCTTTCTATGGCCCACTATCTGAGAGAGAGAGAGATGGCACGCTTAGGACTGGCACACAAGCCCAAAGGCCAATATTAATCTCCCACTGATTGATTTATTGATTTTTTCAGGTAGAATTTAGAACCCAAATCAAGCAAAAAAATTAATAGGCTTTCTATGGCCCACTGAGTGAGAGATGGCACACACAGGAGTAAGGAGTGGCACACAAGCCCTGAGGCCAATATTTTTCTCCCACTGATTGATGTTGTGATTTTTTCTGGTAGATTTTGGAACCCAAATCAAGCAAAAAAATAAATAGGCTTTCTATGGCCCACTGAGTGAGAGATGACACAGACAGGGATGGCACTCTAGCAGAAATGTCAATCTTAATCTCCCACAAAAAAAAAAAAAAAAAACAGGGAGTGTCCTTCAATTACTATCTCCCTGCAGTAATCTCAGCCAGGTATGGCAGGCAGCAATAAGGAGTGGACTGATGCACAAATTAAATAAAAAGTGTGTACAAACCAAAAAGATAGCTGTGCAGAAAGGAAGGAACAAGAGGATTTGTGCTTTGAAAAAAGCAGTTGGTTTGCACAGCGGCGTACACACAGCAATGCAGCTATCAGGGAGCCTTCTAGGGCAGCCCAATGAGCTACAGCGCTGAGGAAAAAAAAAAAAAAAGGAGCTTCCACTGTCCCTGCACACCGAAGGTGGTCTTGGGCAATGGAAATCGCTACAGCACAAGCGGTTTTGTGGTTAATGGACCCTGCCTAACGCTATCCCTGCTTCTGACGAAGCGGCAACAACCTCTCCCTAAGCTCAGATCAGCAGCAGTAACATGGCGGTCGGCGGGAACTCCCCTTTATAGCCCCTGTGACGCCGCAGACAGCAAGCCAATCACTGCAATGCCCTTCTCTAAGATGGTGGGGACCAGGACCTATGTCATCACGCTGCCCACACTCTGCGTTTACCTTCATTGGCTGAGAAATGGCGCTTTTCGCGTCATTGAAACGCGACTTTGGCGCGAAAGTCGCGTACCGCATGGCCGACCACCCACAGGGGTCGGATCGGGTTTCATGAAACTCGACTTCGCCAAAAGTCGGCGACTTTTGAAAATGTTCGACCCGTTTCGCTCAACCCTACTGTGCACAGTTCTGGTCTCCGGTGTATAAGAAAGACATAGCTGAACTAGAGCGGGTGCAGAGAAGAGCGACCAAGGTTATTAGAGGACTGAGGGGTCTGCAATACCAAGATAGGTTATTACACTTAAGGCTATTTAGTTTGAAAAAACAAAGACTAAGGGGTGATCTTATGTTAATGTATAAATATATGAGGGGACAGTACAAAGACCTTTCTGATGATCTTTTTAAGCATAGACCTGAAACAGGGACAAGGGGGCATCCTCTGCGTTTGGAGGAAAAAAAGTTTAAGCATAATAACAGACATGGATTCTTTACTGTAAGAGCAGTGATACTATGGAACTCTCTGCCATATGATGTTGTAATGAGTGATTCATTACTTAAATTTAAGAGGGGACTGGATACCCTTCTGGAAAAGTATAATGTTACAGGGTATATACACTAGATTCCTTGATAGGGCGTTGATCCAGGGAACTAGTCTGATTGCCGTATGTGGAGTCGGGAAGGAATTTTTTTCCCCAATGTGGAGCTTACTCTTTGCCACATGTTTTTTTTTTGCCTTCCTCTGGATCAACATGTTAGGTTAGGCTATGGGTTGAACTAGATGGACTTATAGTCTTCCTTCAACCTTAATAACTATGTAACTATGTAAGCACATTCTAGGGGATACATAGAGGCCCTCACATATAAAATGGATGGCATATTGTTAGGATAGGCCATCAGAGCCCAGTTAATTGGGGAGTAAATGCAGTGCCCTCGTTAAGTTCCTGTTTGCTCCCCCTATAGAAAAATGTAAAATAAATAAGCTTGCTCTAGTGTCCCAATAACAACAAGTCCTCGGAAGACTGACTCAATACTTGAGAAGGAGGTACTTTGGCACACAAATAACACTGACGTCCACGCACAGGCGTAGTTTTCCACCAGATATGGGGTATCTGCTTATTCAGAAGAAATTGCACAATAAATTGTAGGGTGCATGTTCTCTTTTTAACCCTCAGAAAAAGCAAAATTTGGACCTAAAACGATTTTTTGTGGTAAAAAAAAAAATCAATTTTTATTTTCTCAGCTAAACATTATAAAATTCTGTGAAGCATCTGTGGATTCAAGGTACTCACCACAAATCTAGATACAATCCTTGAGTTGTCTAGTTTCAAAAATGGGGTCACTTATGGTGGGTTTCAACTTTTTAGGCATATCAGGGGCTCTCCAAACATGACATGATATCTGCTAATGATTCATTAGCCAATTATTGCATTCCTAAAGTTGTATGGTGCGCCTTCCCTTCCGAGCCTTGCTGTGCTCTCAAACAGCAGTTTTTTTAACCACAAATGGGTATTGATGTACTCAGGAGAAATTGCACAACAAGTTGTGTGGTGGATTTTCTCTTTTTACCCTTCTGAAAATAATTTTTTTGTGGGGAAAAAGTAAAATGTTATTTTTTTTTCGTTTACATTACTTTAGTTTCTATTAAGCGCCTGAAGAGTTAATGAACTTCTTGAAAGTGATTTTGAGGACTTTTAGGGGTGCAGTTTTTAGAATGCTGTCACTTTTGGGTATTTTGTCACATAGACCCCTCAAAGTCACTTCAAATGTGATGTGGTCCCCAAAAACGAGGTTTTTGTAAATTTTGTTGGAAAAATTAGAAATCGCTGGTCAACTTGTAACCCTTCCAATTCCCTAACAAAAAAATATGTTTCAAAAATTATGCAAATTAAAAGAAGACATATGGGAAATATTATTTATTATCTATTTTGTGAGGTATAACTATCTGGTTTAAGGACATACAAATTTTGATATTTTCCTAAAGAAATGCAAATATTATTGACCAAACTTTACCACTATCATGAATTACAATATGTCTCAAAAAAATCACCGGGATACGTTGAAGCGTTCCAGGATAATTACCTCATAAAGTGACACTGGTCAAATTTAAAAAATTATACTCGGTCACTATCGCACAAAATGGCTCAGTTCTTAAGTGGTTAAAACATTTTACGCTATGTGATTTGTTATCATCTGTTAGTATTGATTAAGGTTTCTGACTGTTTTCATCATTTTAACCTACATCAATTTTGTCATGTGATTTTGACGATTCAAGTGCTACGTATGATTATGTGGAGAGAAGTAAAGGAGTATATGCAGGCATCCCATTAGGGTGCTAACTCTTGTATCAAACCAAAGTGATGGCAGGATTGTTTGAATATTCATGAGTGTGAATTGTACATTAACCCCGTATCCCCCAGAGCTTTTTTTGGCTTTGCGTTTTCATTTTTCGCTCTCCTTCTTCCCAGTGCCATAACTTTTTAATTTTTCCATCAATATGGCCATATGTGGGCTTATTTTTTGAAGGACGAGTTGCTAAAACTGACCTGCCACTATGACACTATGATTCTCCAGGTCATTACCAGTTCATAGACACCAAACATGTATGGGCTCTTTTTATGTGAGTGGTGAAAAATAATTCCAAACTTTGCTAAAAAAAAAAAAATTGCGCAATTTTCCATTACCCGTAGCATCTCTTTTTTGGTGATCTGGGGTTGGGTAGGGGCTTATTTTTTGTGCCCGGAGCTGACGATTTTAATGATACTATTTTGGTGCAGATGCATTCTTTTGATCGCCCTTTATTGCATTTTAATGCAATGTCGCAGTGACCAAAAAAGCATAATTCTGGCGTTTTGATTTTTTTTCTACGCCATTTAGCGATCAGGTTAATTCTTTTTTTATTGATAGATCAGGCGATTATGAATGCGGCGATACGAAATATGTGTAGGTTTGAAATTTTTTAATTGTTTTATTTTGAATGGGGCAAAAGGGGGTTGATTTAAACTTTTATATTTTTTTTCATATTTTTAAAAACATTTTTTTTAATTTTAGCATGCTTCAATAGTCTCCATGGGATTCTTGAAGATGCCATAACTTGATTGCCTCTGCTTGATAGAAGCGATGCTCAGATCACCCCTATGTAGTAACATAGTAACATAGTAACATAGTAACATAGTTAGTAAGGCCGAAAAAAGACATTTGTCCAGTTCAGCCTATATTCCATCATAATAAATCCCCAGATCTACGTCCTTCTACAGAACCTAATAATTGTATGATACAATATTGTTCTGCTCCAGGAAGACATCCAGGCCTCTCTTGAACCCCTCGACTGAGTTCGCCATCACCACCTTCTCAGGCAAGCAATTCCAGATTCTCACTGCCCTAACAGTAAAGAATCCTCTTCTATGTTGGTGGAAAAACCTTCTCTCCTCCAGACGCAAAGAATGCCCCCTTGTGCCCGTCACCTTCCTTGGTATAAACAGATCCTCAGCGAGATATTTGTATTGTCCCCTTATATACTTATACATGGTTATTAGATCGCCCCTCAGTCGTCTTTTTTCTAGACTAAATAATCCTAATTTCGCTAATCTATCTGGGTATTGTAGTTCTCCCATCCCCTTTATTAATTTTGTTGCCCTCCTTTGTATTCTCTCTAGTTCCATTATATCCTTCCTGAGCACCAGTGCCCAAAACTGGACACAGTACTCCATGTGCGGTCTAACTAGGGATTTCTACAGAGGCAGTATAATGCTCTCATCATGTGTATCCAGACCTCTTTTAATGCACCCCATGACCCTGTTTGCCTTGGCAGCTGCTGCCTGGCACTGGCTGCTCCAGGTAAGTTTATCATTAACTAGGATCCCCCAAGTCCTTCTCCCTGTCAGATTTACCCAGTGGTTTCCCGTTCAGTGTGTAATGGTGATATCGATTCCTTCTTCCCATGTGTATAACCTTACATTTATCATTGTTAAACCTCATCTGCCCCCTTTCAGCCCAAGTTTCCAACTTATCCAGATCCATCTGTAGCAGAATACTATCTTATCTTGTATTAACTGCTTTACTTGTTTTGTATCATCTGCAAATATCGATATTTTACTGTGTAAACCTTCTACCAGATCATTAATGAATATGTTGAAGAGAACAGGTCCCAATACCGACCACTGCGGTTCCCCACTGGTCACAGCGACCAAGTTAGAGACTATACCATTTATAACCACCCTCTGCTTTCTATCACTAAGCCAGTTACTAACCCATTTACACACATTTTCCCCCAGACCAAGCATTCTCATTTTGTGTACCAACCTCTTGTGCGGCACGGTATCAAACGCTTTGGAAAAATCGAGATATACCACGTCCAATGACTCAACGTGGTCCAGCCTATAGCTTACCTCTTCATAAAAACTGATTAGATTGGTTTGACAGGAGCGATTTCTCATAGTAGAATTGCAGCATTGCTATAAGCGGCTATAAGCGGCTATCACAGGGTGCCGCTCATAGCAATCCTGCATCAACGACCATAGAGGTCTTCAGGAGACCTCTGGTTGTCATGCCAATGCACCGATGACCGCTGATTACGTGATGGGTCACCGGTGTACGTGCAGCGCCCCAGAGATCTGGTCGTTGCAGTATGACACTCTGCCACTAAGGGGAGTGATGGTACGTCTGATGGCACTGAAGGAATTCTACTGACCAGGTATCACCAGCACACATTACACTTCACACTCCGGCCACTAGGGGGAGAAAAAGGCTTTATTTATTGGGCCACTCCTCACACTGGTAAAACTAGAGGTTGGATAGGAAGTTAGTCAGAAGCTGACTGGGTTGGATTCAGGCAACATTCCGTGGCAGGGGGTGTTGCAGGGAGAAGACACAGGGGGGTCCCTGTTGGGCGTGGGAATCTGGTAGGTACCTAGCGAACAGAGCAGAACGTTACGGAACCACGCCTGCACTACCTTGCGGTGGTATCCTAAGAAAGTGACACAAAGGGAAGGACATTGTGGAACAGTGAGAAATGAGATCAAGCACAAAGGAGAGCCAGTAGGAGTCGTGCCGTGAGACCGAGGCAACATCCTACTGAGGCGCGTAGTCGGTGGCCGGAACAACGCGGAAGTAACTGACTCTAGGCCTTACTCCGCAGGACAGTTAATTATAGGTTGGCTGTCTACCTTAAATTTCCTAAGAAGACATAGGGGGCAACGCGTGGAGAGGGGCGTCTCTAGGGTCCCGGAAGAGCTCCGAGCCTTCCCGTCATATGGGTGCGTCCTAGCCATAACATACCTGGGGGACGAGAAACTAGTAACATCTGGAACAAGAGAGAGAGAATTAGAAAGAATGAACGAACGAGAACAGAAGTTGTGAGGACTATTCCGAATGCTCAGCAGAGTAGCACTACAACACACAGGCGGTAGTGGTAGGCACTGATTTCCACCTGCAAAGGGAACTCTGGATGTGCCCATCGAACCGGCCGGTCTCGGAAAGCCCTGTTAATCGTGCTCTGGATGGAGGATTCTGAAGTCTTCAGTAAAGAGGTAAAGAGACTGCAACCTTGTGTCCTCGTTATTGCCTGCACCTCACACCATCACCATTCACCTTACTGGGAAGCCCTGGGGACACACTTCACCTGTGGGAAGGTATATCATCTAGCTGCCATTCCATCACCCCAGCGGACCCCTCAGCAGCGTCGGTCACCCTGACCGAGTACCACAGGTGGCGTCACGAAACCTTGACAGACTCCTATCACCTTTTATTGGACGCCCCTTAGCAGGGTCATGGACCGGGTCCAGCCACCGTGACAACCCCAGAACTGAGACAGAAAGGACCGGTACCAAGTAACCCGTGGCCCTGTGTCTGGGGGCGCTACATACGCATTTCTGGCCGAATGGCCGGAAGCTCTTGTTGAATGCTGCTGTCAGAGTTTGACACAGGCATTTAACTAGTTAATAGGCACGGGTGGATCGCGATTCTGCCAGCGCTGTTCAAAACAGCTGACATGTCCCGGCTTTGAGGCAGACTCACCGCCAGAGCCCGCATCAAAGCGAGGGTTCTGCCATTGGACGTACTATTCTGTCCGATGGCAGAAAGGGGTTAAGGGTCCATATTCATCTGCCTATACATCGGGTGAGTGCAATCAGATAAAAATTTGTATTGTACTCTAACTAGTCACTGATTTTGTGCTCATCTGAAATTATTTTCTCACCTGGAATCTGGATGAGAAAAAAATCACAACATGTTGCGAGTAGCCATGTATATCAGACGAGACTCACCAAGGCAAGTCAAATGGTGCAAGAAAAAAAATGGGCGGCATACACATATGTCAATCATTACCATTCTGTAGCACAGAAAACTATTAATGGTTCTGTAAATGATTGTAGAATAATAGTGGATCGCCCCCAGACACAGGGCCACAGGTTCTCCAGTACCGGTCCTTTCTGTCTCAGTTCTGGGGTTGTCATGGTGGCTGGACCCGGACCGTGACCCTGCTAAGGGGCGTCCAATAAAGGGTGATGGTGCGTAGTGCGAGGAATAACAAGGACACAGGGTTCAGTTTCTTTACCTTTTACTGAAGGCTTCAGGATCCTCAATCCAGGGCACTGTCAACAGGGCTGTCTGAGACCGGCCGGTCCAAAGGCACATCCAGAGTTCCCTTTGCAGGTGGAAATCAGTGTCTACCCACTAGCGCCTGTGTGTTGTAGTGCTTCCCTGCTGAGCATTCAGGATAGTCCTCACAACTACTGTTCTCGTTCTTTCTAGATCTTTTTCTTCTCCGTCCCCCAGGTATGTTATGGCTAGGACGCACCTTTATGACAGGTAGGCCTGGAGTTATTCTGGAACCCTAGTGTCGCCCCTCTCCCACGATTGCCTCCTATGTCCTTCTTAGGTGTTGTATGGTAGACAGCCAACCTGTAATTAACTGTCCTGCCGCTGTTTGAAGTAATGCGTGGAGACTGTTACTTCTTCGGTGCTCCGGCCACCGGCTATGCTCCTCAGTAAGATGTTGCCGTTCTCGGGGCACGACTCCTACTGGATCTCCTTTGTGCTGATCTCGTTTCTCACTGTACCACAATATCCTTCGCTTCGTGTCTCTTTCTTAGGATACCGACGCAAGGTAGTGCAGGCGCGGTTCCGTAACAATCTGTCCTTTCGCTAGGTACCTGCCAGATTTCCTAGTTCTGACAGGTCCTCCCTGGAGCTCTCCCAGGCTTCGTTCTGCCTAACTTCCTGTCCAACCCCTAGTTTTACCAATTTGAGGAGCAGCCCAATAAATAAGCCTTTTACTCCCCCTAGTGGCCGGAGTGTGAAGTGTAATGTGTGCTGGTGATACCTGGTCAAAGAACTCCTTTAGTGCAGTCAGACGTACCATCACTCCCCTTAGTGGCAGAGCGACGTTACTGCAATGACCAGATCTCTGGGGCGCTGCACTCCCCCCCGGTTAAATCCAGTACTCCCGGACTGGGAAAAGAAGAACAACAATACATGTTAATAGAAAACACACAAAAATTCTTATATATATATACTATGAACAAATAAATATAACAGTGCTTTCCGTTATGGAAGGTAAGGACGCTTGAACGTTGCAAAAGATTGGTCATGCACAGTCCATGACTCACAGTTCTGTAGGTGTAACCATAGAATAGCAGGGACCCCGGGTAAACAAAGGGGCCCCTGTGAAAGTTTTGGAGTGATTCACTGTCTATCACACCATTGTCCATTTTTTTTTAAACCTATAACACAGATATTTACACAAGCATTTTCAACCAAATAACAACTATCATTAATATCGCCAAGGTCTATAACGAAGTGGAGTCTGATTCTTGGTGCTACGCGTGGACCTCCACAGCGCAGGGGCTGCTACTGGCCTGACAGGACCCGCTACGCTTGCTATCGCTGGTGTAGTGCACTGTCTTCTAGCTACACTTCTAGTGAGTCTGGGCAGCACTGGCATACTGGAGTCCTCAGTGCTACCACTATTAGTGGTGGGCATGGCAGATTCACCGATGACAGAGGGAGGACCCGCTGGTTCGACCGTTGGCATCACATCTTCTGGTGGGGTCGGCTGCGCTGGCTCCACATTTAGTTCTGGCGGTCTCGGTTGACGGAACGTTAGGACAGGTACCACAATGGCCTGATTTATTTGAGTCCAGGACTGGGGAAAATCGCCAAGAACAGTGCGTATCATCTTCTCTTCTTCCACGGGCGGAGAAGTCCTGGGATCTATTTCCCCATCTTTCAGCTTATCAGGGCATATTTTCAGGTGGTCTCTGGATATGGCCGCTGAGGTCTCCCCTCCGTCTTTACTGATGAGACAGACCTTTGTATTGTCGAAGTCGGAGGGGAGAATGGTATACTGTTCCGCTTCACTTTGATCATCAAGCTTGTGTAGTCTCCTCTTTCTTTTGAGTACTTGCTCACCAGGTGCCAATGGAGCCGCGGGGGCATTCTGGTTGTAGTCCCTCTCTTGCTTCTGTCTGGCCTGAGCGAGACTCTTTTCCACACATTCCTGTACTTTGCGGTAGCTCTGTTGCCTCTCGGTATCCCAATCCGCATCTGGTGATATATCTTCGGGGGTCAAAATCCCCATGTCCAGATCGACGGGTAACTTGCTAGACCTTCCTCGCATCAGGTACGCTGGGGTGCAGTTGGTGGAATTCACCGGGATGTGGTTGTACATGTCTACCAAGTCTGGTAACTTTGTAGGCCACAAGTTCCGCTCCTCTACAGGTAAGGTTTTCAGTAAGTCGATCACCACTTGGTTGATCTTCTCACACATCCCGTTGGTCTGTGGATGGTATGGCGTGGTTCTGATCTTCTTACACCGTACAAATTGCAGAACTCCTGGAACACCTACCACTTCAAATGCCGGCCCTTGATCGGTCAACACCTTCTCTGGGTACCCATGGGGTAGACAGAAGTACTGCTGGAAGGTTTTGGCAGCCATCCTAGCCGTCAAATCTTTGACTGGTACGACTACCAGGAACCTGGAATAGTGGTCCACAATGGTGAGAGAGTAGATATACCCTGACCGGCTAGGTGTTAGCTTTACGTGATCCAGCGTGACCAGCTCGAGCGGCCGTTTGGTGATGATGGGCTGCAAGGGAGCCCGTTGGCTGCCACCATCCTTCCGGCGTAGGCTACAGGGGCCACACTCTCGACACCACTTCTCGATAGCATTCCTCATGCCAATCCAGTAGAACCTCCCACGGAGTAGCCTCTCCAGCTTCCTCCATCCGAAGTGTCCTGCCCCATCGTGGTACGCTCCCTGGACCATGGGCACATCTTGTCTGGGGACCACTATCTGCCACACTAATTTGTGAGTGCGAGGGTCGATGTTCCTTTGGCACAGCTTGCCATCGTGAAGAAACAGTTTGCCCCTCTCCTTCCACAACTGTAATGTCTCCGGTGGATCATCCGAGCCAGGGTGCAAAACTGCCTGTGTCAGGAGCTCCTTCACCCGACGGACCGCAGGGTCACCATCCTGGTTCACTGTCCACCCATGGTGGGGCAGGGGATTCAACGGGGCGCCCTGTTTGTTTCTGCGCCTGTTCTCTAACTGATGGGAACACTGAGTTGCCTTGGGACGATGGAAAGCGGGCAGCTTCACTTCTTCAAATGCTTCTGGGTCTTCCTCCGTTTTGGGTAGGTGAGGCATTCGGGACAATGCATCGGCATTCGCATTCTTGTGCCCCGCCCGGTACTTGATGGTGAAGTCATAATTGGACAACCGGGCCATCCACCGCTGCTCCAAGGCACCGAGTTTCGCTGTGTCCAAGTGCGTAAGTGGATTATTATCCGTGAAGACGGTGAATTTCGCTGAGGCCAGGTAGTGCTTGAACCTCTCCGTCACGGCCCAAACGACGGCGAGGAACTCCATCTTAAAGGAACTGTAGTTGTCTGGGTTCCTTTCAGTGGGGCGAAGCTTTCTGCTGGCATAAGCGATTACTCGTTCCTTGCCCTTCTGGACCTGGGACAGCACCGCTCCCAGCCCCACATTGCTGGCGTCCGTATACAATACAAACGGTTGGACGTCCTCTCCCGTCAGTGCTGATTTTAAGCAAGTGAACGATCCTTCCAGTCTGTCGTTCCAATCCAACGGGGTATTCTTACCCTTGGGTTTCTTGGGCTGGCCGACCAACAGGTCTTGCAATGGCACGGCCTTCTTGGTGAAGTCCTTGATAAACCTCCGGTAGTAACCCACCAAGCCGAAGAACTGCCGGACCTCATGAAGGTTACTGGGCTGCTGCCAGTCCTTGATCACCGTGACCTTGTCGGGGTCTGGGGCCACTCCTTCGGCACTTTCCACATGGCCCAGGTACTGTACTTTGGGTTTGAGCAGATGGCATTTGGACGGCTTCACCTTTAAGCCAAAGTTGGACAGCGCTTCAAATACCTCAACCAGGTGCTTCAGATGGTCTTCATAGGTCTTAGAGAAGACAATGACATCGTCCAGATACAGCAGCATGGTCTCAAAATTCTTGTGTCCCAAACAACACTCCATCATCCTCTGGAACGTCCCCGGGGTGTTACACAATCCAAAGGGCATGTAGTTGAACTCGCAGAGACCCATCGGCGTCGTGAAGGCTGTCTTTTCCTTGTCCGCCTCTGCCACGGGAACCTGCCCATACCCACTGGTGAGATCTAAAGTAGAAAAGTAATTAGCAGACTTTAACGCAGCCAAGGACTCCTCTATCCTAGGCAGGGGGTATGCGTCCTTATGTGTAATGCAGTTTAAGTGCCTATAATCCACACACATCCTCATGGTGCCATCTTTCTTCCTAACGAGGACTAACGGAGCTGCCCAGGGGCTACAGCTGTCTCTCACTACCCCAACCTCCTTCATCTCTCGTAACATGTCCTTGGCACACTGATAATGAGCTGGGGGTACAGGATGGTATCTTTCTTTTACGGGTGGGTGATCTCCGGTGGGGATGTGATGTTGAATCCCTTTGACCCGCCCGAAATCAAGGGGGTGTTTGCTGAATACCCGCTCATACTCGTGAACCACCCTGTAGGCCCCCTGTATCTGGTGAGATGGAGTAGCATCAGTGCCCACATGTAATTCTTGACACCAATCTTTTGATTGCTCTGCAGAGCCGTTGCCCTCCGCCGACTTGGACGGAGCCAAGGGTGCGGGTGCGTGTATCACACTATTATTAACAGTGAACAGCTTGGCAAGTGTGACATATTTGGTTAGGTGGACTTCCTCCTCCTCGCAGTTAAGAACACGCACCGGCACCCTCCCCTTGCGGACGTCAACCACCCCTCTGGCTGTCAGGAGGGTAGGCCTATTCTCTGAATACACAGGTTCTACCAGGGCCTGATAGTCCTTACCCCCGAGGCCTATGACTGCCCAACACCATAGTAACATTTCACTCCTGGGGGGTATTGCAATGGGATTCGAATCACTCACTGTGACCCGGCCAATTTCACCACCAGTCAGCTCCACTTCTTTCTGCAAAGCACGTTGTTCACTGTGACCAGCTGTCTCTGCTACTTGCTGCAACAAGACAATAACTTCTGCAAGACAATTTTCTATGACATTAGTACCTATGGTCATCATGGGGTAACGTTCACGCCGGTCAATATCAACAATGACAGTTCCTTGGGCCTCCAATTCTACCCGCCCCACATTAATAGTGACCTCTTTATATCCCACTTGCGGCAGTGGCTGACCATTGCTAGCTATTATGGTGAAATCATCATCAGGGGCACGGGTAATGTCGGTGTCCTCCCAATAACGTCTATAAAGAATGTAGGGCATAGTTGTCACCTGGGAACCGGTGTCCAGCAAAGCGTTCATGGGGATACCGTCGATCACGATGGGGAGAACAGGACGCCCCCCGACGTATTTGGCTCTCCAATTTTGCGGGCCTGGGTGTTCTACTCCTGGGGGATGGCCCTTGGCCCCAGGGGTTGCTCGTTTAACTGACAGTACCTTGCAAGATGGCCCACCTGGTGGCAGCGGCGGCAGATAGGTCATCCATCCTGATGAAAACGATCGTCATCTCTGCCTCTGGTCGATGGAACCCTTCCCTTGGTCATTGCCAGGGGACATCCTCTGGTCTGGAAGCCAGCTGGATCTTCACCTTGGGGGCCTCCTGTAGGGACTGAACAGTCCGGGCTAGGCGCAGCAACGCTCCTGGTCAGTTCCTGTATCTGGAGTCGTAGTCCTGCAGGGGAGTCATCTTCCAGGATCTGGGCAATTATGATGTTGGCATTCGAGAGTTGTTGGCCATGAAGTGGGCATTCGAGGAGTGGCGCCATTGGCTTGAAGGAGCCAAGCATCGCGTGGTGGTCTTGACGGATCACAAGAATTTGACTTATCTCGAGTCTGCCAAACGGTTGAATCCTAGACAGGCTCGTTGGTCGCTATTTTTCTCACGTTTTGATTTTGTGGTTTCGTACCTTCCGGGCTCTAAGAATGTGAAGGCTGATGCCCTGTCAAGGAGTTTTGTGCCCGACTCTCCGGGTGTTCCTGAGCCGGCGGGTATTCTCAGAGAAGGGGTAATTTTGTCTGCCATCTCCCCTGATTTGCGGCGGGTGCTGCAAAAATTTCAGGCTGATAGACCTGACCGTTGCCCAGCGGAGAAACTGTTTGTCCCTGATAAATGGACTAGTAGAGTTATCTCTGAGGTTCATTGTTCGGTGTTGGCTGGTCATCCTGGAATCTTTGGTACCAGAGATTTGGTGGCTAGATCCTTTTGGTGGCCGTCTTTGTCACGGGATGTGCGTTCTTTTGTGCAGTCCTGTGGGACTTGTGCTCGGGCTAAGCCCTGCTGTTCTCGTGTCAGTGGGTTGCTTTTGCCCTTGCCAGTCCCGAAGAGGCCCTGGACGCATATTTCTATGGATTTTATTTCGGATCTCCCTGTCTCTCAAAAGATGTCGGTCATTAGGGTGGTTTGTGATCGCTTCTCTAAGATGGTCCATTTGGTACCCTTGTCTAAATTGCCTTCCTCCTCTGATTTGGTGCCATTGTTTTTCCAGCATGTGGTTCGTTTACATGGCATTCCAGAGAACATCGTTTCGGACAGAGGTTCCTAGTTTGTTTCGAGGTTTTGGTGATCCTTTTGTGCTAGGATGGGCATTGATTTGTCTTTTTCCTCGGCTTTCCATCCTCAGACAAATGGCCAAACCGAACGAACTAATCAGACTTTGGAAACATATCTGAGATGCTTTGTTTCTGCTGATCAGGATGATTGGGTGTCCTTTTTGCCTTTGGCTGAGTTCGCCCTTAATAATCGGGCCAGCTCGGCTACTTTGGTTTTGCCGTTTTTCTGCAATTCTGGTTTCCATCCTCGCTTCTCTTTAGGGCAGGTTGAGTCTTCGGACTGTCCTGGTGTAGATACTGTGGTGGATAGGTTGCAGCAGATTTGGACTCATGTGGTGGACAATTTGACATTGTCCCAGGAGAAGGCTCAACGCTTCGCTAACTGCCGGCGCTGTGTGGGTCCCCGACTTCGTGTTGGGGATTTGGTTTGGTTGTCGTCTCGTTATGTTCCTATGAAGGTTTCCTCTCCTAAGTTTAAGCCTCATTTCATTGGTCCGTATAAGATTTCTGAGGTTCTCAATCCTGTGTCATTTCGTTTGACCCTTCCAGCTTCTTTTGCCATCCATAATGTATTCCATAGGTCGATGTTGCGGAGATACGTGGCGCCTGTGCTTCCATCCATTGATCCTCCTGCCCCGGTGTTGGTTGAGGGGGAGTTGGAGTATGTGGTGGAGAAGATTTTGGATTCTCGTATTTCGAGACGGAAACTCCAGTACCTGGTCAAGTGGAAGGGTTATGGTCAGGAAGATTATTCCTGGGTCTTTGCCTCTGATGTTCATGCTGCCGATCTGGTTCGTGCCTTTCATTTGGCTCGTCCTGGTCGGCCTGGGGGCTCTGGTGAGGGTTCGGTGACCCCTCCTCAAGGGGGGGGTACTGTTGTGAATTCTGTTGTCAAGCTCCCTCCTGTGGTCATGAATGGTACTTCGGCTGGTTCTGTCCATGGGCTTCCTCTGGTGGTTGTGAGTGGGGCTGCGGCTTCTGAGTTTCCTTCCACAGGTGACGAGGTTAATTCGTTAGCTGGCTGCTCTATTTAACTCCACTTAGATCATTGCTCCATGCCACCTGTCAATGTTCCAGTATTGGTCTGTTCGCTCCTGGATCGTTCTTGTGACCTGTCTTCTCCAGCAGAAGCTAAGTTCCTGCTTGTTTTTCTCTTGTTTGCTATTTTTCTGTCCAGCTTGCTATTTTGATTTTTGTCTTGCTTCCTGGAAGCTCTGGGACGCAGAGGGAGCGCCTCCGCACCGTGAGTCGGTGCGGAGGGTCTTTTTGCGCCCTCTGCGTGGTCTTTTGTAGGTTTTTGTGCTGATCGCAAAGTTACCTTTCCTATCCTCGGTCTGTTCAGTAAGTCTGGCCTCTCTTTGCTAAAATCTATTTCATCTCTTTGTTTGTGATTTTCATCTTAACTCACAGTCATTATATGTGGGGGGCTGCCTTTTCCTTTGGGGTATTTCTCTGAGGCAAGGTAGGCTTTATTTTTCTTTCTTTAGGGTTAGCTAGTTCTTAGGCTGTGTCGAGTTGCATAGGGAGCGTTAGGAGCAATCCACGGCTATTTCTAGTGTGTGTGATAGGATTAGGGATTGCGGTCAGCAGAGTTCCCACGTCCCAGAGCTTGTCCTGTATTATTATTAACTATCAGGTCTTTCCGTGTGCTCTTTACCACCTTGTCCATTATTGTCCTAACCACCAGGTCATAACACTCCTGGTGGTATGTGAGGGCTTGCCGCCTGGGAAGAGTGGCATGGCTGGGCTGTTGCTCCGGTAGCGCCTGGATAGCTTTATCTCTGAATTTCGCAAAAGTCAGATCTGGATTCTGCATGGCCAGGAAGTGTAGCTGGGCCCTTTGGTTACTGCACAGGAGCCCTTCGATGAACCACTCTTTCAGGAGCTTATCTTCATCTTGCATGCTGTTTGGGTCACTTTGCTTGATAGCCCGCAGCGCCTCCTGCAGATTAAGAGCATAGTCCCATAAGCTACCCTGCGGCCGCTGCTTGCACCCATAGAACGTCAATTTAATTTCCGTAGCGGTGCGGGTGTCAAAGGTGGCTTTAAGCTTGGCAAATACTTGTTGCGCAGTTTTCTTGTCAGCAGCGGGCCAGGACTTTACTTCCCTCAATGCCGCTCCAAAGAGTTGGCCAATTATCATATGAACCTTCTTAGGCTCCATCAAGGGATAAAACTTGAGCAGGCTACAGATCCCTTCTTTAAAGTCAGTTAACGTATGAGCTTCTCCAAAGTATCGCGGGAGCCAGGCAGCCCCTGGTAGGTACGGCATAGAGAAGGGCATAATCGCTGCTGTAGCGGCGGCAGTATCCAGCTGGTTGGTGGGAGCGGTAAGCCCCGTGGCCTCTAGCGGTGAGACCGGGATTGTGGCTGTGCTTACCGCGGAATCCGTAAGTGCTCCTGAGTCTGCAGCTGTGGCCGCCGCCTCAGCTCCTCCGGAATCCGACATGGCCGTTCCTTCCCCTTGCTAATCTGTCGGGGTTCTCCTTCCGGGGTCGGCGCCTCACCGCATCTTCCGCTCCGCGCGCTTTTCCAGCCGGCTCCACCCACGAAGCTATGGCTCCTCCCTTCGCGCTCCACTCGGCGCGGCAATGGCGGATTTTTGGTGGCAAATAGCAATACACAGTCTTTGCGATAAGTCACAGTTCAATCACAGTTCCAAGGCACACATGACCTGATTCTTCAGGCTTAAGTACAATCCTGTTTGTGACGCCAAGTTGGATCGCCCCCAGACACAGGGCCACAGGTTCCTCGGTACCGGTCCTTTCTGTCTCAGTTCTGCGGTTGTCACGGTGGCTGGACCTGGTCCGTGACCCTGCTAAGGGGCGTCCAATAACGGGCGATGGTGCGTAGTGTGAGGAATAACGAGGACACAGGGTTCAGTTTCTTTACCTTTTACTGAAGGTTTCAGGATCCTCAATCCAGGGCACTGTCAACAGGGCTGTCTGAGACCGGCCGGTCCAAAGGCACATCCAGAGTTCCCTTTGCAGGTGGAAATCAGTGTCTACCCTCTAGCGCCTGTGTGTTGTAATGCTTCCCTGCTGAGCATTCAGGACAGTCCTTACAACTACTGTTCTCATTCTTTCTAGATCTTTCTCTTCTCCGTCCCCCAGGTATGTTATGGCTAGGACGCACCTTTATGACAGGTAGGCCTGGAGTTATTCTGGAACCCTAGTGTCGCCCCTCTCCCACGATTGCCTCCTATGTCCTTCTTAGGTGTTGTATGGTAGACAGCCAACCTGTAATTAACTGTCCTGCCGCTGTTTGAAGTAATGCGTGGAGACTGTTACTTCTTCGGTGCTCCGGCCACCGGCTATGCTCCTCAGTAAGATGTTGCCGTTCTCGGGGCACGACTCCTACTGGATCTCCTTTGTGCTGATCTAGAAGAAGAGGGGACGGGAAGAAAAACATTAGACTTGAACAAAGAAGATCCAGGAAAATATACTCAGAAGGGAGGTAAGAACATTTCTAAAACAATCCACAGCGAGGAGATTGGAACAAAACAAAATCCTCTAAACTGCATGCTTGCAAACGCCAGAAGCCTGACAAACAAGATGGAAGAACTAGAAGCAGAAATATCTACAGGTAACTTTGACATAGTGGGAATAACCGAGACATGGTTAGATGAAAGCTATGACTGGGCAGTTAACTTACAGGGTTACAGTCTGTTTAGAAAGGATCGTAAAAATCGGAGAGGAGGAGGGGTTTGTCTCTATGTAAAGTCTTGTCTAAAGTCCACTTTAAGGGAGGATATTAGCGAAGGAAATAAGGATGTCGAGTCCATATGGGTCGAAATTCATGGAGGGAAAAATGGTAACAAAATTCTCATTGGGGTCTGTTACAAACCCCCAAATATAACAGAAAGCATGGAAAGTCTACTTCTAAAGCAGATAGATGAAGCTGCAACCCATAATGAGGTCCTGGTTATGGGGGACTTTAACTACCCGGATATTAACTGGGAAACAGAAACCTGTGAAACCCATAAAGGCAACAGGTTTCTGCTAATAACCAAGAAAAATTATCTTTCACAATTGGTGCAGAATCCAACCAGAGGAGCAGCACTTTTAGACCTAATACTATCTAATAGACCTGACAGAATAACAAATCTGCAGGTGGTCGGGCATCTAGGAAATAGCGACCACAATATTGTACAGTTTCACCTGTCTTTCACTAGGGGGACTTGTCAGGGAGTCACAAAAACACTGAACTTTAGGAAGGCAAAGTTTGACCAGCTTAGAGATGCCCTTAATCTGGTAGACTGGGACAATATCCTCAGAAATAAGAATACAGATAATAAATGGGAAATGTTTAAGAACATCCTAAATAGGCAGTGTAAGCGGTTTATACCTTGTGGCAATAAAAGGACTAGAAATAGGAAAAACCCAATGTGGCTAAACAAAGAAGTAAGACAGGCAATTAACAGTAAAAAGAAAGCATTTGCACTACTAAAGCAGGATGGCACCATTGAAGCTCTAAAAAACTATAGGGAGAAAAATACTTTATCTAAAAAACTAATTAAAGCTGCCAAAAAGGAAACAGAGAAGCACATTGCTAAGGAGAGTAAAACTAATCCCAAACTGTTCTTCAACTATATCAATAGTAAAAGAATAAAAACTGAAAATGTAGGCCCCTTAAAAAATAGTGAGGAAAGAATGGTTGTAGATGACGAGGAAAAAGCTAACATATTAAACACCTTCTTCTCCACGGTATTCACGGTGGAAAATGAAATGCTAGGTGAAATCCCAAGAAACAATGAAAACCCTATATTAAGGGTCACCAATCTAACCCAAGAAGAGGTGCGAAACCGGCTAAATAAGATTAAAATAGATAAATCTCCGGGTCCGGATGGCATACACCCACGAGTACTAAGAGAACTAAGTAATGTAATAGATAAACCATTATTTCTTATTTTTAGGGACTCTATAGCGACAGGGTCTGTTCTGCAGGATTGGCGCATAGCAAATGTGTTGCCAATATTCAAAAAGGGCTCTAAAAGTGAACCTGGAAATTATAGGCCAGTAAGTCTAACCTCTATTGTTGGTAAAATATTTGAAGGGTTTCTGAGGGATGTTATTCTGGATTATCTCAATGAGAATAACTGTTTAACTCCATATCAGCATGGGTTTATGAGAAATCGCTCCTGTCAAACCAATCTAATCAGTTTTTATGAAGAGGTAAGCTATAGGCTGGACCACGGTGAGTCATTGGACGTGGTATATCTCGATTTTTCCAAAGCGTTTGATACCGTGCCGCACAAGAGGTTGGTACACAAAATGAGAATGCTTGGTCTGGGGGAAATTGTGTGTAAATGGGTTAGTAACTGGCTTAGTGATAGAAAGCAGAGGGTGGTTATAAATGGTATAGTCTCTAACTGGGTCGCTGTGACCAGTGGGGTACCGCAGGGGTCAGTATTGGGACCTGTTCTCTTCAACATATTCATTAATGATCTGGTAGAAGGTTTACACAGTAAAATATCGATATTTGCAGATGATACAAAACTATGTAAAGCAGTTAATACAAGAGAAGATAGTATTCTGCTACAGATGGATCTGGATAAGTTGGAAACTTGGGCTGAAAGGTGGCAGATGAGGTTTAACAATGATAAATGTAAGGTTATACACATGGGAAGAAGGAATCAATGTCACCATTACACACTGAATGGGAAACCACTGGGTAAATCTGACAGGGAGAAGGACTTGGGGATCCTAGTTAATGATAAACTTACCTGGAGCAGCCAGTGCCAGGCAGCAGCTGCCAAGGCAAACAGGATCATGGGGTGCATTAAAAGAGGTCTGGATACACATGATGAGAGCATTATACTGCCTCTGTACAAATCCCTAGTTAGACCGCACATGGAGTACTGTGTCCAGTTTTGGGCACCGGTGCTCAGGAAGGATATAATGGAACTAGAGAGAGTACAAAGGAGGGCAACAAAATTAATAAAGGGGATGGGAGAACTACAATACCCAGATAGATTAGCGAAATTAGGATTATTTAGTCTAGAAAAAAGACGACTGAGGGGCGATCTAATAACCATGTATAAGTATATAAGGGGACAATACAAATATCTCGCTGAGGATCTGTTTATACCAAGGAAGGTGACGGGCACAAGGGGGCATTCTTTGCGTCTGGAGGAGAGAAGGTTTTTCCACCAACATAGAAGAGGATTCTTTACTGTTAGGGCAGTGAGAATCTGGAATTGCTTGCCTGAGGAGGTGGTGATGGCGAACTCAGTCGAGGGGTTCAAGAGAGGCCTGGATGTCTTCCTGGAGCAGAACAATATTGTATCATACAATTAGGTTCTGTAGAAGGACGTAGATCTGGGGATTTATTATGATGGAATATAGGCTGAACTGGATGGACAAATGTCTTTTTTCGGCCTTACTATCTATGTTACTATGTTACTATGTTACTATGATCTTGTTTCTCACTGTTCCACAATATCCTTTGCTTCATGTCTCTTTCTTAGGATACCGCCGCAAGGTAGTGCAGGCGCGGTTCCGTAACAATCTGTCCTTTCGCTAGGTACCTGCCAGATTTTCCAGTTCTGACATGTCCTCCCTGGAGCTCTCCCAGGCTTCGTTCTGCCTAACGTCCTGTCCAACCCCTAGTTTTACCAATGTGAGGAGCAGCCCAATAAATAAGCCTTTTACTCCCCCTAGTGGCCGGAGTGTGAAATATAATGTGTGCTGGTGATACCTGGTCAAAGAACTCCTTTAGTGCAGTCAGACGTACCATCACTCCCCTTAGTGGCAGAGCGACGTTACTGCAATGACCAGATCTCTGGGGCGCTGCAATAGTTGCAGAGAAAAAAAAGATGTCATACAGATGCTAAGCGAGAAAAATTGCATTGTACTCGCATGACACTCGCCTTATTTTTCTGGAACAACATTGGAGCAATGTTTGAAATGTAGATGAGTGTGTTCCCTATAGGGTTGTAATTATTTTAAATGGTCTAGAAGGTCTTGTAGTGGATACAAACAGTGACACCCACACAACACGTCGGACTCGTCACCAATCTATTCTATTCTTTTAGAGTGGGTGGATCTTCTTCATCAACATTCTGCCTGCACTAACGCTGCTGTAACGTTCTTTTCCTTAGTAACTAGCACGCATTGCTTGGTACATTGCATAACCGCAGAGGTATTACGAAGGTTTTGCTACGCAGCTAACAGCTCTTGTAAGTGTACAGTTCATATCTATAATATCGTATCACGGTTTGCACATTTCTCCTTCAATGAGCTATATACAATCCAGCAGTGAAAGCAAAATCCTAATATTCAACACTGTTTGGTAGAAAAAGCCTTAAAATTTGAAGTTTATAAATTCAACATCAGAGAGCGCCTAATCTATGCCGCAGCCAGTCATTTTTGTTCACTTGTTTAAAAAAAGAACTCCTTGTTGCAAATTTATGATATGAAGTTGTCATGTGTCAAACCTGAAAACACTGTAACAAGCTGAGAAATACACAGAAAGATATAGAAAATGTTATTTTTATTTTCTAAGCGAAAAAATAAACAAAGAGCTAGCACAGACACAGACGGCAAGTACACACCTCAATGGGGGGGATAAAAAATCTCTCACCTTTGAAGAAAATCAGAGGTAGCTGAAGTTGCTGTGTAAACTTTAAGAAATCTCTGTTCATCTGTTAAAAGGACCTTTTACAAAAATATTAACATTGATCTGGACATACAATGGAATGGTGGCTGCAGAGAGAAATGTTTTTTGTTGCTTGTTTGTTTTTAAATGCTTGCATCTCCATTGTGGAGATATTAGCAAGCAAGGTATTTGGCTCCAAATGCGTAAACTTTAATTAAAGAAGAACCAAATTTTACGTATTGAGCTGGACACAAAATGTAATTGTGGCAGCAGAGCAAAATGAAACTTTTTTGTTGATTTTTTAAAAATTTTTTCTCTCCATTGCAGAGATATTGCCAATTATAATGATGATCGAGCAAATCCTCAAGTGCTCGGTTCTCAAATCAAGCAGGTCAAACGCTCAGATTGGCTCGAGTAACGAGTATAATGGAGGTCAACGGGAAACTCTACATCTTTCTGGAAACCCCATACAGGAAGGCTGGAGGGAGGAGGGACATTCGCTGAAATGGATGGAAACAACACTCATATGGAATGGGAACAGCATGGGGAAGACCGCTGGACGCATCTCTGACTCCCAGGTCGCTGTTGGGAACTATGTTGTCAGAGCATTACTCCACTTTTACGGACTGACAATAAAATATATAAAACCAATGACAACATTAGCTTACAACAATTCACTAGACGCATTTTGAGACCCCTCAGGTTACTCTATCAATAGTGATTTAATTTCTCGTGTGTGAGCATTTTACTCTGGAAACGGGTCAATAAAAATTCCAGAATTGACCAGTAACCAAAAAATTAAAGCTTTAAAATATTTCCTGATGACAATATCTAACAAAAAATAAGTTATATATCAGGTGGGGAAAATCAGAAATAAGATAATATGTATTGTATTAAGTACACAAAATGAAGTAAAACACAATAACATAAAACAACAAAAGAACAACATGAAAATAACATAAATATGAGTGGAGCAGGAATTCCCCTCAGCGGAATGGGGTGAGAAACATCAATGTGATTTGGACAGCACATTGTATAGTGTGGTGAGAGACACCCACCCAATTGTGTTTTTGCACATCAAGATCAAAGTCTTAGGACATATGGATACACCCAAAAGAAGCAATGTACATATTCGTCTCACTATGTAAGGTCTCCATCATACGTCCATGAAAAACCGGCTCCGGAAAAAACAGTACCAGTGTAATCAGTGTTTTGGATCAGTGTGCCTTCCATGTTTTTCCGGAGTGTATAAAAAAAGAATGACATTACAAAGCTTCTCCTATACTTTGCAATGGTAAACACATACAACATATGTATGATACACGAATGGCCCAAGGATACCATCCATGTGCTGTACTTGTTCACTGACCCATAGACTAGTATTGGCCCTTGTCATTAATGCTGTTAAAAAAACTGCCATGTCTCCATGCGGTTCACATGGACACACGGTCATGTAAATACAAGGACCTGTGAAGATAATCATTGATTATGGGGTACGTGTGACATCCATGAAAAAATGGATGCCACCAGTACCGGAGACACGTACGTGTGAAGGAGGCCTAAGATAATTAGCTCAGCTGTAAATCTCAAGTGGATATTGAAACTTATGTGACAGTGAATTCGATATTAATATACATTTTGTTGTATCATTACAGGGGCCTTTTCAACATAAAATCTTTGTGTCCTATGAAATGCAGACTGCAAGAGAACATATAACCCTATGCTTGTCAATAGTGATGAGCGAGTGTGCTCGTTAGGCCGAGTCTCGCAGGTGAAAGCCCAGCTCTGGCGCCGGCACTCCGGAGCGGTGCGTGCAGCCGCACAGCAATACATGGAGCTGCACGCTCCGCTCAGGAGAGCCGGTCCAGAGCTGGGTTTTCACCTGCGAGACTCAGCCATATCTCGCGTATGTGTGATTCCGGCCTAACTTAAGATTTCCGAGCATGCTCGGGTGTTCTCCAAGTATTTTGCGCGTGCTCGTAGATTATATTTGTGTTTCCGCAGCTGCATGATTTGCGGCTGTTAGACAAACTGAACACATGCAAGGATTGCCTGTTTGTTAGGGAATCCCCACATGTATTCAGGCTGTCTAGCAGCCACAAATCATGCAGCTGCAGGGACACAAACTAAATCTATGAGCATGCCCAAAATACTCAGAGAATACCCGAGCATGCTCGGAAATCTCGAGTAATAAGTTCACTCGCTAATCACTACTTGTTAAGTATTTTATACCTTACAATTATTAGAGCGTTTTGTGCACAATTGTCTGAATCTACAAATTTCTAAGTCATTAGTGGTTAAGATTGTTTTCTTTTAGCTTCCTGAACATTGATAATAACTTGATATCTATTTATTTTTATTTTCTTCCTTGAGGGCCCAGTTGTTTTTGCCTATATTCTATTTGTATGGAATTACTTAGTGTTTAGTGACATCAATCATTAGAATTTATATTTCTAGTTGGAATTACATTTGGTGTGAATTATTCTATTTTGCTTCAAATGATGAAGCTTAATTCTGTGGATGGCACAGCTTAGCAGTGTACTATAATCTACTAACATTATGCTTTATCCCTATAGTGACAAACTTGTTCATTATATCTGTTATTATATCTATTCTTTATAATGCCTTGAAGCTATTGCAGCACATGGTATAGTACAAACAGGAGGGAGTATAATAGGCTGTATAAAAAGAGAAGGAGAGAATGCAGCATCCATTTTATGGTGAATCTAGATAGAGAGCGGACAGCTCACAGCTTAGTCATGGAAATAGGAAAAGAAAGCCATAAGGCACTGAACGAACTGTACAGGTAGTGATTGTAACAGCAGAGAAGTTAACAAGATTATCGTAAGCAAAACAGACTGTTGTAATGTTTACCATCCCTTAAATGACTGACATTACTAAGGCTGTGTTTGTGTTAAAGTGTACCTGTCATTTCAGGAGAGCATATCAGAACAATGTCTACGTCTGCCTCCATCCTGCCCTTCATAGAACTTTACTAGCACCAACAGTCATCCCACATTATAGAATTCGGGAGTTGGAAGGGACCTCAAGGGTCATCGTGTCCAACCCCCTTCTCAATGCAGGATTCACTAAACCATCTCAGACAGATGTCTGTCCAGCCTCTGAATGAAGACTTCCATTGAATGAGACCTTACTACCTCTTGTGGCAGCCTGTTCCACTCATTAATCACTCTCACTGTCAAAAGTTTTTTTTAATAATATCTAATCTGTACAGTATCTTCTCCCCTTTCAGTTTCATTCCATTGTGTCTTGTGTTTCCATATGCAAATGAGAATAATGATGAACCCTCTACACTGTGACATCCCTTCAGATATTTGTAGACAGCTATTAAGTCTCCTCTTAGCTTCTTTTTTTCAAACTAAACATTCCCGTATCCTTTAAAAATTCCTTGTAGGACATACTTTACAGTCCACTTACCATCCTGGTAGTTCTTCTCTGAAATTGCTCCAGTTTTTCAATAGTTTTTTTAAAATGTGGTGCCCAGAACTGGACACAGAATTCCAGATGAGGCCTGACCGAGGAGGTGTAGAGAGAGATAATTACTTCACATGATCTAGACAAGTAACTAAGTAATGTAATAGATAAACCATTATTTCTTATTTTTAGGGACTCTATAGCGACAGGGTCTGTTCCGCAGGACTGGCGCATAGCAAATGTGGTGCCAATATTCAAAAAGGGCTCTAAAAGTGAACCTGGAAATTATAGGCCAGTAAGTCTAACCTCTATTGTTGGTAAAATATTTGAAGGGTTTCTGAGGGATGTTATTCTGGATTATCTCAATGAGAATAACTGTTTAACTCCATATCAGCATGGGTTTATGAGAAATCGCTCCTGTCAAACCAATCTAATCAATTTTTATGAAGAGGTAAGCTATAGGCTGGACCACGGTGAGTCATTGGACGTGGTATATCTCGATTTTTCCAAAGCGTTTGATACCGTGCCGCACAAGAGGTTGGTACACAAAATGAGAATGCTTGGTCTGGGGGAAAATGTGTGTAAATGGGTTAGTAACTGGCTTAGTGATAGAAAGCAGAGGGTGGTTATAAATGGTATAGTCTCTAACTGGGTCGCTGTGACCAGTGGGGTACCGCAGGGGTCAGTATTGGGACCTGTTCTCTTCAACATATTCATTAATGATCTGGTAGAAGGTTTACACAGTAAAATATCGATATTTGCAGATGATACAAAACTATGTAAAGCAGTTAATACAAGAGAAGATAGTATTCTGCTACAGATGGATCTGGATAAGTTGGAAACTTGGGCTGAAAGGTGGCAGATGAGGTTTAACAATGATAAATGTAAGGTTATACACATGGGAAGAAGGAATCAATATCACCATTACACACTGAACGGGAAACCACTGGGTAAATCTGACAGGGAGAAGGACTTGGGGATTCTAGTTAATGATAAACTTACCTGGAGCAGCCAGTGCCAGGCAGCAGCTGCCAAGGCAAACAGGATCATGGGGTGCATTAAAAGAGGTCTGGATACACATGATGAGAGCATTATACTGCCTCTGTACAAATCCCTAGTTAGACCGCACATGGAGTACTGTGTCCAGTTTTGGGCACCGGTGCTCAGGAAGGATATAATGGAACTAGAGAGAGTACAAAGGAGGGCAACAAAATTAATAAAGGGGATGGGAGAACTACAATACCCAGATAGATTAGCGAAATTAGGATTATTTAGTCTAGAAAAAAGACGACTGAGGGGCGATCTAATAACCATGTATAAGTATATAAGGGGACAATACAAATATCTCGCTGAGGATCTGTTTATACCAAGGAAGGTGACGGGCACAAGGGGGCATTCTTTGCGTCTGGAGGAGAGAAGGTTTTTCCACCAACATAGAAGAGGATTCTTTACTGTTAGGGCAGTGAGAATCTGGAATTGCTTGCCTGAGGAGGTGGTGATGGCGAACTCAGTCGAGGGGTTCAAGAGAGGCCTGGATGTCTTCCTGGAGCAGGACAATATTGTATCATACAATTATTAGGTTCTGTAAAAGGACGTAGATCTGGGGATTTATTATGACGGAATATAGGCTGAACTGGATGCAGAGGCGTAGCTAGAGCTTTTGCCGCCCGGGGCTGTTCCCGAGTTTGGCGCCCCCCCCCTCCCCCGGCTCAATACACACAAAGGTTACCAAAAATGGTTTTCCTGTTTTGTAGAACTTAAACTGGGCCTAATGGTGTCACCCCCACATGCCAAACCTGTGACTTAATACCACCACACCGTGACCAGACCACATAGTGACCGAATAATACTACATACAAGGGACAAATACCACAACACCATTTCCAGACCACATATTACCACCACATAGTGACTGAATACTACAATACTGATCAGTAATAAAAAAAAAAAAAACACAATACTATCACCATAAGTGCCAGTATTCACAGGAGATCTGTACTTAGTATGCAGTGTCTGTGTAGAGGTAATACAGAGATCACTGGTGACATTGTACACAGGACCGCTGTATATAGTATACAGTGTATAGTGTCAGTGTATAGGTAACACTGACTCACCAGTGACGTCTCTAGGTGAAGTCCTTCATCTTTCATCCAGCACAGACAGCCATCATTCCTTCCAGCCAGGACTCGTTTCTGCAGGAAATAACACAGTTATCTCGAGTTCCGCTTGTAGAACACATTACTTAATTTTTCACAACTTCTACATTACACCACATGAAGACAAAAAGGCGATATAGTGTCACTCTGCACAATAACAGGACCGCCCCCCATTTAAAACCGTATACTCAAAAAATAAAATAAATACATCACTGCAGTAATAATATCCCTTAATTAGCCCCTATGGTAACACTATTCCCCACCCTGGCCCCGTTTATCTCATTCCTGGCTCCAGCCATATGTTCTCGCATCCTGCCCTCATGAGTATCCATTCTACACCATATGATCTCCCCATCCTGCCCCATATGATCTCCCCATCCTGCCCCACCAGCCTCCATCGTATCCGTCCTGCCCCATGATCCAATCCTGCCCCGTGTCTCCAATCATGCCCCATGTCTCCAATCATGCCCCAAGTCCTGCCCCCAGTGTGTCCAGCAATCTGCCCCAGTGTGTCCAGCATATTACCCCCATGTTGTCCAGCAATCTGCCCCAGTGTGTCCAGCATATTACCCCCATTGTGTCCAGCATATTACCCCCATTGTGTCCAGCATATTACCCCCAGTGTGTCCAGCATATTACCCCCAGTGTGTCCAGCATATTACCCCCAGTGTGTCCAGCAATCTGCCCCATGGTCTCCTGTATTGCCCCAGTGTGTCCAGCATTCTGCCCCATGGTCTCCAGTATTGCCCCAGTGTGTCCAGCATTCTGCCCCATGGTCTTCAGTATTGCCCCAGTGTGTCCAGCAATCTGCCCCATGGTCTCCAGTATTGCCCCAGTGTGTCCAGCAATCAGCCCCATGGTCTCCAGTATTGCCCCGGTGTGTCCAGCAATCTGCCCCATGGTCTCCAGTATTGCCCCGGTGTGTCCAGCAATCTGCCCCATGGTCTCCAGTATTGCCCCGGTGTGTCCAGCAATCTGCCCCATGGTCTCCAGTATTGCCCCGGTGTGTCCAGCAATCTGCCCCATGGTCTCCAGTATTGCCCCAGTGTGTCCAGCAATCTGCCCCATGGTCTCCAGTATTGCCCCGTGTGTCCAGCAATCTGCCCCATGGTCTCCAGTATTGCCCCAGTGTGTCCAGCAATCTGCCCCATGGTCTCCAGTATTGCCCCGGTGTGTCCAGCAATCTGCCCAATGGTCTCCAGCATTGCCCCCAGAGTCAGACATAAAGAAAAAAAAAAAAGTAAAATCCTCACCTCTCCCGTTCCTAGCGCAGGTCCGGTGCAGTCAGCGTCTCTCCGGCTCTGCGACGCTCAGGACAGAGAGGCAGAGCGGCGCGCACAGTAGTGACGTCATCGCGCCCTCTGCTCTGAGACGTCGCAGAGTCAGAGGACGCTGCAGCTGCCGGCGCCGCAGGAACCAGGAGAGGTGAGTATAGAGCGGGGGGCGGGGGGAGCCTGGTCGTGGCGGCGGACGGCGCCGCCCGAAGATTTAAAGGGTCGTCTTTTTTTCCTTTCTCCTGCAGCGCCGGCCGCCCCCCGCATTGTGCCACCCGGGGCGGACCGCCCCCCCCGCACCCCCCTTCCTACGCCACTGACTGGATGGACAAATGTCTTTTTTCGGCCTTACTAACTATGTTACTATGTTACTATGTTAGACTTTAAGCTTCTCTTAATACATTCTAAATCTGTGTTGGCCCTTTTTGCTGCTGCATCAAAGTGTTGACTCATGCACAGTCTGTGGTCTATTAGTATACCCAAGTCTTTTTCAGACGTTCTGTTGCTTAGTTCTGTTCCTCCCATTCTATAGATGTAATTTTTGTTTTTCTTGCCCAGATGTAGAATCTTGCATTATTTCCCATTAAATACCATTCTATTAGTCACTGCACATTGTTCAAGCTTATCTAGATCCTTCTGAATCCTTTATCTGTCTTCTCTAGTGTTAGTTATCCCTCTTAGCTTTGAATTGTCTGCAAATTTGATCAGTTCCCTTATCTAGAACATTTATTAAAATGTTGAACAACACTGGGGCCAGGACAGAGCACTTGAAACACTTTTTCAATTGGATGTGCAACCATTTATTACCACTCTTTGAGTATAATCAGTTATGAATCCACCTAGCCTTGTCAATCCCATACTTGGTCATTTTTTCAATAAGGATAGTATAAAATACTTTATCAAATGCTTTGCTGAAGATGAGATATACTATATCTACCATATTTCCCTGATCAACCCAGTCAGTGTTTCCATCATAGAAGGAAATTAAATTAGTCTGACATGAAGTGCGTGCTTCAAACCCATGCTGGTTCTGGTTAATTACTGTATTCTTATCAAAGTACTTTCATACATGCTTACATACATGCTGTTTAATAATTTGTTCAAATATATTTCCTGGTCTAAAAGTAAGGAATGGTAAACTGACTGAACAGCGAACTAGTCTGAACTGGTGCATAACCAAAAAACAACTTACCGTATATTCTCGAGAATAAGCTGACCCGAGTATAAGCTGACCCCCCTACTTTTGCCACAAAAAACTGGGAAAACTTATTGACTCGAGTATAAGCCTAGGGTAGGAAATGCAGCAGCTACCGGTGAATTTCAAAAATAAAAATAGATGCTCCATACCGTTCATTATTGCCCCATAAGATGCTCCATATAAAGCTGTTTCACATATAATGCTGCATACCGTTCATTATTGCCCCATAGATGCTCTGTATAAAGCTGTGCCACATATAATGCTGCATACCGTTCATTATTGCCCCATAGATGCTCTGTATGAAGCTGTGCCACATATAATGCTCCATATTGTTCATTATTGCCCCATAGAAACTCCATATAAAGCTGTGCCACATATATGCTCTGCACTGTTCATTATTGCCCCATAGATGTGCCATATAATGCTGTGCCATATAGTGCTCTGCACCGTTCATCATTGCCCCATAGATGTGCCATAAAAAACTGTGCCATATAGTGCTCTGCACGGTTCATTATTGCCCCATAGATGCTCCTTATAAAGCTCTGCCATCTAGTGCTCTGCACCGTTCATTATTGCCCCATAGATGCTCCTTATAAAGCTCTGCCATATAGTGCTCTGCACCGTTCATTATTGCCCCATAGATGCTCCTTATAAAGCTCTGCCATATAGTGCTCTGCACCATTCATTATTGCCCCATAGATGCTCCTTATAAAGCTCTGCCATATAGTGCTCTGCACCGTTCATTATTGCCCCATAGATGCTCCTTATAAAGCTCTGCCATATAGTGCTCTGCACCGTTCATTATTGCCCCATAGATGCTCCTTATAAAGCTCTGCCATATAGTGCTCTGCACCGTTCATTATTGCCCCATAGATGCTCCTTATAAAGCTCTGCCATATAGTGCTCTGCACCGTTCATTATTGCCCCATAGATGCTCCTTATAAAGCTCTGCCATATAGTGCTCTGCACCGTTCATTATTGCCCCATAGATGCTCCTTATAAAGCTGTGCTACCGGTATATATAATGCTGCAATAAAAAAAAAATGCCATACTCACCTCTCTTGCTTGCAGCTCCCGTCGTCTCGTCCCGGCATCTCTCCGCACTGACTGATCAGGCAGAGGGCGGCACGCACACTATATGCGTCATCGCGCCCTCTGACCTGCACAGTCAGAGCGGAGAGATGCCAGGAAGATGGAGCGGCGCCCGGCGTGTGGAACGGGGACAGGCGAATATTACATACTTACCTGGTCCCGGCGTCCCCCTCTTTCTCCCGGACAGCTGGTCTTCGGTGCCGCAGCCTCTTCCTCTATCAGCGGTCACCATTACCGCTGATTAGAGAAATTAATATGTGGCTCCACCCCTATGGGAGTGGAGTCCATATTCATTTCTCTAATGAGCGGTCTCACGTGACCGCTGAACAGGGGAAGAGCTGCGGCACCTGTTGTGAATTCAGTGGCAGAGCTCCCTCTTGTGGTCACAAGTGGTACTTCGGCTGATTCTCTCTGTGATCTTCCGTTAGTGGAGAAAAGTGGTACTGCGGCTTCTGAGTTTCCTTCCTCAGGTGATATGGTGAAGTCGTTAGGTGCTACCCTATTTAACTCCACCTGGTGCTTGGATCCTTGCTTCCAGTCAATGTTCTAGTGTTGGACCTGTTTCCTCCTGGAGTGTTCCTGTGGCCTGCTGATCTGCATAGCTAAGTTCCTCTTTGCTATTTGTTTGCTGTTTTTTCTATTCCAGCTTGTCAATTTGTTTTTTCTGCTAGCTGGAAGCTCTGGGATGCAGAGGGTGTACCTCCGTGCCGTTAGTTCAGTACGGAGGGTCTTTTTGCCCCCTTTGCGTGGATTTTGTAGGGTTTTGTGTTGACCGCAAAGTTGCCTTTTCTATCCTCGCTCTGTTCAGGAAGTTGAGCCTCACTTTGCTAAATCTATTTCATCTCTACGTTTGTCTATTCATCTTAACTCACAGTCATTATATGTGGGGGCTGCCTTTTCCTTTGGGGTATTTCTCTGAGGCAAGGTAGGCTTATTTTCCATCTTCAGGCTAGCTAGTTTCTCAGGCCGTGCCGAGTTGCATAGGCAGAGTTAGGCGCAATCCACGGCTGCCTCTAGTTGTGTTGGAGAGGATTAGGGATTGCGGTCAACAGAGTTCCCACGTCTCAGAGCTCGTTCTTATTTTTTGGGTTATTGCCAGGTCACTGTATGTGCACTGACCTCTATGTCCATTGTGGTACTGAATTACCAGCCACAACAGTACTGGAAGCCAAAAGTACTAATGATTCTCAATAGAGGGAAAAAAGAAGTTCTGAGACCATTTTTTTTTCTTTGCACTGTGTTTTGTTTGTTTTTTTTTCCCCTAGACATTTGGGTGGTTCAGGACACAGGTGTAGCAATGGACATTAAAGGTCTGTCATCATGTGTGGATCAGCTCACGGCAAGAGTACAAAGTATTCAAGACTTTGTGGTTCAGAACTCTATGTTAGAACCGAGAATTCCTATTCCTGATTTGTTTTTTGGAGATAGAACCAAATTTCTGAGTTTCAAAAATAATTGCAAACTATTTCTGGCTTTGAAACCTCGTTCCTCTGGTGACCCAGGTCAACAAGTTAGGATCGTTATTTCTTTTTTGCGTGGCGACCCTCAGGACTGGGCATTTTCTCTTGCGTCAGGAGATCCTGCATTAAGTAATATCGATGCGTATTTCCTGGCGCTCGGATTGCTGTACGATGAGCCTAATTCTGTGGATCAGGCAGAGAAGAATTTGCTGGCTCTGTGTCAGGGTCAGGATGAAATAGAGGTATACTGTCAGAAATTTAGAAAGTGGTCCGTACTTACTCAGTGGAATGAAGGTGCGCTCGCAGCTATTTTCAGAAAAGGTCTCTCTGAAGCCCTTAAGGATGTCATGGTGGGATTTCCTATGCCTGCTGGTCTGAATGAGTCTATGTCTTTGGCCATTCAGATCGGTCGACGCTTGCGCGAGCGTAAATCTGTGCACCATTTGGCGGTAGTACCTGAGCTTAGACCTGAGCCTATGCAGTGCGATAGGACTTTGACCAGAGTTGAACGGCAAGAACACAGACGTCTGAATGGGCTGTGTCTCTACTGTGGTGATTCCACTCATGCTATCTCTGATTGTCCTAAGCGCACTAAACGGTTCGCTAGGTCTGCCACCATTGGTACGGTACAGTCAAAATTTCTTCTGTCCGTTACCTTGATCTGCTCTTTGTCATCGTATTCTGTCATGGCTTTTGTGGACTCAGGCGCTGCTTTGAATTTGATGGACTTGGAGTATGCTAGGCGTTGTGGGTTTGTCTTGGAGCCCTTGCAGTGTCCTATTCCATTGAGAGGAATTGATGCTATGCCTTTGGCCAAGAATAAGCCTCAGTACTGGACCCAGCTGACCATGTGCATGGCTCCTGCACATCAGGAGGTTATTCGCTTTCTGGTGTTGCATAATCTGCATGATGTGGTCGTGTTGGGGTTGCCATGGCTACAAGTCCATAATCCAGTATTAGATTGGAAATCCATGTCTGTGTCCAGCTGGGGTTGTAAGGGGGTACATGGTGATGTCCCATTTCTGACTATTTCGTCATCCACCCCTTCCGAGGTTCCTGAGTTTTTGTCTGATTACCGGGATCTATTTGATGAGCCCAAGTCCGATACCCTACCTCCGCATAGGGATTGTGATTGTGCTATCGATTTGATTCCTGGTAGTAAATTCCCAAAAGGTCGACTGTTTAATTTATCTGTGCCTGAGCACGCCGCTATGCGGAGTTATGTGAAGGAGTCTTTGGAGAAGGGGCATATTCGCCCGTCATCGTCGCCATTGGGAGCAGGGTTCTTTTTTGTAGCCAAGAAGGATGGTTCACTGAGATCTTGTATAGATTACCGCCTTCTGAATAAGATCACGGTTAAATTTCAGTACCCCTTGCCATTGTTTTCTGATTTGTTTGCTCGGATTAAGGGGGCTAGATGGTTCACCAAGATAGATCTTCGTGGTGCATATAATCTTGTGCGTATTAAGCGAGGCGATGAGTGGAAAACTGCATTTAATACGCCCGAGGGCCATTTTGAGTATCTAGTAATGCCATTCGGACTTGCCAATGCTCCATCAGTGTTTCAGTCCTTTATGCATGACATCTTCCGAGAGTACCTGGATAAATTCCTGATTGTGTACTTAGATGACATTTTGATCTTCTCGGATGATTGGGAGTCTCATGTGAAGCAGGTCAGAACGGTGTTTCAGGTCCTGCGTGCTAATTCTTTGTTTGTGAAGGGGTCAAAGTGTCTCTTTGGTGTTCAGAAGGTTTCATTTTTGGGTTTCATTTTTTCCCCTTCTACTATCGAGATGGACCCTGTTAAGGTCCAAGCCATCCATAATTGGACTCAGCCGACATCTCTGAAAAGTCTGCAAAAGTTCCTGGGCTTTGCTAATTATTATCGTCGCTTCATCTGCAATTTTTCTAGTATTGCTAAACCATTGACCGATTTGACCAAGAAAGGTGCTGATGTGGTCAATTGGTCTTCTGCTGCTGTGGAAGCTTTTCAAGAGTTGAAGCGTCGTTTTTCTTCTGCCCCTGTGTTGTGTCAGCCAGATGTTTCGCTTCCGTTCCAGGTCGAGGTTGATGCTTCTGAGATTGGAGCAGGGGCTGTTTTGTCGCAGAGAAGTTCTGATTGCTCGGTGATGAAACCATGTGCCTTCTTTTCCAGGAAGTTTTCGCCTGCTGAGCGAAATTATGATGTGGGCAATCGAGAGTTGCTGGCCATGAAGTGGGCATTCGAGGAGTGGTGACATTGGCTTGAAGGAGCTAAGCATCGCGTGGTGGTCTTGACTGATCATAAGAACTTGACTTATCTCGAGTCCGCCAAGCGGTTGAATCCTAGACAAGCTCGTTGGTCGTTGTTTTTTGCCCGTTTTGACTTTGTTATTTCATACCTTCCGGGCTCTAAAAATGTGAAGGCGGATGCTCTGTCTAGGAGTTTTGTGCCCGACTCTCCGGGTGTATCTGAGCCGGCGGGTATCCTCAAAGAGGGAGTAATTGTGTCTGCCATCTCCCCTGATTTGCGGCGGGTGCTGCAGAAATTTCAGGCTAATAAACCTGATCGTTGCCCAGCGGAGAGACTGTTTGTCCCTGATAGGTGGACGAATAAAGTCATCTCTGAGGTTCATTGTTCGGTGTTGGCTGGTCATCCTGGAATCTTTGGTACCAAAGAGTTAGTGGCTAGATCCTTTTGGTGGCCATCTCTGTCGCGGGATGTGCGTGCTTTTGTGCAGTCCTGTGGGATTTGTGCTCGGGCTAAGCCCTGCTGTTCTGGTGCCAGTGGGTTGCTCTTACCCTTGCCGGTCCCGAAGAGGCCTTGGACACATATCTCTATGGATTTCATTTCAGATCTTCCCGTCTCTCAAAAGATGTCAGTCATTTGGGTGGTCTGTGATCGTTTCTCTAAGATGGTCCATTTGGTACCCTTGTCTAAATTGCCTTCCTCCTCTGATTTGGTGCCATTGTTTTTCCAGCATGTGGTTAGTTTACATGGCATTCCAGAGAATATCGTTTCTGACAGAGGTTCCCAGTTTGTTTCGAGGTTTTGGCGAGCCTTTTGTGGTAGGATGGGCATTGACTTGTCTTTTTCCTCGGCTTTCCATCCTCAGACTAATGGCCAGACCGAACGAACCAATCAGACCTTGGAGACATATCTGAGATGCTTTGTTTCTGCTGATCAGGATGACTGGGTGTCCTTTTTGCCTTTGGCTGAGTTCGCCCTTAATAATCGGGCCAGCTCGGCTACCTTGGTTTCACCGTTTTTCTGCAACTCTGGGTTCCATCCTCGTTTCTCTTCAGGACAGGTTGAGTCTTCGGTCTGTCCTGGTGTGGATACTGTGGTGGACAGGTTGCAACAGATTTGGACTCATGTAGTGGACAATTTGACCTTGTCCCAGGAGAAGGCTCAACGTTTCGCTAATCGCAGACGCTGTGTGGGTTCCCGACTTCGGGTTGGGGACTTGGTTTGGTTATCTTCTCGTCATATTAATATGAAGGTCTCCTCTCCTAAGTTTAAACCGCGTTTTATTGGTCCGTATAGGATTTCTGAGGTCCTTAATCCTGTGTCTTTTCGTCTGACCCTTCCAGATTCTTTTTCCATACATAACGTATTCCATAGGTCATAGTTGCGGAGATACGTGGCACCCGTGGTTCCATCTGTTGATCCTCCTGCTCCGGTTTTGGTGGAGGGGGAGTTGGAGTATATTGTGGAGAAGATTTTGGATTCTCGTGTTTCTAGACGGAAACTCCAGTATCTGGTTAAGTGGAAGGGTTATGCTCAGGAAGATAATTCCTGGGTCTTTGCCTCTGATGTCCATGCTCCCGATCTTGTTCGTGCCTTTCATATGGCTCATCCTGGTCGTCCTGGGAGCTCTGGTGAGGGTTCGGTGACCCCTCCTCAAGGGGGGGGTACTGTTGTGAATTCTGTGGCAGAGCTCCCTCTTGTGGTCACAAGTGGTACTTCGGCTGATTCTCTCTGTGATCTTCCGTTAGTGGAGAAAAGTGGTACTGCGGCTTCTGAGTTTCCTTCCTCAGGTGATATGGTGAAGTCGTTAGGTGCTACCCTATTTAACTCCACCTGGTGCTTGGATCCTTGCTTCCAGTCAATGTTCTAGTGTTGGACCTGTTTCCTCCTGGAGTGTTCCTGTGGCCTGCTGATCTGCATAGCTAAGTTCCTCTTTGCTATTTGTTTGCTGTTTTTTCTATTCCAGCTTGTCAATTTGTTTTTTCTGCTAGCTGGAAGCTCTGGGACGCAGAGGGTGTACCTCCGTGCCGTTAGTTCGGTACGGAGGGTCTTTTTGCCCCCTTTGCGTGGATTTTGTAGGGTTTTGTGTTGACCGCAAAGTTGCCTTTTCTATCCTCGCTCTGTTCAGGAAGTTGGGCCTCACTTTGCTAAATCTATTTCATCTCTACGTTTGTCTATTCATCTTAACTCACAGTCATTATATGTGGGGGCTGCCTTTTCCTTTGGGGTATTTCTCTGAGGCAAGGTAGGTTTATTTTCCATCTTCAGGCTAGCTAGTTTCTCAGGCCGTGCCGAGTTGCATAGGTAGCGTTAGGCGCAATCCACGGCTGCCTCTAGTTGTGTTGGAGAGGATTAGGGATTGCGGTCAACAGAGTTCCCACGTCTCAGAGCTCGTTCTTATTTTTTGGGTTATTGCCAGGTCACTGTATGTGCACTGACCTCTATGTCCATTGTGGTACTGAATTACCAGCCACAACAGGCACCAGAAGACCGTGGGACTGCAGGGACAGCGCCAGGATCGCCGGGACTAGGTGAGTATGCCTCAGCCCTCTCTCCCCCTCACCCGCCGACTCCACCGCCGACCGTGACTCGAGTATAAGCCGAGAGGGGCACTTTCAGCCCAAAAATTTGGGCTGAAAATCTCGGCTTATACTCGAGTATATACGGTACATAGTAAATAGATGAATGGCTGCACTCAATTGTACTAAAGCATGGGAATGTGTGATACATGAAATGTGAATAGCATAATGGCTTGTGAAATCTATGAAAAAACACACGAGATGCTTAGCACAAAATTTGGCCAAAAAATGTGAGCCCATCCACCAACGTCACGGTAATCTCATGTAAAAGTAAGGCTCACTGGCCTGTAATTTCCTGGCTCTGTCTTCTTTTCTTTTTTCAAGATAGGGACTCTTCTCCAATCTTCTGGAACTTCTCCTGTGTTCCAGGATTTTTCAAAGATTCTGGCAAGTGGTTTTGCAATTTCCTCTGCTGTTTCAGTACCCTAAAATGTATTTCAGCTGGACCAGGAAATTTAAATTAATTTAAATTAGCTAAGTTTTCCCTCACCAGATCTCTGTTTATGAATAGAGTGGATTTTTATTATTCTTTCGATGGCTTTCCTAGAGAACACAGATGCAAAATAGGAATCTCAAAGTTTGTCCTTCTCAACATCATTTTTGACCACTACACCCTTTTCATCCTGTAAAAATACTATAGCATTTTTGACTTTTCTCATGCTTTTGACATACCCCCCAAATCCTTTTTTGCTGCTTTTGGTCTCCCTTGCAAGCCTTACTTCACTACCGGCTTTGTTTGCCCTTCATTCCCTGCAAACAGCATTATATTCTTCAGATATGCCCCCTCTTTTCATTTGATATACAGTTAGGGCCAGAAATATTTGGACAGTGACACAAGTTTTGTTATTTTAGCTGTTTACAAAAACATGTCCAGAAATACAATTATATATATAATATGGGCTGAAAGTGCACACTCCCAGCTGCAATATGATAGTTTCCACATCCAAATCGGAGAAAGGGTTTAGGAATCATAGCTCTGTAATGCATAGCGTCCTCTTTTTCAAGGGACCAAAAGTAATTGGACAATGGACTCTAAGGGCTGCAATTAACTCTGAAGGCGTCTCCCTCGTTAACCTGTAATCAATGAAGTAGTTAAAAGGTCAGGGGTGGATTCCAGGTGTGTGGTTTTGCATTTGGAAGCTGTTGCTGTGAGCAGACAACATGCGGTCAAAGGAACTCTCAATTGAGGTGAAGCAGAACATCCTGAGGCTGAAAAAAAAGAAAAAATCCATCAGAGAGATAGCAGACATGCTTGGAGTAGCAAAATCAACAGTTGGGTACATTCTGAGAAAAAAGGAATTGACTGGTGAGCTTGGGAACTCAAAAAGGCCTGGGCGTCCACGGATGACAACAGTGGTGGATGATCGCCGCATACTTAATTTGGTGAAGAAGAACCCGTTCACAACATCAACTGAAGTCCAGAACACTCTGAGTGAAGTAGGTGTATCTGTGTCTAAGACAACAGTAAAGAGAAGACTCCATGACAGTAAATACAAAGGGTTCACATCTAGATGCAAACCATTCATCAATACCAAAAATAGACAGGCCAGAGTTAAATTTGCAGAAAAACACCTCAAGAAGCCAGCTCAGTTCTGGAAAAGTATTCAATGGACAGATGAGACAAAGATCAACCTGTACCAGAATGATGGGAAGAAAAAAGTTTGGAGAAGAAAGGGAACGGCACATGATCCAAGGCACACCACATCCTCTGTAAAACATGGTGGAGGCAACGTGATGGCATGGGCATGCATGGCTTTCAATGGCACTGGGTCACTTGTGTTTATTGATGACATAAGAGCAGACAAGAGTAGCCGGAAGAATTCTGAAGTGTACCGGGATATACTTTCAGTCCAGATTCAGCCAAATGCTGCAAAGTTGATTGGACGGCGCTTCATAGTACAGATGGACAATGACCCCAAGCATACATCCAAAGCTACACAGGAGTTCATGAGTGCCAAAAAGTGGAACATTCTGCAATGGCCAAGTCAATCTCCAGATCTAAACCCAATTGAGCATGCATTTCACTTGCTCAAATCCAGACTTAAGACGGAAAGACCCACAAACAAGCAAGACCTGAAGGCTGCGGCTGTAAAGGCCTGGCAAAGCATTAAGAAGGAGGAAACCCAGCGTTTGGTGATGTCCATGGGTTCCAGACTTAAGGCAGTGATTGCCTCCAAAGGATTTGCAACAAAATATTGAAAATAAAAATATTTTGTTTGGGTTATGTTTATTTGTCCAATTACTTTTGACCTCCTAAAATGTGGAGTGTTTGTAAAGAAATGTGTACAATTCCTACATTTTCTATCAGATATTTTTGTTCAACCCTTCAAATTAAACGTTACAATCTGCACTTGAATTCTGTTGTAGAGGTTTCATTTCAAATCCAATGTGGTGGCATGCAGAGCCCAACTCGCGAAAATTGTGTCACTGTCCAAATATTTCTGGCCCTAACTGTACATTTCTTTTTTCCTTTTTAACAAGTGCTTAAGTTGTGTTTTCATCCACCCTGGTCTCTTTAAATGCTTCCAATTCTTTCTTCTTTTCAGGATTGTTACCGATTGTGCGGTGAGAATTTAATTTATCCAAATCTCCCATGCTTTTTGGACATCCAGCTATTGGACCTTCCCTAGTCTCTATTTGAGTCCAATAAAATGTGCCTTTCTGAAGTCCAGTCTTAAAGTCTGAGTCCTTGCTGGTTTTCCTTCTCTTGTAATCCAAAATTTGAGGATAGCATGATCACTGCCTCCTAAATTCCCAGCCACCTTTACTTCCTCAGCCATTTCCATTAGTAGGAATTAGGTCCAAGATTGCACATTCTCTTGTTCTCACTTCTACTTTTTGAAAGATAAGGTTGGCAGCAAGAGAAGATAAGAATTTTCTGCACCCAGTACTTTTGCCTGAGAGAGATTCTCAGTGATCTTTCTGTACTGAAGACAGATATTATTCGTTAACTGAGAAAATTGAGAGTGAAAGATCAGTCCATGAGTAGAAGAAGTATATTTATGCAATAACATACTGTATGTTATAAAGTTTCATATTTTTACCTGTACTATTAACATACGGGGAAAAAAAGTTATGATTATGCTTTAAAGAGCATGGAAAGGGGATGAAATCAATCCTAGGAGATCTCATAGTCTTACACACAGTCTTAGTTATATTTTTTCAGGGTAATTTGAGGCATTGCAGATAATCGATTTGGCGCATATTAAATTAATTTGAAAAAATCAGCGAAGCTTGCGAGTTTGAATTTCTAAATATTCTCTCATCTCTACAATGTATAAAAGCATCAAATACTCATATTAGGACCTAATAATTATATATTGTGCACAATAGATACCATTTACATTTTCCTGCAGAAGTAAGCTGTTCCAGAAAGTTATTGCCGAAAGTTTGTTACTTTGTGACAACCATTGAGGGATCGACATATAGCATTCTCTGGATTTTTAAACAAGGGCTTCTTCAGCAGCTGCAGTGTGCTGCAGTCTGTAAAACAACCCAGCAAATAACATGCTATTGCTGATTCAGAATGTGCTGTCGACAGAGTGATTTATGGCTAGTATATGAAGAAATAATGGCTGAGAATTTCCACTAAAAGACTTTCATGCTTCTGAAAAACAGATTCTGCAGTAGTTGAGGCTTAATTTGTGAGGAATAATACACTGAATTCTTTAATAGGAATATTGGACGCATACAAGAAAAAATGGGCAAAACAGGAGTACGGTTGGGGGCATGCTGCCACAGCTCATTCAACTTTTGATGAGCAGTGGGAATTCCCATGCCAGAAATCTTAGTCCAGTGACTGAAGTTAGATTACATCAGCTGTGGGTGGATCACGATTCTACCCGTTGCTGTTAAGGGCACATGTTCGCTGATGAAATCCGCTGTCATGTGTTGGAAACTATGGGGTTCAGTGCCAGAATCTGCATCAAAGGGTGAGACGTATATACGTCACTAGGGTTGAGCGAAATGGATCGGTCATTTTCAGAAGTCGCCGACTTTTGGCAAAGTCAGGTTTCATGAAACCCGACCCGATCCCTGTGTGTGGTCGGCCATGAGGTCGGCGATCTTCTTATCGGGTATCGGAAATTCCGATACCGAGTTCCGATATTTTTGCGATATCGGGAATCGGTATCGGGATCCATCTTTATGTCTAAAATAAAGAATAAAAATAAAAAATATTGATATACTCACCCTCGGACGCGCCCTGGTTCTAACCGGCAGTCTCCCCTCCTAAGAATGAGCGAGTGAAGGATCTGCGGTGACGTTGCGGCTTGTGATTGGTCGCGTGAGCGGTCACATGAGCGGTCACGCGACCAATCACAAGCCGCGACGTCATCGAAGGTCCTTCACTTGCTAATTCGTAGGAAGGAAGGCTGCCGGTTAGAACCAGGGCGCGTCCGAGGGTGAGTATATCCCTATTTTAAAGAATAAAAATAAAAAATATTGATATACTCACCCTCGGACGCGCCCTGGTTCTAACCGGCAGTCTCCCCTCCTAAGAATGAGCGAATGAAGGACCTGCGGTGACGTTGCGGCTTGTGATTGGTCACGTGAGCGGTCACATGAGCGGTCACGTGACCAATCACAAGCCGCGACTAGAGTTGAGCGACCTTGACCTTTTTAGAGTCGAGCCGGGTTTCGCGAAACCCGACTATCTCAAAAGTCGGGTCGAGTGAAATCGGCCGATTATGACGTAAAGTCGGGATCGACCGAAACACGAAACCCAATGCAAGTCAATGGGGCAGCATAGTCGGCAGTGAGTGGGGGCCAGGAAAACACCTAGAGTGCCCATTTTAATGTCAAAATCATCCATTCTTCTTAATGAAGCTTGTCAAGTGTAATTTACCTTATAATAATTGTAAGGCATTTGAAATTGGGGGTCATTTGGCTAAAGTTGTGGTGGGTAGGGCTGGTTCAAGTAATTAGTGGGCCCAGGAAATCTGGACCACGTCACGGCAGTGGAGCAGGGAGAGGTAAGTATTTCAACTTTGCAAGTGCTGTGAACCTGAGCAAGCGGGGGGGGCCCACTCGTTGGCATTGGCACTGGCACAGGGCCCCTCAAAGTACAGCGGTGTGTTTGCACGGCGGGGGCGCCTCCCACCGGCAGCAACACTTTTGCATACTATGAGAGGCCCTGTGCCAGTGACGTCGCCAACTAGTATTCCTCCCCCCACCTGATGAAGGAACCTGCACTTTCATCTGCACCTTCCTCTTTGTCCCCGTGTAAGGTGGTATGGTATGCGGGAAGAGCAACCTGACTTTCAGCAGGGTCACAATGTTGATGTGTAGCGTGCACGGGGAATGTTGCGTTATGGGTCAATGTACCAGCAGACTCATCTATCACTGGCTGGGCAATGGGCAGGATGAGGAGGCAACACAGATATAGGCCCAAAGAATAAAGTTGGCTAAATGCAGTTCAAAATTGGTAACACAGGAATAACCAGGGGGCATTGCAGTGGAGGACAACTGGAATGAGAGGCTGACACAGAGAGTAGGCCCAAATCAGTAAGTAGTCGAAATGCAGTTCAAAATTGGCAACCGTAGTAAACAGGCGGCACAGCTTTGTTCAGTGGAGGAGAACAGCAAGGAGTGGCAGACACCGATAGTAGGCCCCAACCCAACTAGTAGGCCAAATGCAGTCTAACATTAACAACTACTTAACGAGCGCCTGAAAACGGAATTTCAGGACAGGAAACCAGGAGAACAGCAAGGAGTGGCAGACACCGATAGTAGGCCCCAAACCAACTAGTACGCCAAATGCAGTTGTTCCGTTTAACCACAATTTAATGAGAGCCTGAAGATAGAAGTTCAGGAAAGGCAACCTGGAGAACACCTTGGAGTGGAACACACCATCTCTCTACACCCCATACCCAATTTGTAGGCCTAATGCAGTGTAGTTTCCAAGAACTACTAAACGAGAGCCGGAAGATCGAAGCTCAGGAAAGGCAACCTGGAGAACACCTTGGAGTGGAACACACCATCTCTCTACACCCCATACCCAATTTGTAGGCCTAATGCAGTGTAGTTTCCAAGAACTACTAAACGAGAGCCGGAAGATCGAAGCTCAGGAAAGGCAACCTGGAGAACACCTTGGAGTGGAACACACCATCTCTCTACACCCCATACCCAATTTGTAGGCCTAATGCAGCGTAGTTTCCAACAACTACTAAACGAGAGCCGGAAGATCGAAGCTCAGGAAAGGCAACCTGGAGAACACCTTGGAGTGGAACACACCATCTCTCTACACCCCATACCCAATTTGTAGGCCTAATGCAGCGTAGTTTCCAACAACTACTAAACAAGAGCCGGAAGATCGAAGCTCAGGAAAGGCAACCTGGAGAACACCTTGGAGTGGAACACACCATCTCTCTACACCCCATACCCAATTTGTAGGCCTAATGCAGCGTAGTTTCCAACAACTACTAAACGAGAGCATGAAGATCGAAGCATTGGCGAGGAAACCTGGGGAACACCTTGGAGTGGAACACACCATCTCTCTACACCCCATACCCAATTTGTAGGCCTAATGCAGCGTAGTTTCCAACAACTACTAAACGAGAGCCGGAAGATCGAAGGTCAGGAAAGGCAACCTGGAGAACACCTTGGAGTGGAACACACCATCTCTCTACACCCCATACCCAATTTGTAGGCCTAATGCAGTGTAGTTTCCAAGAACTACTAAACGAGAGCCGGAAGATCGAAGCTCAGGAAAGGCAACCTGGAGAACACCTTGGAGTGGAACACACCATCTCTCTACACCCCATACCCAATTTGTAGGCCTAATGCAGCGTAGTTTCCAAGAACTACTAAACAAGAGCCGGAAGATCGAAGCTCAGGAAAGGCAACCTGGAGAACACCTTGGAGTGGAACACACCATCTCTCTACACCCCATACCCAATTTGTAGGCCTAATGCAGCGTAGTTTCCAACAACTACTAAACGAGAGCATGAAGATCGAAGCATTGGCGAGGAAACCTGGGGAACACCTTGGAGTGGAACACACCATCTCTCTACACCCCATACCCAATTTGTAGGCCTAATGCAGCGTAGTTTCCAACAACTACTAAACGAGAGCCGGAAGATCGAAGCTCAGGAAAGGCAACCTGGAGAACACCTTGGAGTGGAACACACCATCTCTCTACACCCCATACCCAATTTGTAGGCCTAATGCAGTGTAGTTTCCAACAACTACTAAACGAGAGCCGGAAGATCGAAGCTCAGGAAAGGCAACCTGGAGAACACCTTGGAGTGGAACACACCATCTCTCTACACCCCATACCCAATTTGTAGGCCTAATGCAGCGTAGTTTCCAACAACTACTAAACAAGAGCATGAAGATCGAAGCATTGGCGAGGAAACCTGGGGAACACCTTGGAGTGGAACACACCATCTCTCTACACCCCATACCCAATTTGTAGGCCTAATGCAGCGTAGTTTCCAACAACTACTAAACGAGAGCCGGAAGATCGAAGGTCAGGAAAGGCAACCTGGAGAACACCTTGGAGTGGAACACACCATCTCTCTACACCCCATACCCAATTTGTAGGCCTAATGCAGTGTAGTTTCCAAGAACTACTAAACGAGAGCCGGAAGATCGAAGCTCAGGAAAGGCAACCTGGAGAACACCTTGGAGTGGAACACACCATCTCTCTACACCCCATACCCAATTTGTAGGCCTAATGCAGCGTAGTTTCCAACAACTACTAAACGAGAGCCGGAAGATCGAAGCTCAGGAAAGGCAACCTGGAGAACACCTTGGAGTGGAACACACCATCTCTCTACACCCCATACCCAATTTGTAGGCCTAATGCAGTGTAGTTTCCAAGAACTACTAAACGAGAGCCGGAAGATCGAAGCTCAATAAAGGCAACCTGGAGAACACCTTGGAGTGGAACACACCATCTCTCTACACCCCATACCCAATTTGTAGGCCTAATGCAGCGTAGTTTCCAACAACTACTAAACGAGAGCATGAAGATCGAAGCATTGGCGAGGAAACCTGGGGAACACCTTGGAGTGGAACACACCATCTCTCTACACCCCATACCCAATTTGTAGGCCTAATGCAGCGTAGTTTCCAACAACTACTAAACGAGAGCCGGAAGATCGAAGGTCAGGAAAGGCAACCTGGAGAACACCTTGGAGTGGAACACACCATCTCTCTACACCCCATACCCAATTTGTAGGCCTAATGCAGTGTAGTTTCCAAGAACTACTAAACGAGAGCCGGAAGATCGAAGCTCAGGAAAGGCAACCTGGAGAACACCTTGGAGTGGAACACACCATCTCTCTACACCCCATACCCAATTTGTAGGCCTAATGCAGCGTAGTTTCCAACAACTACTAAACGAGAGCCGGAAGATCGAAGCTCAGGAAAGGCAACCTGGAGAACACCTTGGAGTGGAACACACCATCTCTCTACACCCCATACCCAATTTGTAGGCCTAATGCAGTGTAGTTTCCAAGAACTACTAAACGAGAGCCGGAAGATCGAAGCTCAGGAAAGGCAACCTGGAGAACACCTTGGAGTGGAACACACCATCTCTCTACACCCCATACCCATTTTGTAGGCCTAATGCAGTGTAGTTTCCAAGAACTACTAAACGAGAGCCGGAAGATCGAAGCTCAGGAAAGGCAACCTGGAGAACACCTTGGAGTGGAACACACCATCTCTCTACACCCCACACCCAATTTGTAGGCCTAATGCAGCGTAGTTTCCAACAACTACTAAACGAGAGCATGAAGATCGAAGCATTGGCGAGGAAACCTGGGGAACACCTTGGAGTGGAACACACCATCTCTCTACACCCCATACCCAATTTGTAGGCCTAATGCAGCGTAGTTTCCAACAACTACTAAACGAGAGCTGGAAGATCGAAGCTCAGGAAAGGCAACCTGGAGAACACCTTGGAGTGGAACACACCATCTCTCTACACCCCATACCCAATTTGTAGGCCTAATGCAGTGTAGTTTCCAAGAACTACTAAACGAGAGCCGGAAGATCGAAGCTCAGGAAAGGCAACCTGGAGAACACCTTGGAGTGGAACACACCATCTCTCTACACCCCATACCCAATTTGTAGGCCTAATGCAGCGTAGTTTCCAACAACTACTAAACGAGAGCCGGAAGATCGAAGCTCAGGAAAGGCAACCTGGAGAACACCTTGGAGTGGAACACACTATCTCTCTACACCCCATACCCAATTTGTAGGCCTAATGCAGCGTAGTTTCCAACAACTACTAAACAAGAGCCGGAAGATCGAAGCTCAGGAAAGGCAACCTGGAGAACACCTTGGAGTGGAACACACCATCTCTCTACACCCCATACCCAATTTGTAGGCCTAATGCAGCGTAGTTTCCAACAACTACTAAACGAGAGCATGAAGATCGAAGCATTGGCGAGGAAACCTGGGGAACACCTTGGAGTGGAACACACCATCTCTCTACACCCCATACCCAATTTGTAGGCCTAATGCAGCGTAGTTTCCAACAACTGCTAAACGAGAGCCGGAATATCGAAGGTCAGGAAAGGCAACCTGGAGAACACCTTGGAGTGGAACACACCATCTCTCTACACCCCATACCCAATTTGTAGGCCTAATGCAGTGTAGTTTCCAAGAACTACTAAACGAGAGCCGGAAGATCGAAGCTCAGGAAAGGCAACCTGGAGAACACCTTGGAGTGGAACACACCATCTCTCTACACCCCATACCCAATTTGTAGGCCTAATGCAGCGTAGTTTCCAACAACTACTAAACAAGAGCCGGAAGATCGAAGCTCAGGAAAGGCAACCTGGAGAACACCTTGGAGTGGAACACACCATCTCTCTACACCCCATACCCAATTTGTAGGCCTAATGCAGCGTAGTTTCCAACAACTACTAAACGAGAGCCGGAAGATCGAAGCTCAGGAAAGGCAACCTGGAGAACACCTTGGAGTGGAACACACCATCTCTCTACACCCCATACCCAATTTGTAGGCCTAATGCAGTGTAGTTTCCAAGAACTACTAAACGAGAGCCGGAAGATCGAAGCTCAGGAAAGGCAACCTGGAGAACACCTTGGAGTGGAACACACCATCTCTCTACACCCCATACCCAATTTGTAGGCCTAATGCAGCGTAGTTTCCAACAACTACTAAACGAGAGCATGAAGATCGAAGCATTGGCGAGGAAACCTGGGGAACACCTTGGAGTGGAACACACCATCTCTCTACACCCCATACCCAATTTGTAGGCCTAATGCAACGTAGTTTCCAACAACTACTAAACGAGAGCCGGAAGATCGAAGGTCAGGAAAGGCAACCTGGAGAACACCTTGGAGTGGAACACACCATCTCTCTACACCCCATACCCAATTTGTAGGCCTAATGCAGTGTAGTTTCCAAGAACTACTAAACGAGAGCCGGAAGATCGAAGCTCAGGAAAGGCAACCTGGAGAACACCTTGGAGTGGAACACACCATCTCTCTACACCCCATACCCAATTTGTAGGCCTAATGCAGCGTAGTTTCCAACAACTACTAAACGAGAGCCGGAAGATCGAAGCTCAGGAAAGGCAACCTGGAGAACACCTTGGAGTGGAACACACCATCTCTCTACACCCCATACCCAATTTGTAGGCCTAATGCAGCGTAGTTTCCAACAACTACTAAACGAGAGCCGGAAGATCGAAGCTCAGGAAAGGCAACCTGGAGAACACCTTGGAGTGGAACACACCATCTCTCTACACCCCATACCCAATTTGTAGGCCTAATGCAGTGTAGTTTCCAAGAACTACTAAACGAGAGCCGGAAGATCGAAGCTCAGGAAAGGCAACCTGGAGAACACCTTGGAGTGGAACACACCATCTCTCTACACCCCATACCCAATTTGTAGGCCTAATGCAGCGTAGTTTCCAACAACTACTAAACGAGAGCATGAAGATCGAAGCATTGGCGAGGAAACCTGGGGAACACCTTGGAGTGGAACAAACCATCTCTCTACACCCCATACCCAATTTGTAGGCCTAATGCAGCGTAGTTTCCAACAACTACTAAACGAGAGCCGGAAGATCGAAGCTCAGGAAAGGCAACCTGGAGAACACCTTGGAGTGGAACACACCATCTCTCTACACCCCATACCCAATTTGTAGGCCTAATGCAGCGTAGTTTCCAACAACTACTAAACGAGAGCCGGAAGATCGAAGCTCAGGAAAGGCAACCTGGAGAACACCTTGGAGTGGAACACACCATCTCTCTACACCCCATACCCAATTTGTAGGCCTAATGCAGTGTAGTTTCCAAGAACTACTAAACGAGAGCCGGAAGATCGAAGCTCAGGAAAGGCAACCTGGAGAACACCTTGGAGTGGAACACACCATCTCTCTACACCCCATTCCCAATTTGTAGGCCTAATGCAGCGTAGTTTCCAACAACTACTAAACGAGAGCATGAAGATCGAAGCATTGGCGAGGAAACCTGGGGAACACCTTGGAGTGGAACACGCCATCTCTCTACACCCCATACCCAATTTGTAGGCCTAATGCAGCGTAGTTTCCAACAACTACTAAACGAGAGCCGGAAGATCGAAGCTCAGGAAAGGCAACCTGGAGAACACCTTGGAGTGGAACACACCATCTCTCTACACCCCATACCCAATTTGTAGGCCTAATGCAGTGTAGTTTCCAACAACTACTAAACGAGAGCTGGAAGATCGAAGCTCAGGAAAGGCAACCTGGGGAACACCTTGGAGTGTAACACACCATCTCTCTCCACCCGATACCCATTTTGTAGGCCTAATGCAGTGTAGTTTTCTACAACTACTAAACGAGAGTCGGAAGACAGAAGCAATGGCAAGGAAACCTGGGGAACACCTTGGAGTGTAACACACCATCTCTCTCCACCCCATACCCAATTTGTAGGCCTAATGCAGCCTACTTTCCGACAACTACTAAACGAGAGCATGAAGATCGAAGCTCAGGAAAGGCAACCTGGGGAACACCTTGGAGTGTAGGAAGGCTGTCGGAAAGAAGCAGGGCGCGTCCGAGGGTGATTATATTCTTATTAGGTATATACTCACCCTCGGACGCGCCCTGCTTCTTTATTTGTAATGAATGTTTATTTGCAATGTGGTTTTGACTTACTCTATTTTTTTGGTAAATAATGATTTTATTATTTTCATTGTTTTGCATCTTCTTGGCAATAATATAAAGAAGACGCGACAGGACAACACTCGGTGGATGCCATATCTGTGTTTTAAATTGAAAAAAACTTTCAGTTAACTACTTGCAGGAGAAAGTTATTGTAGCTGGTGGCCATTTTTAGTACTGTACCAGATTTTTGTTGTATGTGTTTGTTTTTAATGTTAAAATGTCTGCATTTGATATCTCTCCAGTATTTTCTTGTTTATAAGCAAAATACTTATTTTTATATTTTCTGATGTTGGTTCAAGGGGTACACGGGCAGCAGTAGACAGGTCAGTGGAGGCCTAGTGGAAGGAGGGACCGCAGACAGGCTTCGAAGCCCTAACATAATAAATTGGGCTGGCTGTAGGCAATTTAAAATTGGTTCCAGGGGAACACGGGCAGCAGTAGACAGGTCAGTGGAGGCCTAGTGGAAGGAGGGACCGCAGACAGGCTTCGAAGCCCTAACATAATAAATTGGGCTGCCTGTAGGCAATTTAAAATTGGTTCCAGGGGAACACGGGCAGCAGTAGACAGGTCAGTGGAGGCCTAGAAGAAGGAGGGACCGCAGATGCGCCAATGTTTCCCCCATACCCAATTTGAAGGCCTAATGCAGTGTAGTTTCCAAGAACTACTAAACGAGAGCCGGAAGATCGAAGCTCAGGAAAGGCAACCTGGGGAACACCTTGGAGTGTAACACACCATCTCTCTACACCCCATACCCAATTTGTAGGCCTAATGCAGCGTAGTTTCCAACAACTACTAAACGAGAGCCGGAAGATCGAAGCTCAGGAAAGGCAACCTGGAGAACACCTTGGAGTGGAACACACCATCTCTCTACACCCCATACCCAATTTGTAGGCCTAATGCAGTGTAGTTTCCAAGAACTACTAAACGAGAGCCCGAAGATCGAAGCTCAGGAAAGGCAACCTGGAGAACACCTTGGAGTGGAACACACCATCTCTCTACACCCCATACCCAATTTGTAGGCCTAATGCAGTGTAGTTTCCAAGAACTACTAAACGAGAGCCGGAAGATCGAAGCTCAGGAAAGGCAACCTGGAGAACACCTTGGAGTGGAACACACCATCTCTCTACACCCCATACCCAATTTGTAGGCCTAATGCAGCGTAGTTTCCAACAACTACTAAACGAGAGCATGAAGATCGAAGCATTGGCGAGGAAACCTGGGGAACACCTTGGAGTGGAACACACCATCTCTCTACACCCCATACCCAATTTGTAGGCCTAATGCAGCGTAGTTTCCAACAACTACTAAACGAGAGCCGGAAGATCGAAGGTCAGGAAAGGCAACCTGGAGAACACCTTGGAGTGGAACACACCATCTCTCTACACCCCATACCCAATTTGTAGGCCTAATGCAGCGTAGTTTCCAAGAACTACTAAACGAGAGCCGGAAGATCGAAGCTCAGGAAAGGCAACCTGGAGAACACCTTGGAGTGGAACACACCATCTCTCTACACCCCATACCCAATTTGTAGGCCTAATGCAGCGTAGTTTCCAACAACTACTAAACGAGAGCCGGAAGATCGAAGCTCAGGAAAGGCAACCTGGAGAACACCTTGGAGTGGAACACACCATCTCTCTACACCCCATACCCAATTTGTAGGCCTAATGCAGTGTAGTTTCCAAGAACTACTAAACGAGAGCCGGAAGATCGAAGCTCAGGAAAGGCAACCTGGAGAACACCTTGGAGTGGAACACACCATCTCTCTACACCCCATACCCAATTTGTAGGCCTAATGCAGTGTAGTTTCCAAGAACTACTAAACGAGAGCCGGAAGATCGAAGCTCAGGAAAGGCAACCTGGAGAACACCTTGGAGTGGAACACACCATCTCTCTACACCCCATACCCAATTTGTAGGCCTAATGCAGCGTAGTTTCCAACAACTACTAAACGAGAGCATGAAGATCGAAGCATTGGCGAGGAAACCTGGGGAACACCTTGGAGTGGAACACACCATCTCTCTACACCCCATACCCAATTTGTAGGCCTAATGCAGCGTAGTTTCCAACAACTACTAAACGAGAGCCGGAAGATCGAAGCTCAGGAAAGGCAACCTGGAGAACACCTTGGAGTGGAACACACCATCTCTCTACACCCCATACCCAATTTGTAGGCCTAATGCAGTGTAGTTTCCAAGAACTACTAAACGAGAGCCGGAAGATCGAAGCTCAGGAAAGGCAACCTGGAGAACACCTTGGAGTGGAACACACCATCTCTCTACACCCCATACCCAATTTGTAGGCCTAATGCAGCGTAGTTTCCAACAACTACTAAACGAGAGCATGAAGATCGAAGCATTGGCGAGGAAACCTGGGGAACACCTTGGAGTGGAACAAACCATCTCTCTACACCCCATACCCAATTTGTAGGCCTAATGCAGCGTAGTTTCCAACAACTACTAAACGAGAGCCGGAAGATCGAAGCTCAGGAAAGGCAACCTGGAGAACACCTTGGAGTGGAACACACCATCTCTCTACACCCCATACCCAATTTGTAGGCCTAATGCAGCGTAGTTTCCAACAACTACTAAACGAGAGCCGGAAGATCGAAGCTCAGGAAAGGCAACCTGGAGAACACCTTGGAGTGGAACACACCATCTCTCTACACCCCATACCCAATTTGTAGGCCTAATGCAGTGTAGTTTCCAACAACTACTAAATGAGAGCTGGAAGATCGAAGCTCAGGAAAGGCAACCTGGGGAACACCTTGGAGTGTAACACACCATCTCTCTCCACCCGATACCCATTTTGTAGGCCTAATGCAGTGTAGTTTTCTACAACTACTAAACGAGAGTCGGAAGACAGAAGCAATGGCAAGGAAACCTGGGGAACACCTTGGAGTGTAACACACCATCTCTCTCCACCCCATACCCAATTTGTAGGCCTAATGCAGCCTACTTTCCGACAACTACTAAACGAGAGCATGAAGATCGAAGCTCAGGAAAGGCAACCTGGGGAACATCTTGGAGTGTAGGAAGGCTGTCGGAAAGAAGCAGGGCGCGTCCGAGGGTGATTATATTCTTATTAGGTATATACTCACCCTCGGACGCGCCCTGCTTCTTTATTTGTAATGAATGTTTATTTGCAATGTGGTTTTGACTTACTCTATTTTTTTGGTAAATAATGATTTTATTATTTTCATTGTTTTGCATCTTCTTGGCAATAATATAAAGAAGACGCGACAGGACAACACTCGGTGGATGCCATATCTGTGTTTTAAATTGAAAAAAACTTTCAGTTAACTACTTGCAGGAGAAAGTTATTGTAGCTGGTGGCCATTTTTAGTACTGTACCAGATTTTTGTTGTATGTGTTTGTTTTTAATGTTAAAATGTCTGCATTTGATATCTCTCCAGTATTTTCTTGTTTATAAGCAAAATACTTATTTTTATATTTTCTGATGTTGGTTCAAGGGGTACACGGGCAGCAGTAGACAGGTCAGTGGAGGCCTAGTGGAAGGAGGGACCGCAGACAGGCTTCGAAGCCCTAACATAATAAATTGGGCTGGCTGTAGGCAATTTAAAATTGGTTCCAGGGGAACACGGGCAGCAGTAGACAGGTCAGTGGAGGCCTAATGGAAGGAGGGACCGCAGACAGGCTTGGAAGCCCTAACATAATAAATTGGGCTGGCTGTAGGCAATTTAAAATTGGTTCCAGGGGAACATGGGCAGCAGTAGACAGGTCAGTGGAGGCCTAGTGGAAGGAGGGACCGCAGACAGGCTTCGAAGCCCTAACATAATAAATTGGGCTGGCTGTAGGCAATTTAAAATTGGTTCCAGGGGAACACGGGCAGCAGTAGACAGGTCAGTGGAGGCCTAGTGGAAGGAGGGACCGCAGACAGGCTTCGAAGCCCTAACATAATAAATTGGGCTGGCTGTAGGCAATTTAAAATTGGTTCCAGGGGAACACGGGCGGCAGTAGACAGGTCAGTGGAGGCCTAGTGGAAGGAGGGACCGCAGACAGGCTTCGAAGCCCTAACATAATAAATTGGGCTGGCTGTATGCAATTTAAAATTGGTTCCAGGGGAACACGGGCAGCAGTAGACAGGTCAGTGGAGGCCTAGTGGAAGGAGGGACCGCAGACAGGCTTGGAAGCCCTAACATAATAAATTGGGCTGGCTGTAGGCAATTTAAAATTGGTTCCAGGGGAACACGGGCAGCAGTAGACAGGTCAGTGGAGGCCTAGTGGAAGGAGGGACCGCAGACAGGCTTCGAAGCCCTAACATAATAAATTGGGCTGGCTGTAGGCAATTTAAAATTGGTTCCAGGGGAACACGGGCAGCAGCAGACAGGTCAGTGGAGGCCTAGTGGAAGGAGGGACCGCAGACAGGCTTCGAAGCCCTAACATAATAAATTGGGCTGGCTGTAGGCAATTTAAAATTGGTTCCAGGGGAACACGGGCAGCAGTAGACAGGTCAGTGGAGGCCTAGTGGAAGGAGGGACCGCAGACAGGCTTCGAAGCCCTAACATAATAAATTGGGCTGGCTGTAGGCAATTTAAAATTGGTTCCAGGGGAACACGGGCGGCAGTAGACAGGTCAGTGGAGGCCTAGTGGAAGGAGGGACCGCAGACAGGCTTGGAAGCCCTAACATAATAAATTGGGCTGGCTGTAGGCAATTTAAAATTGGTTCCAGGGGAACACGGGCAGCAGTAGACAGGTCAGTGGAGGCCTAGTGGAAGGAGGGACCGCAGACAGGCTTCGAAGCCCTAACATAATAAATTGGGCTGGCTGTAGGCAATTTAAAATTGGTTCCAGGGGAACACGGGCGGCAGTAGACAGGTCAGTGGAGGCCTAGTGGAAGGAGGGACCGCAGACAGGCTTCGAAGCCCTAACATAATATATTGGGCTGGCTGTAGGCAATTTAAAATTGGTTCCAGGGGAACACGGGCAGCAGTAAACAGGTCAGTGGAGGCCTAGTGGAAGGAGGGACCGCAGACAGGCTTCGAAGCCCTAACATAATAAATTGGGCTGGCTGTAGGCAATTTAAAATTGGTTCCAGGGGAACACGGGCAGCAGTAGACAGGTCAGTGGAGGCCTAGTGGAAGGAGGGACCGCAGACAGGCTTCGAAGCCCTAACATAATAAATTGGGCTGGCTGTAGGCAATTTAAAATTGGTTCCAGGGGAACACGGGCAGCAGTAGACAGGTCAGTGGAGGCCTAGTGGAAGGAGGGACCGCAGACAGGCTTCGAAGCCCTAACATAATAAATTGGGCTGGCTGTAGGCAATTTAAAATTGGTTCCAGGGGAACACGGGCGGCAGTAGACAGGTCAGTGGAGGCCTAGTGGAAGGAGGGACCGCAGACAGGCTTCGAAGCCCTAACATAATAAATTGGGCTGGCTGTAGGCAATTTAAAATTGGTTCCAGGGGAACACGGGCAGCAGTAGACAGGTCAGTGGAGGCCTAGTGGAAGGAGGGACCGCAGACAGGCTTCGAAGCCCTAACATAATAAATTGGGCTGGCTGTAGGCAATTTAAAATTGGTTCCAGGGGAACACGGGCGGCAGTAGACAGGTCAGTGGAGGCCTAGTGGAAGGAGGGACCACAGACAGGCTTCGAAGCCCTAACATAATAAATTGGGCTGGCTGTAGGCAATTTAAAATTGGTTCCAGGGGAACACGGGCAGCAGTAGACAGGTCAGTGGAGGCCTAGTGGAAGGAGGGACCGCAGACAGGCTTCGAAGGCCTAACATAAGAAAAATGTCAATACAATGGTATTGACAGTGCCAGGCATTGAAGGATGTCAGCGCATAGACTAAACATTGGTGGAGCTGTGAGAGAACATTTTGCAAGTCGTAGAGCACTGTTTGACCTGGGGGGGACTGTCTTGTGGCCGGCGGTACAGGCCCAGGGCCCCTCATATTCCAACGGTGTGTCTGACGTTGGGTGCGCACCACCACCGCCAGACACTTTATTGTACTATGAGGGACCTAGTGGCAGTGCCGTCGACCAAAAGCGGGCACACCCACCTCTTCAGACAAACAGTACTCTCACGGGTGCTGGTGCCAAGTGGCGATACCACGGCCCCGTGTGGGGACTTTGGCCATTTAGGGAGGTGTTAACATGTCGGATGCTGGACAATCAGGTGCTGCAAATTACGAGATTGGAAAAGTCATTCAGAATAGTCCACAGGCAAGACCTTTACATAGGAAAGCTAGGTGTCAGCCGGGCAAGGTGGGGCAAAAGATTTCAAAATCCAGTTGTGGTTCATTTTAACCCCTTCCCGACCTGTGACACAGCGTATGCGTCATGAAAGTCGGTGCCAATCCGACCTGTGACGCATATGCTGTGTCACAGAAAGATCGCGTCCCTGCAGATCGGGTGAAAGGGTTAACTCCCATTTCACCCGATCTGCAGGGACAGGGGGAGTGGTAGTTTAGCCCAGGGGGGTGGCTTCACCCCCTCGTGGCTACGATCGCTCTGATTGGCTGTTGAAAGTGAAACTGCCAATCAGAGCGATTTGTAATATTTCACCTAAAAAAATGGTGAAATATTACAATCCAGCCATGGCCGATGCTGCAATATCATCGGCCATGGCTGGAAATACTAATGTGCCCCCACCCCACCCCTCCGATCGCCCCCCCAGCCCCCCGATCTGTGGCCCGCTCCCCTCCGTCCTGTGCTCCGCTCCCCCGTCCTCCTGTCCGCTCCCCCCGTGCTCCAATCACACCCCCCGCGCTCCAATCAAACCCCCCCGCACTCCGATCCCCCCCCGTGCTCCGAACCACCCCCCCTGCACACCGATCCCCCCCCCCTGCACACCGATCCACCCGCCCGCACACCGATCACTCTCCCCCATGCTCCGATCCCTCCCCCCCCGTGCTCCGACGCCCCCCCGTGCCCTGATCTCCCCCCCCTGTGCCCTGATCTCCCCCCCTTATACTTACCGATCCTGGCGGGGTCCGTCAGTCTTCTTCCCCGAGCGCCGCCATGTTCCAAAATGGCGGGCGCATGCGCAGTGCGCCCGCCGAATCTGCCGGCCGGCAGATTCGTTCCAATGTGAATTTTGATCACTGTGATATAATCTATCACAGTGGTCAAAATAAAAAAACAGTAAATGACCCCCCCCATTTGTCCCCCATAGATAGGGACAATAATAAAATAAAGAATTTTTTTTTTTTTCACTAAGGTTGGAGTTAGAACTAGGGTTAGGGTTAGGGGTAGGGTTAGGGTTAGGGGTAGGGTTAGGGGTAGGGTTAGGGGTAGGGTTAGGGGTAGGGTTAGGGTTAGGGTTAGGGTTAGGGGTAGGGTTAGGGGTAGGGGTAGGGGTAGGGTTAGGGGTAGGGTTAGGGGTAGGGGTAGGGTTAGGGGTAGGGTTAGGGTTAGGGTTTCGGTATGTGCACACGTATTCTGGTCCTCTGCGGATTTTTCTGCAGCGGATTTGATAAATCCGCAGTGCTAAACCGCTGCCGATTTATGGCAGATTTACCGCGGTTTTTCTGCGCATTTCACTGCGGTTTTACAACTGCGATTTTCTATTGGAGCAGTTGTAAAACCGCTGTGGAATCCGCAGAAAGAAGTGACATGCTGCGGAATGTAAACCGCTGCGTTTCCGTGCAGTTTTTCCGCAGCATGTGTACAGCGATTTTTGTTTCCCATAGGTTTACATTGAAATGTAAACTCATGGGAAACTGCTGCGGATCCGCAGCGTTTTCCACAGCGTGTGCACATACCTTTAGAATTAGGCTATGTGCACACGGTGCGGATTTGGCTGCGGATCCGCAGCGGATTGGCCGCTGCGGATCCGCAGCAGTGTTCCATCAGGTTTACAGTACCATGTAAACCTATGGAAAACCAAATCCGCTGTGCCCATGGTGCGGAAAATACCGCACGGAAACGCTGCGTTGTATTTTCCGCAGCATGTCAATTCTTTGTGCGGATTCCGCAGCGTTTTACACCTATTCCTCAATAGGAATCCGCAGGTGAAATCCGCAGGTAAAACGCAGTGCCTTTTACCCGCGGATTTTTCAAAAATGGTGCGGAAAAATCTCACACGAATCCGCAACGTGGGTACATAGCCTTAGGGTTAGGGTTGGGTTGGAATTAGGGTTGTGGTTAGGGTTAGGGGTGTGTTGGGGTTAGGGTTGTGGTTAGGGGTGTGTTGCGGTTAGGGTTGTGGTTAGGGTTACGGCTACAGTTGGGATAAGGGTTAGGGGTGTGTTGGAGGTAGAATTGAGGGGTTTCCACTGTTTAGGCACATCAGGGGGTCTCCAAACGCAACATGGCGCCACCATTGATTCCAGCCAATCTTTTATTCAAAAAGTCAAATGGTGCTCCTTCCCTTCCGAGCCCCGACGTGTGCCCAAACAGTGGTTTACCCCCACATATGGGGTATCAGTGTACTCAGGACAAACTGGGCAACAATTACTGGGGTCCAATTTCTCCTGTTACCCTTGAGAAAATAAAAAATTGCTTGCTAAAACATCATTTTTGAGGAAAGTAAAATGATTTTTTATTTTCACGGCTCTGCGTTGTAAACGTCTGTGAAGCACTTGGGGGTTCAAAGTGCTCACCACATATCTAGATAAGTTCCTTGGGGGGTCTAGTTTCCAAAATGGGGTCACTTGTGGGGGGTTTCTACTGTTTAGGCACACCAGGGGCTCTGCAAACGCAACGTGACGCCCGCAGACCATTCCATCAAAGTCTGCATTTCAAAACGTCACTACTTGACTTCCGAGCCCCGACATGTGCCCAAACAGTGGTTTACCCCCACATATGGGGTATCAGCGTACTCAGGACAAACTGGGCAACAATTACTGGGGTCCAATTTCTCCTGTTACCCTTGAGAAAATAAAAAATTGCTTGCTAAAACATCATTTTTGAGGAAAGAAAAATGATTTTTTATTTTCACGGCTCTGCGTTGTAAACGTCTGTGAAGCACTTGGGGGTTCAAAGTGCTCACCACATATCTAGATAAGTTCCTTGGGGGGTCTAGTTTCCAAAATGGGGTCACTTGTGGGGGGTTTCTACTGTTTAGGCACACCAGGGGCTCTGCAAACGCAACGTGACGCCCGCAGACCATTCCATCAAAGTCTGCATTTCAAAAGTCACTACTTCCCTTCTGAGCCCCGACGTGTGCCCAAACAGTGGTTTACCCCCACATATGGGGTATCAGCGTACTCAGGAGAAACTGGACAACAACTTTTGGGGTCCAATTTCTCCTGTAACCCTTGGGAAAATAAAAAATTCTGGGCTAAAAAATTATTTTTGAGGAAAGAAAACGTATTTATTATTTTCACTGCTCTGTGTTATAAACTTCTGTGAAGCACTTGGGGGTTCAAAGTGCTCACCTCACATCTAGATAAGTTCCTTTCGGGGTCTAGTTTCTAAAATGGGGTCACTTGTGGGGGGTTTCTACTGTTTAGCCACATCAGGGGCAATGCAAACGCAACGTAACGCCCGCAGAGCATTCCATCAAAGTCTGCATTTCAAAATGTCACTACTTGACTTCCGAGCCCCGACATGTGCCCAAACTGTGGTTTACCCCCACATATGGGGTATCAGCGTACTCAGGAGAAACTGTACAACAACTTTTGGGGTCAAATTTCTCCTGTTACCCTTGGGAAAATAATAAATTGCAGGCTAAAAGATCATTTTAGAGAAAATAAAATTTTTATTTTATTTTCATGGCTCTGCGTTATAAACTTCTGTGAAGCACTTGGAAGTTCAAAGTCCTCACCACACATCTAGATTAGTTCCTTTGGGGGTCTAGTTTCCAAAATGGGGTCATATGTGGGGGATCTCCAATGTTTAGGCACACAGGGGCTCTCCAAACGTGACATGGTGTCCGCTAATGATTGGAGCTAATTTTCCATTTAAAAAGCCAATTGGCGTGCCTTCCCTTCCGAGCCCTGCCGTGCGCCCAAACAGTGGTTTACCCCCACATATGGGGTATCAGCGTACTCAGGACAAACTGGACAACAACATTTGCGGTCCAATTTCTCCTATTACCCTTGGCAAAATAGGAAATTCCAGGCTAAAAATCATTTTTGAGGAAAGAAAAATTATTTTTTATTTTCATGGCTCTGCATTATAAACTTCTGTGAAGCACCTGGGGGTTTAAAGTGCTCAATATGCATCTAGATAAGTTCCTTGGGGGGTCTAGTTTCCAAAATGGGGTCACTTGTGGGGGAGCTCCAATGCATAGGCACACAGGGGCTCTCTAAACGCGACATGGTGTCCGCTAACAATTGGAGCTAATTTTCCATTCAAAAAGTCAAATGGCGCGCCTTCCCTTCCGAGCCCTGCCGTGTGCCCAAACAGTGGTTTACCCCCACATATGAGGTATCGGCGTACTCGGGAGAAATTGCCCAACAAATTTTAGGATTCATTTTATCCTATTGCCCATGTGAAAATGAAAAACTGAGGCGAAAAGAATTTTTTTGTGAAAAAAAAAAGTACTTTTTCATTTTTACAGATCAATTTGTGAAGCACCTGAGGGTTTAAAGTGCTCAATATGCATCTAGATAAGTTCCTTGGGGGGTCTAGTTTCCAAAATGGGGTCATTTGTGGGGGAGCTCCAATGTTTAGGCACACGGGGGCTCTCCAAACACGACATGGTGTCCGCTAACGATGGAGATAATTTTTCATTCAAAGAGTCAAATGGCGCTCCTTCCCTTCCGAACCTTACCATGTGCCCAAACAGTGGTTTACCCCCACATGTGAAGTATCGGTGTACTCAGGAGAAATTGCCAAACAAATTTTAGGATCCATTTTATCCTGTTGCCCATGTGAAAATGAAAAAAATTGAGGCTAAAAGAATTTTTTTGTGAAAAAAAAGTACTTTTTCATTTTTACGGATCAATTTGTGAAGCCCCCGGGGGTTCAAAGTTCTCACTATGCATCTAGATAAGTTCCTTGGGGCGTCTAGTTTCCAAAATGGGGTCACGTGTGGGGGAGCTCCAATTTTTAGGCACACGGGGGCTCTCCAAACGTGACATGGTGTCCGCTAAAGAGTGGAGCCAATTTTTCATTCAAAAAGTCAAATGGCGCTCCTTCCCTTCCAAGCCCTGCCGTGCGCCCAAACATTGGTTTACCCCCACATATGAGGTATCAGCGTACTCAGGACAAATTGGACAACAACTTTCGTGGTTCAGTTTCTCCTTGTACCATTGGGAAAATAAAAAAAATGTTGCTAAAAGATAATTTTTGTGACTAAAAAGTTAAATGTTCATTTTTTCCTTCCATGTTGCTTCTGCTGCTGTGAAGCACCTGAAGGGTTAAAAAACTTCTTGAATGTGGTTTTGAGCACCTTGAGGGGTGCATTTTTTAGAATGGTGTCACTTTTGGGTATTTTCATCCATATAGACCCCTCAAACTGACTTCAAATGTGAGGTGGTCCCTAAAAAAAATGGTTTTGTAAATTTCGTTGTAAAAATGAGAAATCGCTGGTCAAATTTTAACTCTTATAACTTCCTAGCAAAAAAAAATGTTGTTTCCAAAATTGTGCTGGTGTAAAGTATACATGTGGGAAATGTTATTTATTAACTATTTTGTGTCACATAACTCTCTGGTTTAACAGAATAAAAATTCAAAATGTGAAAATTGCGAAATTTTCAAAATTTTCGCCAAATTTCCGTTTTTATCACAAATAAACGCAGAATTTATTGACCTAAATTTACCACTAACATGAAGCCCAATATGTCACGAAAAAACAATCTCAGAACCGCTAGGATCCGTTGAAGCGTTCCTGAGTTATTACCTCATAAAGGGACACTGGTCAGAATTGCAAAAAACGGCCAGGTCATTAAGGTCAAAATAGGCTGGGTCATGAAGGGGTTAATGAAGGTTAGATCATCTACATTTTGGGTAGCCAGACGAGTCCTTTTTTCTGTTAGTATTGAACCTGCAGCACTGAATACTCTTTCTGATAGGACACTAGCTGCCGGGCAAGCAAGCTCCTGCAATGCATATTCTGCCAATTCTGGCCAGGTGTCTAATTTTGATGCCCAGTAATCAAATGGGAATGACGGTTGAGGGAGAACATCGATAAGGGATGAAAAATAGTTTGTAACCATACTGGACAAATGTTGTCTCCTGTCACTTTGAATTGATGCTGCAGTACCTGTCCTGTCTGCGGTCATAGCAAAATCACTCCACAACCTGATCAGAAAACCCCTCTGGCCAACGCCACTTCTGATTTCTGCCCCTCTAACTCCTCTGGTCTGCTGGCCCCTGCAGCTCGCGTGAGAACGATCACGGGCGCTGTGTGCAGGGAATGCCAGAAGCAAACGGTCAACAAGAGTTGATTGTTTGGTTGCTAATATTAGTTCCAAGTTCTCATGTGGCATTATATTTTGCAATTTGCCTTTATAGCGAGGATCAAGGAGGCAGGCCAACCAGTAATCGTCATCGTTCATCATTTTAGTTATGCGTGTGTCCCTTTTGAGGATACGTAAGGCATAATCTGCCATGTGGGCCAAAGTTCCAGTTCTCAAATCTGCGGTTGTGCTTGGTTGAGGGGCAGTTTCAGGCAAATCCACGTCACTTGTGTCCCTCAAAAAACCGGAACCCGGCCTTGCCGCGCCACCAATTTCCAGTGGCCCCGGAAAAGCTTCCTCATTACAAATATAATCATCCCCATCATCCTCCTCGTCCTACGCCTCCTCTTCGCCCGCTAACTCGTCCTGTACACTGCCCTGGCCAGACAATGGCTGACTGTCATCAAGGCTTTCCTCTTCCTCAGCTGCAGACGCCTGATCCTTTATGTGCGTCAAACTTTGCATCAGCAGACGCATTAGGGGGATGCTCATGCTTATTATGGCGTTGTCTGCACTAACCAGCCGTGTGCATTCCTCAAAACACTGAAGGACTTGACACATGTCTTGAATCTTCGACCACTGCACACCTGACAACTCCATGTCTGCCATCCTACTGCCTGCCCGTGTATGTGTATCCTCCCACAAAAACATAACAGCCCGCCTCTGTTCGCACACTCTGAAGCATGTGCAGTGTTGAGTTCCACCTTGTTGCAACGTCTATGATTAGGCGATGCTGGGGAAGGTTCAAAGAACGCTGATAGGTCTGCATACGGCTGGAGTGTACGGGCGAACGGCGGATATGTGAGCAAAGTCCACGCACTTTGAGGAGCAGGTCGGATAACCCCGGATAACTTTTTAGGAAGCACTGCACCACCAGGTTTAAGGTGTGAGCCAGGCAAGGAATGTGTTTCAGTTGGGAAAGGGAGATGGCAGCCATGAAATTCCTTCCGTTATCACTCACTACCTTGCCTGCCTCAAGATCTACAGTGCCCAGCCACGACTGCGTTTCTTTCTGCAAGAATTCGGACAGAACTTCCGCGGTGTGTCTGTTGTCGCCCAAACACTTCATAGCCAATACAGCCTGCTGACGTTTGCCAGTAGCTGCCCCATAATGGGAGACCTGGTGTGCAACAGTGGCAGCTGCGGATGGAGTGGTTGTGCGACTGCGGTCTGTGGAAGAGCTCTCGCTTCTGCAGGAGGACGAAGAGGAGGAGGAGGGGGTGCGAACGGCTACAGCCAACTGTTTCCTAGACCGTGGGCTAGGCAGAACTGTCCCAAACTTGCTGTCCCCTGTGGACCCTGCATCCACCACATTTACCCAGTGTGCCGTGATGGACACGTAACGTCCCTGGCCATGCCTACTGGTCCATGCATCTGTTGTCAGGTGCACCTTTGTGCTCACAGATTGCCTGAGTGCATGGACGATGCGCTCTTTAACATGCTGGTGGAGGGCTGGGATGGCTTTTCTGGAAAAAAAGTGTCGACTGGGTAGCTCGTAGCGTGGTACAGCGTAGTCCATCAGGGCTTTGAAAGCTTCGCTTTCAACTAACCGGTAGGGCATCATCTCTAACGAGATTAGTCTAGCTATGTGGGCGTTCAAACCCTGTGTACGCAGATGCGAGGCTAAGTACTTCCTTTTTCTAACCATAGTCTCATGTAGGGTGAGCTGGACTGGAGAGCTGGAGATCGTGGAACTAGCGGGGGTGCCGGTGGACATGGCAGACTGAGAGACGGTGGGAGATGGTATTGTTGCCGCCGGTGTCCTAGATGCAGTGTTTCCTACTACGAAACTGGTGATTCCCTGACCCTGACTGCTTTGGCCTGGCAAAGAAACCTCCACAGATACTGCAGGTGGTGCGGAAAATGGTGGCCCTACACTGCCGGAAGGGATGTTGCGTTGCTGACTAGCTTCATTGGCCGAGGGTGCTACAACCTTAAGGGACGTTTGGTAGTTAGTCCAGGCTTGCAAATGCATGGTGGTTAAATGTCTATGCATGCAACTTGTATTGAGACTTTTCAGATTCTGTCCTCTGCTTAAGGTAGTTGAACATTTTTGACAGATGACTTTGCGCTGATCAATTGGATGTTGTTTAAAAAAATGCCAGACTGCACTCTTTCTAGCATCGGATACCTTTTCAGGCATTGCAGACTGAGCTTTAACCGGATGGCCACGCTGTCCTCCAACAGGTTTTGGCTTTGCCATGCGTTTTGGGCAAGATACGGGCCCGGCAGATGGAACCTGTTGCGATGTTGATGCCTGCTGCGGCCCCTCCTCCTCCGCTTCAGAACTGCTGCCGCCTGCACCCTGTTCCCCCAATGGCTGCCAATCGGGGTCAAGAACTGGGTCATCTATTACCTCTTCTTGTAGCTCGTGTGCAACTTCGTCTGTGTCACCGTGTCGGTCGGTGGTATAGCGTTCGTGATGGGGCAACATAGTCTCATCAGGGTCTGATTCTTGATCATTACCCTGCGAGGGCAATGTTGTGGTCTGAGTCAAAGGACCAGCATAGTAGTCTGGCTGTGGCTGTGCATCAGTGCTCAGTGCACTCCATGTCAGATTCAACTTGTAATGGGCATGGACTGTTAACTGCTTCACTTTCTAAGCCAGGGACGGTATGTGTAAAGAGCTCCATGGAGTAACCCGTTGTGTCGCCTGCTGCATTCTTCTCTGTTGTTGTTTTTGCTGAAGAGGGCAAGGAAGCGACTTGTCCCTGACCGTGAACATCCACTAACGACGCGCTGCTTTGACATTTACCAGTTTCACGAGAGGAGGCAAAAGAGCTAGAGGCTGAGTCCGCAAGATAAGCCAAAACTTGCTCTTGCTGCTCCGGCTTTAAAAGCGGTTTTCCTACTCCCAGAAAAGGGAGCGTTCGAGGCCTTGTGTAGCCAGACGACGAACCTGGCTCCACAGCTCCAGACTTAGGTGCAATATTTTTTTTCCCACGACCAGCTGATGCTCCACCACTACCACTACCCTCATTACCAGCTGACAATGAACGCCCACGGCCACGACCTCTTCCACCAGACTTCCTCATTGTTTTAAAAACGTAAACAAACTAACGGTATTTGTTGCTGTCACACAAATTACACGGTGAGCTATAACTTCAGTATGATTTAGCTACCCCTTTACAGGTGAGTGAGACCACAACGAAAATCAGGCACAATGTTACACACTCTGTTGTTGGTGGCAACAAATGAGAGAGATGCCACACACGCAGGACTGTCACTGAAGCACAAATGTAAATATTAATCTCCCACTGATTTGATTTTTTTTTTTTTTCAGGGAGACTTTAGGAAAAAAAAATAATAGAATAAAATGATTTTTTCAGGAAGAATTTAGAAACCAAATACAATAAAATGATTTTTTCAGGGAGAATTTAGAAAACAAGTAAAACAAAAAAAGGCTTTCTATGGCCCACTGAGTGAGAGATGACGCACACAGGAGTCAGGAGTGGCACACAAGCCCAGAGGCCAATATTTATCTCCCACTGATTGATGTAGTGATTTTTTCAGGTAGATTTTGGAACCCAAATCAATCTAAAAAAATAATAGGCTTTCTATGGCCCACAATTGGAGAGAGAGAGAGAGATGGCACACCCAGGAGTCAAGACTGGCACACAAGCAGAAAGGGCAATATTAATCTCCCACTGATTTGTTTTTGTTTTGTTTTTCAGGGAGACTTTAGGAAAAAAAAATAATAGAATAAAATGATTTTTTCAGGAAGAATTTAGAAACCAAATAAAATAAATGATTTTTTCAGGGAGAATTTAGAAAACAAATAAAACAAAAAAAGGCTTTCTATGGCCCACTGAGTGAGAGATGACGCACACAGGAGTCAGGAGTGGCACACAAGCCCAGAGGCCAATATTTATCTCCCACTGATTGATGTAGTGATTTTTTCAGGTAGATTTTGGAACCCAAATCAAGCTAAAAAAATAATAGGCTTTCTATGGCCCACAATTGGAGAGAGAGAGAGAGATGGCACACCCAGGAGTCAAGACTGGCACACAAGCAGAAAGGGCAATATTAATCTCCCACTGATTTGTTTTTTTTTTTTTTTCAGGGAGACTTTAGGAAAAAAAAATAATAGAATAAAATGATTTTTTCAGGAAGAATTTAGAAACCAAATAAAATAAAATGATTTTTTCAGGGAGAATTTAGAAAACAAATAAAACAAAAAAAGGCTTTCTATGGCCCACTGAGTGAGAGATGACGCACACAGGAGTCAGGAGTGGCACACAAGCTCAGAGGCCAATATTTATCTCCCACTGATTGATGTAGTGATTTTTTCAGGTAGATTTTGGAACCCAAATCAAGCTAAAAAAATAATACGTTTTCTATGGCCCACAATTGGAGAGAGAGAGAGAGATGGCACACCCAGGAGTCAAGACTGGCACACAAGCAGAAAGGGCAATGTTAATCTCCCACTGATTTGTTTTTGTTTTTTTTTCAGGGAGACTTTAGGAAAAAAAAATAATAGAATAAAATGATTTTTTCAGGAAGAATTTAGAAACCAAATAAAATAAAATGATTTTTTCAGGGAGAATTTAGAAAACAAATAAAACAAAAAAAGGCTTTCTATGGCCCACTGAGTGAGAGATGACGCACACAGAAGTCAGGAGTGGCACACAAGCCCAGAGGCCAATATTTATCTCCCACTGATTGATGTAGTGATTTTTTCAGGTAGACTTTGGAACCCAAATCAAGCTAAAAAAATAATAGGCTTTCTATGGCCCACAATTGGAGAGAGAGAGAGAGAGATGGCACACCCAGGAGTCAAGACTGGCACACAAGCAGAAAGGGCAATATTAATCTCCCACTGATTTTTTTTTTTTTTTTTTTTCAGGGAGACTTTAGGAAAAAAAAATAATAGAATAAAATGATTTTTTCAGGAAGAATTTAGAAAACAAATAAAATAAAATGATTTTTTCAGGGAGAATTTAGAAAACACATAAAACAAAAAAAGGCTTTCTATGGCCCACTGAGTGAGAGATGACGCACACAGGAGTCAGGAGTGGCACACAAGCCCAGGGGCCAATATTTATCTCCCACTTTTTTTTTTTTTGTTCCAGGGAAAATTTATAAACCCAATAAAAAAAATAATAAATAGGCTTTCTATGGCCCACTATCTGAGAGAGAGAGAGATGGCACGCTTAGGACTGGCACACAAGCCCAAAGGCCAATATTAATCTCCCTTTTTTTTCAGGGAGAATTTATAAAACCAAAAAAAAATAAATAAATAGGCTTTCTATGGCCCACTATTTGTGAGAGAGATGGCACGCTCAGGACTGGCACACAAGCCCAGAGGCCAATATTAATCTCCCACTTTTTTTTTTTTGTTTCAGGGAAAATGTATAAACCCAATAAAAAAAATAATAAATAGGCTTTCTATGGCCCACTATCTGAGAGAGAGAGATGGCACGCTTAGGACTGGCACACAAGCCCAAAGGCCAATATTAATCTCCCACTGATTGATTTATTGATTTTTTCAGGTAGAATTTAGAACCCAAATAAAGCAAAAAAAAAAAAAAATGGGCTTTCTCTGGCCCACTGAGTGAGTGATG